>NC_088380.1:133601833-133910000 GCF_037993035.2 Macaca fascicularis
CTCTCCCAGGTTCATAATAATCCTCCACGTGATCTAGTATTTCCTTGAAATGTAGCATCTATTATTTCTTCATGCCTCAGCCAATACTTTAGTTTGAGCATCCTATATCATGGGATTCTTGTTTGAAATTCTAGTATCAGAAATTTGTTGTTGAAAACCTGTTTCACCTTTAGTCTCTGCACTTCCTGCAAACCATAACCACGTGGTTATACTCAGGTAAGAAGGGCTCCAAGAGAACAAATGTCTCTAGGCTTTCTGGCCAGCCATGCTTTCTGAAGGAAACCAATGGATTGTCTCCATCTTAGTTGAGCAGACACTGAAAGAAACTCTTGGAACCTTTCCAACTGGTGGTCTAGGAGAAGGATCAGCAACCTAGGACCTAGGGGCTACACAAATCTCACCCTGCCTGGAGAAGGCAGGAATGTACACAGAACACCCAGACACACAAGTGGAGGACCTTGTCTGTGGCATCCCTGGTTGTATTGAGAGTGGGATTGTCCTGCAGGACTACTAGAAGGGACTGTTGAGCTCAGCAGGCTTAAGGACAGGAAGAAGGACTGCAACAGGCTGGGGCAGGGAGGTCAGACATCCCTGAGTAGTCAGGAGCCAGAAGGACTGACTATGGATAAAGGCAGAAAGCATGGGAGGCTACTGCTGCTGGGGCAAAAGCACATTAGCTAAGGCCTTCACAATATGGATCCCAATCTACCTTGCCAGTCTCATCTCCTTCACTCTCCTCCCCTTTACTCCAGCCACACAAAGCCACCTGGCATTTCCTGAATATGCTGTGTCCTTCCACACCCTCATATTTTTACATATACTGTTTCCTTATAGAATACCCTCCTCACTCCCAATCCCCATCCATTGCTTCTATTCAGCCATCAAGACCTAGCTTAAGTCTAATTTTCTGTGAATCATTCCTGCTACTTTCCCCACCTGGTACCATTTGACACATGTCAGTTCCAGCCCTCATTGCACTATGCTATGATTTATTCACTTGTCTCTCCTTGCTCCTTAACAGATAGTATCTCAAAGACAAGGACTATGATTTATTCATTTCTATACTCCCACTACCTACTACTGTGCTTCAATGCTGTAAGGACTTGTATTCTCTACTGCTATGTAACAAATTATCATACATTTAGCAGTTTAAAACAATACGTATTTATTGTCTTTCAGTTTCTGTAAACCAGAAGTCTAGACTTGGTGTGGCTGGATTCTTGGATTAGAGTCTCACTGAGCTGAAATCAAGATGTTGGTCAAGGCTGCAGTTCTCATCTGTCGTTGTGGATCCTCTTCTAAGCTTACTGATTATTGGCAGAATTCATTTCCTTGAAGCTATAGGACTGATGTCCCCATCTTTCTGCTAGTTTTTGGCTGAGAACTACTCAGTTCCCAGAGGCTACCCAGTTTCTTGCCATGTGGTTCCACTAGGCAATTCACAGAATGCTTGCTTTCTTCCCGGCTTGCTAGAGTACATCTCTCTACTTTCCTCTTTATAACTAAGCAGAGAGAATTCTCTGCTTTTAAAGGGCTCACCCAGTTAGGTCAGGCCCACCCAGGATAATTTGCCTTTTGCCATACAATGTAACATCATCACAGCAGTGATATTTCCACCCACACTCAAAGGGACAGGGAATTATCCAAGAGTGGGGATCACTGGGGTCATCCTAGAATTCTGTCTACCCCAGGGTTCAATATTTGTGTCAAATAAATGTTCTAGAAATTTGTAAATTATAAACACTGCTATTCAATTGCTAAGATTTTGTTCTTTTCTTTTTCTTTTTTTTTTTTTTTTAAGAGACATGGTCTTACTATGTTGCCCATAGTGACTCAAACTTCCGGGCTCTTCTGCCTCAGCCTCTCAAGTAGCTGGGACTACAGGCATGTACCACTGTACTCAGCTTAAAAGGCCTTTTCAGTTGCTTCCAGATTTGTGTTGAATCCAGAATGGTTGGGGATACTGTATGTGAGATAACAGGAGCCCCCTGCAATGAGTCCACGGAGTACTGGAAATCTGGGGCTGTGGGGCAGGACCTGGCCTGCCAACTGACTGGCTGTGTGACCTTGGGTTAAGTCCCTGATATTCTCTGAATTCAGATTCCTCCTCATGTATAAAATGGGAGAGTGGGACTAGATAATGTCTAAGGTCAGCTAGCTCTAATATTCTATATTAAGACTGAATCATCCTGATCAAATTAAAATCTAGTGACTCACAGTATCCAAATTCATTCAAATAGTTTAAAAAATAATTTCATTACACATGGAATTGCAGTGGTAAGATTTTAAGAGGAAAGGCAGTTTTGTTTTCAAGTGAATCCATTTCTACACTGGCTTAATCTGACTAAATATAAATAAGGGTATGTAAATACATTTCTACTCTTTACATAGAATGGCAAAGAGTATTTTATCTTTAGATGACATATTTATGAGTGATTTTTTCCAAGATATTAAAATTTGATTTTAAAAAACCTACTGTCTTAAAATAAGTTAAATTGGCCGGGCGTGGTGGCTCACGCCTGTAATCCCAGCACTTTGGGAGGCCGAGGTGGGCGGATCACAAGGTCAGGAGATCGAGACCATGGTGAAACCCCGTCTCTACTAAAAATAGAAAAAATTAGCCGGGCGCAGGGGCGGGCGCCTGTAGTCCCAGCTACTCGGGAGGCTGAGGCAGGAGAATGGCGTGAACCCGGGAGGCGGAGCTTGCAGTGAGCCGAGATTGCGCCACTGCACTCCAGCCTGGGCGACAGAGCGAGACTCCGTCTCAAAAAAAAAAAAAAAAAAAAAAAAAGTTAAATTAACTCAATGGATAGTAACTGAATAACTACGAAAGGCAGTCCTCAAATATTACAAATCAATTTAATAACTGTGTAGAGAATGTTGAGATTTTTATATAAATTTTAGGGGTTTAAGTCTTTCTTTTGTTTTTCTCAAATGATGCCTTTTTGGCTAGGATAATAATTCTCTTCTACTCAACAAAAATGAACTCTAATTTTAAACAGGTATTATTAAATCCCACTGAATAGGCTTCATGCAGATGTATTCCTTAAAACATCCCTTTATTGACTGTGCACAGTTATTAACAATTCACATTTCACTTTATCTACTGAGTGGAAGAGCATTTATTCTTTCATTAAAAAGTTAAGCCCTCCGGGGCAGCAGCAGGAATGCAGAACCTTCTTCCTATAAATGGCATTGCCCAGTGAATGTGAAGTGCTTCTCTATTAATACAAAAAGGATAAATAAGACAAATGGACTTCTCTCTCCCTCCATCATCTCCCTCCCTGCCAGTATGCTCTTCTTATTTCATAAAATGCCATTAGGCAAATAGTTCCCACACTGATATGTCCATCAACCAAAAGAGGAATGTCAACATTTATTTGGCACCACTGAATTCAGAACATCCTTAGGGTTTTGTACAAGTGACAAAATGAGTATCAGGCCATGGTCATTTCCTTAGGAAGATGCTTTATGGGAGGAGAGGGTGGAAAATCATGAGGACATAAGTCAGCCTCCAGTACTTTGCTGCTCAAGTTTCAGGAGCTGTTTTTCAAGTTTTGAGGTGTTTACTCGATGCATCATCAGAAACTGGCCATTCAAGTGAAAGACAGGAATGTCAAATTTATACCTTTCATACCAGACAGAGTTTTCTGGAAGTGTGATGTTTACCTCCTGTAAAATGAACTGAAACAGAGACAGACTAAAGCTCTGTAGTTTAGAGACCATGGGGTGATGTAACAACTGCAGTGATAAACGGATCCCCAGACCATTTCTTATGCTGTTTTCCTTATAGTTGCTTTTTTAGGTCCACAGTCATCTAACATCCCTGATTTCCAAAACTTGACTGGTTTCATTATATTTTCTACTTCCTGATCTTGCTGCTTTTCTGTTACCCTTGTTACATTCCGCATCAGGACAGTACTCAGTTCCAATGAAATAAAACATGTCTCAGTCGGGAAGCTGACTGAGAATTAGGACAGAAATGTTTTGGTTATAGGAACTGGAAAGGTGTATGTTACATGAAAACACATTGGTGCAAACTGCAAAACAAGATAAAAGGAATGAGGCAAAAGTTTAAAGAAAACACGAATACTGCACCTGCTAGTTAACTTTGACTCATTAAGAGCCAGAGTAAGAAAACCAGTACTGCTCAGAGAAAAGTACTTAGGTGTAATGAGTTTTATGGTAATAAGCACTAAACTCTCTCTGAAGAATAGAAAGAAAATTTAAATGAAAAATCATTTAATCTCTTTTCCTAAAGAAAGGATCCAGGCAGATACTTTATACCACATCTAATATTCATTCCACATACATAAAAGCCACACTGTATTATATTACCCTGTTTTTATACGGCTTGAGTACTTCCTTGGCTTCATCACAAAGGGGGCATGGGTCCTACAGGAAGAAAAAAAAAATCAAGCGATTAAACCCAAAGAATGGCATTTGCCCTTACAAAAACAAAACAAAACAAAAAACCCCTAAGAGGCAGATTATACTTATTTTAAAGAATAGTTTTCTGTCACGTTAGTTACACAGCTTTTCCAAAGTAAAACACTACCACAGAATCTTATAAATAATATTTCATAGACTCTCTGCATTTTTTTGGTTGTTTTGTTCTGATTTTTCTCCATAAATGAAGCTATGTGTATGTGTATTATACATACACATAGATGTTTCTCTTTTTCACTGATCTAAGGACTTTGTCCTTACTAGGTCAGGTGCACCCTTGTGGCCTCATACAGTTGGCCTGGCTGACACCACGAGGATGGCTTAAAGTCTGTTCTGACTGAAAAGCACTGAGCCTTGCCAGCCTGTTTTTCCTAATCAATCCACAGGAACAAACCCATTAGAATGGAGTTAGATAGTAATTGCCTCATCTTTAAAAAGGAAAACAAATCTCTATTCACTTCAATGATTATTGCACCGCCTGTTTTCTCATTACAAGTGTCAACAATAAGTTTCCTGGACAAATTCTCCACCTGAAGAGCAAACAACTTTTAGTGTCCATTGTTTGCACTCATAAACCATCTAGCAGAGAAGTCTGATGAGAATACTATGGATCGGCAGATTTTATTTTTTTCTACTTTCTCCTATATTTTTATTATACATTTATTATATATATTATATATATGAGACTATATTTTTTTATTATACTTTAAGTTCTAGGGCACATGTGCCCAACGTGCAGTTTTGTTACATATGTATACATGTGCCATGTTGGTTTGCTGCACCCATTAACTTGTCATTTACATTAGGTATTTCTCCTAATGCTATCCCTCCCGCCTCCTTCCACCTGACGACAGGCCCCAGTGTGTGATGTTCCCCACCCTGTGTTCAAGTGTTCTCATGGTTCAATTCCCACCTATGAGTGAGAACATGTGGTGTTTGGTTTTCTGTCCATGTGATAGTTTGCTCAGAATGATGGTTTCCAGCTTCATCCACGTCCCTACAAAGGACATGAACTCATCCTTTTTATGGCTGTATAGTATTCCATGGTGTATATATGCCATATTTTCTTAATCCAGTCTATCACTGATGGACATTTGGGTTGGTTCCAAGTCTTTGCTATTGTGAATAGTGCCACAATAAACATACATGTGTGCATGTGTCTTTAGAGTAGCATGATTTATAATCCTTTGGGTATATACCCAGTAATAGGATTGCTGGGTCAAATGGTATTTCTAGTTCTAGATCCTTGAGGAATTGCCACACTCTCTTCCACAATGGTTGACCTAGTTTACACTCCCACCAACAGTGTAAAAGCATTCCTATTTCTCCACATCCTCTCCAGCACCTGTTGTTTCCTGACTTTTTAATGATTGCCATTCTAACTGGTGTGAGATGGTATCTCATTGTGGTTTTGATTTGCATTTCTCTGATGACCAGTGATGATGAGCATTTTTTCATGTGTCTGTTGGCTGCATAGATGTCTTCTTTTGAGAAGAGTCTGTTCATATCCTTTGCCCACTTTTTGATGGAGTTGTTATTTTCTTGTAAATTTGTTTAAGTTATTTGTAGATTCTGGGTATTAGCCCTTTGTCAGATGAGTAGATTGCAAAAACTTTCTCCCATTCAGTAGGTTGGCTGTTCACTCTGATGGTAGTTTCTTTTGCTGTGCAGAACCTCTTTAGTTTAATTAGATCCCATTTGTCTATTTTGGCTTTTGTTGCCATTGCTTTTGGTGTTTTAGTCATGAAGTCCTTGCCCATGCCTATGTCCTGAATGGTATTGCCTAGGTTTTCTTCTAGGGTTTTTATGGTTTTAGGTCTAACATTTAAGTCTTTAATCCATCTTGAATTAATTTTTATATAAGGTATAAGGAAGGGATCCAATTTCAGCTTTCTACATATGGCTAGCCAGTTTTCCCAGCACCATTTATTAAATAGGGAATCCTTTCCCCATTTCTTGTTTTTGTCAGGTTTGTCAAAGATGGTTGTAGATGTGTGGTGTTATTTCTGAGGGCTCTGTTATTTCTGAGGGCTCTGTTCTGTTTCATTGGTCTATATCTCTGTTTTGGTACCAGTACCATGCTGTTTTGGTTACTGTAGCCTTGGAGGAAGAATCAATGTCGTGAAAATGGCCATACTGCCCAAGGTAATTTATAGATTCAATGCCATTTCCATCAAGCTACCAATGACTTTCTTCACAGAATTGGAAAAAACTACATTAAATTTCATATGGAATCAAAAAAGAGCCCGCATTGCCAAGACAATCCTAAGCAAAAAGAACAAAGCTGGAGACATCACGCTACCCGACTTCAAACTATATTACAAGGCTACACTGGCAGATTTTAAAGGCTTCTCGGCCCTTGACTGAACAGGGACCTGCTATAGGTTCTCTTGCATGAGCTCAAAACAGACCCCAAATTACTTATGCTTATATAAAACCTTCTTTTTAACAGGACAGGAAGAGATAAGCTATTATGTAAAAGAGAGGCCTTTCCTCCAGCTTAACTCATAGCTTGTTTTGAAATAAGAACTTAGACCATTAAAGGTTCTTTCTGGCCCTAATTTCCTAGAACAGAGAATTGGCTTATCATGTTATTATTAGCATTAGCAATACATAGATTATGGATAGTTTGTAATGTTTTAAGATAATCATCCTAAAATTTTCAGAGAAAGTTTCAAAAAGTCAACACAGGATCTTAAAAGCAAAAAAACATACTAAATTCAGAAGTACCAAATGTGCTAAACTTTTGCTTTTATATTAAAAACTTTAGAAGAATCTACATTGGGTTTTTTGTTTTGTTTTGTTTTTTAGACCTGGGGTCCACAGAAGTCTATGCAAATTATACCTGAAAATATGTGTATATATTTTTATGAAGAAAGGCTCATCAAATTTTAAAAGGATAAAGAACCAAAAAAAGATACCAGTGGGATGGACCATTCAAATATCCTTCTCTAGGATTTTCCATGACACTTGTTATTTACTCTGTCCCTAAACCATAGTGGACATTGTTGGGTTGGCTGCCCACCACCCACTCCCCTTTCTTGTAGCAAGCATGCTATAATATTGATTCACAGGAACTACTCTCAGCATGTGGCTGATTCCATCCCAGAACAAGAAAGGTGAGAAACTTGACTTAGGCTCAGGCAATCAGTGCATCCTATCCCTCAAGAATGGGCCAATCAGAGTTTTGCTGGAGTTTCTGTAGATGTCTGAGATGTGAGATCTGAGGCTTGGGATGGTTGCAGTCATCAATGATGTATTAGTCCATTTTCATGCTGTTGATAAATATATGCCCAAGACTGGGCAATTTATGAAAGAAAGAGGTTTATTGGACTTACAGTTCCACATGGCAGGGGAGGCCTCACAATGATGGCGGAAGGCAAGGAGGAGCAAGTCACATCTTACATGGATGGCAGCAGGCAAAGATAGAGCTTGTGCTGAGAAACTGCCGTTTTCAAAACCATCAGATCTCATGAGACCCATTCACTATCACAAGAACAGCACAGGAAAGACTCGCCCCCATAATTCAATCACTTCCCACCAGGTCCCTCCCACAACATGTGGGAATTATGGGATCATAAGATGAGATTTGGGTGGGGACACAGAGCCAAACCATATCACATGAGAGGAACCAAAGAGGGATTTAACTCCGAGGATGCAAAGCTGAAGAGATTGTTAACATGTTTAGTTCCTAAATCAAGATGTTCCTGAAACCAGACCAACTCCAAAATCTTTTTGTTTAACTCACTCGAGGAAGTACGTTCTATTTTTCATAACCGATAGCAATCTGATACTATACTTTTAAGCATTTACTTCACTGGATTATAAGCTGCCAAAGGTGGGAGTGCCATCTTCTTATGTGCCTAATGGTACAGAATAAGCATTAAGTATAAATACTAAGTTGAATGGAAATTGGTGTGTTTTTTTGTTTTGTTTTTAATAAATGTTTTTGGCTATATCAGCTGCTGCCCAAACTGAAGAACAGTACAGAACTGTTAGGCTGAGTGAGCAACACCAGCCTTAAGGGATTATTTAACTTCTGTGGTTTGCACATGGGTTTCCCATCATAGACTCTCAGATGATGAAATATTTTTGGTTCCATAATTTCCAACAGTGCAATATATGCTTACAGATATAAAAAGTAGTTTAGATTAAATATTTTCATCAATAAATTCATTTTTAAAACTCATTAAACTTCATTATTAGGTAACTGTCATATATATCCAAATTGCTAAAATGCCTGAAATCTCAAAAACCTATTGAAAAGAGATCTTTGTTTGAATTGCAGTATTATTCACCAAAGTTACTTCTATTAATCTGCACTTTATTTCTTTTTTGTTAAGTCACACAAAGTGATGTTAATTAGCAAAAAAGGAAATCAGTAATATCTGTATTATAATTTCAGGGAGACAAAGCTGTTAAACATTTTAAAACTAGCTTTATGGCTTAAAACTAGTATTAGGGATAAGAAAACAAGTACAATCAGTCCTCATTATTTATGGATTCCATATTTATGAATTTGCCTAATTGCTAAAACTTCTTTGCAACCCCCAAATCAATACTTGAAGTGCTTTTGCAGGTATTCACAGACATGCACATGCATAGAGTGGTGAGAGATTTCAGTCACCCGAAGCACTCATTCTATGCTGAGGTCAAACAAGGTGATGCTCTGCCTTCTTGTTTTAGCTCTCATACTGCAAATGGAAGCTAGTGTCCTTTTCATCGTCTGAATAGTGCCAGGATTTTTGCATTTTTGTGCTTTTCATTGATGATTTCACTGTTTAAATAAGCCCCCAGACATAGTGCTGAAGTGCTGGCGAGTGTTCCTAAGCACAAGAAGACTGTGATGTGCCTTATGGAGAAAATACATGTGTTCGATAAGCTTCATTTAGGCATGAGTTATACACAGTTGCTATTGGCTGTGAGTTGAGTGTTAATGAATCAACAATATATATTAAATAAGGTATCTTTATTAAAACAATTTTTTTCTCAACTTTTATTTTAGGTTTGGGGGTACATGTGCAGGTTTGTCACATAGGTAAATTGCATGCCACTGGGGTTTGGTGTATAAATGATTTCGTCACCCAGGTAGTAAGCATACACCTGATAGGTAGTTTTTCGATCCTCACCCTCTACCCTCAAGTAGGCCCCGGTGTCTATCATTCCCCTTTTTGTGTCCATGTGTACTCAATGTTTAGCTCCCACTTATAAGTGAGAACATGCGGTATTTGGTTTTCTGTTCCTGTGTTAATTTGCTTAGGATAATGGCCTCTAACTGCATCCATGTTGCTGCAAAGACATGATTTCATCTATTTTATGGCTGCATAGTATTCCATGGTGCATATGTAAAAATAAAGTATCTTTAAACAGAATCACACATAAAATAAGGTTCTGTATTTGGTAGGCTGATGAAAATATGACCAGAGACTCATAGGAACCTGTGTATTTCCCCTAGGAGCAATGGTTCAATATTCACTAATTCAGGGTTCAAGGTGACTTTATAGAACATAATTACCACAAATAAAGATAATTGATTGCATTTCTAAATGATACATTTTTAAACATCATATTATAACCTATACGTCATTTTTTTCAATGTAGGGGCCAGATGACCATTAAATACATGAATTTACCCTCTGATAATTGGGAGATAATAAGGCATCTGGGTAGAAAACTGAGTTGCTGCTGTTGTGCTGATAGAGAAATTGAAGAGCAGGTCTGAAGAAAGTTTATTCCATTGCCTTTCCTTTCAACTTTGTCCCCTTTTCTTTTTTTTTTTTTTTTTTTTTTTTGAGATGGAGTCTCGCTCTGTCACCCAGGCTGGAGTGCTATGGCCGGATCTCAGCTCACTGCAAGCTCCGCCTCCCGGGTTCCTGCCATTCTCCTGCCTCAGCCTCCCGAGTAGCCGGGACTACAGGCGCCCGCCACCTCGCCCAGCTAGTTTTTTTTTTTGTATTTTTTAGTAGAGACGGGGTTTCACCGTGTTAGCCAGGATGGTCTCGATCTCCTGACCTCGTGATCCGCCCGTCTCGGCCTCCCAAAGTGCTGGGATGACAGGCTTGAGCCACCGCGCCCGGCCCCTTTTCTTAAATGTACAACTTTCTTCACCCAACAATTTTACTTTTTCACTTTGTACCTTTGTGAATAAGGTCAGCACAGGCAGAGTTGTCTTAGAGGCAGAGCAATTTCTCAGGAAGAGTCCAAAGGCGGATCTGGCAAGCGGCATGCTATTTCCTTGCAACCAGAGCATCTTAATTCTGCCAAAAGAAAAATAAAGCAGTAAACTTATGTGCCCTAGAATTGTTCCTTACAATATGAACAGTAATTTGCAAGCTTATGATGGAATTTGCAGGCTTTAGAAGTGTTTCTTCAAGTCCAGGAGTGCTGGAAAGACCTAGAAATTTGGCAAGTCTCTCTGACGTCTCAACGTTCATTGTATTCCAAACAAAACAGAATTTAGAATAGAAAAAAACCCCTTGTTATGAATTAGCTGTGTGCCTAATCACTTGGTTTCTGTAAGTAAACTGCATGGGTTTGTTAATTTGAATACAAAATTTCATCTGCAGATTTTGCCAGCATCTTGATGATCCCCTAAAATGAGGACGTTTCCTGAGATGGTTTTTATTCTCATGGATACCTTATTATACTGGCAAGCATTCAATAACACCTAGCCACTGTCATGGTAAAGAAAACAATGAAGGCCAGGTGCCATGGCTTACACCTGTAATCCCAGCACTTTGGGAGGCCAAAATGGGCAGATGACTTGAGCCCAGGAGTTTGAGACCAGCCTGGGCAACATGGCAAAACCCTATCTCTACTAAAAATACAAAAAATTAGCTGGGTGTTGTGGTGTACACCTGTAGTCCCAGCTACTCAGGAGGTTGAGGTGGGAAAATCACCTGAGCCTGGGAAGTTGGGGCTGTAGTGAGCCATGATTGCACCACTGCACTCCAGTCTGGGCGATGGGCATGATATCTTATCTCAAAAAAAAAAAAAAAAAAAAAAGAAAAAGAAAAAAGAAAAGAAAAGAAAAAGAAAAAGAAACAATGGGTAGGCAGCATAAGTACCCAGGCAAAGGTTCAGACTATCCCTTATGAGACCTATGCTTCTCCACTGTAAGACATAAGAAAACACAAAGGTGGCTGGGCGTGGTGGCTCACGCCTGTAATAGCAGCACTTTGGGAGGCCGAGGCATTACCTGAGGTCAGGAGTTTGAGACCAGCCTGACCAATATGGAGAAACCCTATTTCTACTAAAAATACAAACTAGCTGGGCATGGTGGCGGGAGCCTGTAATCCCAGCTACTCGGGACCTGAGGCAGGAGAACCACTTGAACCTGGGCGGCGGAGATTGCGATGAGCCAAGATTGCGCCATTGCACTCCAGCCTGGGCAACAAGAGCAAAACTCCATCTCAAAAAACCAAAAACAAAAACAAAAAACACAAAGCTATACTTACAGGAACTATAGGAGAGAATCAGGCTGAGTTACCTTGTCAGAAAAAAAAAATCTACTCAACTCCTTAAGAAGTGTTTTAAAAGGAGATTATCATAACTTTTGGAAACCTTATACACAAATGTACTTGTGTTTCTACTGGAGGTATTCCAGTAAGAACAGCTTGGTGATCGCAGCATCCCAAACACTAGGCTTTGAAGCTTCCTCATCCTGCTACTTTGCTCAACATAAGACATAAGTCCTCTGTGATGCTACAATCATTCTGTTTATTCCTAGTTATTCTACTGTCTCCAGCTTTGTCCTTAAAACTGTAAATATTATAATTTCACTTTAAAAACACATGTGCACTGTTGGCATTGTCATTCATCAGTATTCCCAGGATGAACTAATTCCTGAGATCATAATTTTTAAACTTTGCTTTACTGTATCTCTGCAACTCCATCTATCACTTTCCCCTCCCTTGCCTTGGCAAGTTGCAACTGTAAAGTTTCTCTTTCTGTTCCTTGAATACCCAATATAATTTCTTCCTCGTTTTGCACTTGCTTTACTTATGCATGAAAGGCTCTGAAGTAGCTTCTCCTCATTTGGCCTGGGACTCATGTCATTGCCTTGGAGGTCTTAGTGACTAACTTACCAATGTTAGCCTATCACTCCCCACCCTCACACCTTGCTGTAGTTTTCTTTTGCCCTTTACTATCTAAAATTATTTATATCCCCTCCACTACAATGCAAGTTCTATAAGAACAGGTACTTGTTCACCCCCGTATCTCTAAGTACCCACAATTAACCTGGCACATAATTGGTGCTCAAATATTTATTTGGATGTTAAAAGTATTAAAGTGAGCTTTTCTCACCTTCTTTAATCTTACCTCTAACCCTGATTAGATACTCAGTATGTACAGCAGTCACTATTTGGGCCTATTCTAAATAATAAAGATCAGTGCTCCTCAGGGTACCCACAAAATTTTGAGCTGAGGTACTGCTGCTGGTTCTAACCCCTTCACCACCACCTCAAACCTTGCCCTCCTCTGCTCCACAGAGCATGACTATATTAATTAAATGTTAATCTTCACTGGAGACCAGGCTCCTCAGTGTAAGATTAGCCTTAAACTCATTTCAAACAGAATGATATAACTTTAGAGAAAACCACCAACCCATATCACGCTAGAATAAAGACCACAGAACAAAAAGACCGGATACTGATCCATGAAAACAATGATCATTCCCTTATTCTTCAGCCCTTACTCTTCCACTTCTACTTGGATCTCTCTGCCATCTAAATGATCCTGATAAATGCATAAAAAAGGAATATGATGAGAATTTTGCAAGGATCTGCTTACCAGTTGTTCCAAAGTAAAAAGTGGATCTAAACAATTTCATAACATTCTGTGCTACTCTCAATGAAGTGTTAATTACTGGTATATACATATTTCTATAGATTCAGCAGAATAAACAATTTTCCAATAGGTAAATGTAGTTGGAGACATATCTTCTAAACACAGCTTTGTCTACACAGGCTATAAAAGTGGAGAGGAGGTACAGAATTGTTAGCTATATTTACTCTAGGTAGAAACTTATACATCATGGGATTTGGAAAGTCTCTATGCTAATGGTGGCACGCCCTTCTAGAAGAAAGAAAATTAAAAATTAGCTTTATTAAAGGCAGAAGAATTAACTTTATTTAAGAAAAAATAGTTTTATTAAAGGTCCCTGGAAATGAGAAGGATCAGGCCATCTGTGGTGGTGACCTGACTACGACCAGGGCAGTGAACTGCAGCTACATGCTTTTGGTGAAGGGATTTAAGATTTATTGATGTCTAGCTGAAAAGAAAAGGAAAACATTGCTTTTACCTGGCTGAGTTGAGACTGAGGTATTAAGGCTTCTTTAAAAACTTCAAATTCACAACGGAAATCTGCTTCAGTTTTTCCAACATGACAAAACACAGCATGTGGTCTTGGTTGCACCCAAGACAAATAAAACCTGTCATCGTAAGCAGAGTTGCTATTCATTCCAGATTTGCTGGAGTATTTGTTCAACCAATCTACACAGCTAAGTAAAGTTTTCAGTGATGCTACAACCATTCTGTCTGTAACTAGTTCTTTTTTCCACTGTTACTCTCCATTTCTACTTTTTTACACATTTTAAATTGTTTAAACATGGCACATCTTTTTACTGAGAAATGCATCCATATTATGCAATTTTACTACCTGCATATTCTTCAAATACTCTTAAGGTATATGCATTTTATCGTACTGTTAAATTAACTTATATCTTTAGAAGCACTGTATTATAAAATTAGAGTCTGACAGAAAGAAAAAGCTCACTAAACCTCTTCTAGGCAGATAGTACGCTAAAATTCCTTAATTTCTGGCATTTACTTAATCCTAGAAAAGAAAAAATAAAATGAAAAATGATATACTTCAATGGGAACTCTATAATATTCTTAGAATATTTTACTAACTCTGTAAACCCTAACACCATTGCTGTCAATGTCACATTCACCAAATCATGCCTTCTTGAAGTAAAATCTTAATATGGGCTACTCTGTCAATGTGACATTTTCATTAGTTCTATTATTTTTGAACAGTATCTCAGCACTATAAAAAATATCCTGAAACGTGGTCTCTGCCTGTTAGCTCATGACTGTCAGAGGACAACACTTTTTTGATTATGTCATTGAATTTAGTCATGAAATATGTGTCCTTACTACACACAGAGACACGATTTTATCCTTCGTATTTTGTTATATGCCTCTATGATATGAGCAAAAAGAGCTCTGTTCACAATATCAAAGCAGCACAATTGGGTCACCTTTGTCACAGACTAAAAAAAAAAAGCAAAAGACATAAGACTGGATTTAGAATGTGCTTAAAACAAATTCCACAGCCTAACAATAAAGATGGTGACTCCTGCTGTTTCAAGTCCAGTGCCCCTCAGAGGCACGGATCACCCTGAAAGAGAAAGGGAATGCTGGCCTTTCAATAAAACTGAGGTTGATTTCAGTGGTCTTTATGGCAGAGTCAAATACAACATGGGAGGAGGACTGACTGGACCAATTCAGCCCTCCTTGAAGCAAGATAAGAAAAATAACTTTATAGTATTTTCCCTGCAAGGCACTGAAGGGCACACCATTAAGGCAACTGATTATAGTACAAAAAGAAGCCAGGGTCGTTTGAGTCTTTATTAAAGATTATTCGTTTCGTGCATGAGGAGCTGCCCAGGCTATGGCTGCACATCGCTTGCATGGAGCTCCTGGATTCTTCAAACACTGTGTGTGTCTGATTAGAAGGGAAACAACATTATTCTTGCTTGAGGAGAGAAACTGACCTTCACTGACCAGAATTTTTATTCATACAAAGAATCTTTTGGCACACCAAATTTTCAAGCTCATGTGATCCCTCATCAGCAAGCTGCAGTGTTAGTTCATGTGCAAAATCAAAAAGTCTGCATCAGCCCAGGTACCGCCTTGGTTATTCAACAGATAATGCTGGAGCTTCTTCACAAGAGTATAATATAAATTTAATGCTGAGCTGACATTAACTAAACACTATTACTGTAGCTCTCACTGAACCTATGTTCCCTAAAGAAGACTCAGGGCTTCTGTTCAGTCATTTGTGCCATGTGAGAAGTTAAGTGCTCTATTTCACATTTATTACCATCTAAGTATAACATTCCTATTTTTACCCAAATGACTAGAAACATGTACAGACACACACACACCTCTTCTGGGAACAAAAACATTATTTTAGATTACTGGAAGTTTATGTAATGAGGTGAGGTTGCTCTTAGGGGACACATCTGGGTCACTGGGCTCTACCAGTCCAGCGAAACAAGGACAATTGATGCCTCCCCAGTGTGCCTGTGTGCTTTTGGTCAGTCATCTGTGTCCAAACCTCCCACTCTCCCAAACAAGTGGGAACCTAGCCTGGGATCTTGGGTGCAAGGGCAAGAGAGAAAATGACTCTTGTGGAGCCAAGAGTGACAAGAAGAGGCACCACATAGGGACAAAACCAAAACTGAAAATTGAGTAAATACTTTGATGTGTCAATTCCAAGGGGCTACACAGAGGGAAAATGAGGCTTTTGAACGGAAACAGGGAGTGGGGAGTAGAAGGCCCAATCTGGAGTGCGGCTCTAACTCACTGGCATACATGAGATCAGAGGTGCTTTTCTAGTGTCTCAGCCTTAGCGGCCAGGGTACCTGGCCAGGGGGAAGTATTAAGGAGGCACAGCCAACTCAAACAAAATATTGCAACAGAGATACTGAGCTAACCACCCTCCTGTGGGCCCGACTGTACGTGGTGTCACGCTCAGCTTCATTCTGACTACACAGTTTGGACTGCAGATTTGCTTCCACACAACACATTAAACTATGAATAGGCCTACATTATGGCCCAGCCCTGGGGACTGAGACGCAGCTCCTCATACCACTCCCTCTATGCAGCTTCTACTTCCAGATTTCAGTGTCAACAGGTTTACCACACAGGGGATGAGAGAAGCCAGCAGAGAATCAGTCTCCAGAAAGGATTGGTCACATGAGTGCCTGGGACAGAAACTCTTTATTTCCCTTCAAATTATGACCATGACAATTTCTAAGTATCTAGATGTCGCTATTCCACTGTTTGGACTCAATGGGTGCTACATTAATTTGTATTCAACACAGTGCTCAGTGAAAACATTCTTTAGCTATCTGAAGTGTGGGCCTTGCCTAAGATTGCAATTTCACTGAAGGTATACAGCATTTGTATATGAAGCATATGTATATGAAGGTATACATATCCTTCACTTAGTAGATGCGCATCCCCTTCACCCTTCTAGTTCTCAGTAACATTAAGCCATTAATTTTTTATTTTATCCTGCCTGGTGTTTAGCTCATTTTTTCACCTCTAAATAAAGCTCTCAGATGGAGTAATCAACTCCACATGTTTGATACAAGTAACAAGACTAACAAGATGTATTTCAGTCGTACAGATTCAGGAGAAAGGTGTCGAATTCTTAACTAAAACAATAAGTTTTATGTCAGGTTTCACAGTGATTAGTGAACCAATGATATCATTCACTCATTAGTTCCACAGTGGGGATGGAAAGTGGGTTAAAAATGAATAAGAGTTGATCCCAACCCATGAAAAATCTGGTCAGAAGTTAAGACATGTGTATGTGCAGGTAAATTAGAAATACAGGAAATACTGTAACAGGGCCATATAATTCAAATGTTGTAAGAGACTGGGAAAGAAGAGTATTATAGGCTAAAATTGGAGGTGGTTTCACAAGAGAAGTATCTTAAATCATTTCATTTAGGATTTGGATATGTAGAAAAAAGAGAAAGCTTTCCAAATCCAGGGTTAGACACAAAGGTAATAGACATAGGAATGCCATGGCTATTTGATGGGGGAAACCTTGAGCAGGGTAAAGAGACTTCTGCTGAATAATAGTGGAAAATAAGCTTTGAAGGTGGACTAGGATGAGCCTGTGGAGGATTTTAATGGTGGTATGTGTGCTGTGTTGTGTATGTCTTGGGAACCACTGAAGGGTTCTGAATGAGTGATGTGATAAAATCAGTGTTTTGAAAGATTAATCTGGCAGCAGCAGGCAGAAAAGACTGTCAAGAAAAGGAGAATGGAGGTGGGAAAGAGAAGTCAGTTATGAAAATCTAGGTGTGGGATGCATTTATTTATTCAAAAATTATCCAATATTTTTCATGTATCAGATACTATTATAGGTGCTGGGGTATGGTGATGAACAAGAAAGTAAGGTACGTTGCCGTCATGGGGTCCGTGTGCTAGTGAAGAGACTCTTTAATGTCAGGCCACTTGAGATGGTGATACGTACAGGGGAGAGATAATAGCAGAGTGATGTGATGCTGACTGAGGCAGGTTCTTTAATTAAGGTATTCTCTGAGCAGGTGTTGTTTGCGCTGGAGAGGAAGGAGTATATGCAAAAGCCTGTAAGTGAGGACAAATGATTTATTGAAAGAAACAGAAAAGATCATACGGCTTAAGCAGAGTACAACAAGGAAAAGGGGATACAATCAGGAGATGAGGTTAACCCACAGTAAGCAGGGGTCAGATCATGTAGGCCTTGCGGGTTATGTTAAAGAATTGAGATTTTATTCTAAGTACAATTAGATTTACAGGAGGGAAGTGACATGATCTCATATGTTTGAAGAACAGATTGTTGCAGGGCAAGAGTGGAGCAGGGATGCAGGTAGAAGGCTACTGCAATAGTTTGGATGAGACGGGATGGTATGGACTAGGGCAGAAATAGAGTCAACAGGACTTGCCAATGAATTGGACATGAGGAATTAAAGAAAAGAGGGCGTTAAGGACAATCTCAGTTTTGGTCCCGAGCCTCTAAGTGGGTGGCAGGGCCTGTTACCAAAATAAGAAAAACTGAGGCAAGAACAGATTGAAGAATATGTCAGACCAAGAGATTGGTTAGGGACATGTTAGAACTCACATAGAGAATGACATACACAGGTTTGATACTCAGGAAAAAAGTCCAGGTCTAAAGATAAAGACTTGAGTCTCCATCAGTTTAAGGATTATATTTACAGCTACGAAACTGGGTGAAATCATCTAAAATTGTACAGAAAAAAAATGAGGGCCGAGGATAGATCTCTCAAGCAATTCAACATTTAGAGGTTGGATCGAGAGGAACCAGCAAAGGAGGCAGACAGAACAGCTGGTGAGGTAGGAGGAAAACCTGAAAAGTGTGTCATTACAGAAGTCAATGAGAAAGCGTTTACAGAATGAAAGAATTGTCCATTGTCAAGGAGACTGATGACGGCTTGACTAGAATAGGGACAGTGAAACAATCTACCACAAATCAGAAGAGATGCATCTAATGATTGCTTCAAAGGAATGAAATCTTTCAACCAATGCTACCCGTAAAATGAAATACCTTAAGTGGTTCTTACCCAATTTAACATCTTAACTAAAAGGAGATCTTTCTGGAGAGGATGGAGTGGGGAGGGTGGGAAGAGTGAAGGCAAATGTTGACTGGGTATCTTAAAAAGAGATGATCAAGGTAAAAATCTCCGTGTAAGTTATAAAGCAGAATAGAAAAGTAAAGCTTAAGTACTGATTACTAAATAATACTAAGAGATCACTATTAATAATAATGATTCTATTGACTGAAATGTGCTTTTACTGGCCTCAAATGAAAGATTTAAATCTCTATTAACAGCAGTCTCAGAAATAGGGAATTGCAAAACTGAAAAAAATTTCAAATAGAAATAACTGAAAGTTTTCTCACAAATACTATTTAAACAGGAATTTCTAAGATAAGACTGTTTAAAGATTCAACATATTTATCTGCACCTAAGTATGCCACTAATCTAGGTAAGACTGACTAGCAAATACCTTGGCACCAGGTATCGGCTTAAACTTACTCAGCCTTCACAAAATTATGAAGGTACTGAAATTTAGATTTTGAGAAATCAAGGTTTCCCCTTGATGGGTTTTAAGCACAGGCCAGTTCCCTTCCAGTTGCTTTTCCCTAATATTTGTTTTTATTTCTCAAACAGGGAAAAATTCAGTACTATTATTGTTTTACCAAGGATATCCTCAATTCATGTACATCAAAAAAGAAGCCGCCTAGGTAATTGTAAAGGTGGATTTTATTCACAATCTTTAAAGACAAAACTTGTTCCAAGTGGTTCTGAGTAAATTGTCTAGAGAGGTCAAAATAAATTTAAACCAACACAGCTCCTACTAACTAATCAGTCAGGGGAATTAAGCATAAATGGTATCATTCTTCATTTTGAGCTTTGAAGTTATTCTTCATATAGAGTTTCTGTTGAAATTCAGCATGTTTGAATTCCCTGTGTTCATTTTTAGGTGAGGATTTCATAAACATAAACCCCAAAGAGAGAGGTAAATCCTCATCTCCTAAAGCCTCAGTTTCATCCACAATTAAATGGAAATGCTACCACTTGTCCCATTCTCTCATTTTAGAAACCCAAAGGAACTGTGCCTGGGGCTTTGGGCCTCAAGCATTCTCCTGATCAGAGAAGGGGAAATCCCATGCTAAACAAACGCCATGGGAATAGGCTATGACTAAATAAGGCCTGGAATAAAAAAATCCAAAGTAGTTTTTACCCGTAAGAGCCTAAAATAGACCCTTAAAGAGGACTCAAATTCACTTACAGGTCCAGGCAGAAGTTTAAAGGTACTTGTTCATTGCAGACTCTCTTTTCTCACTCCTCAATCATAACTGGTAAGTGCTGGTGTCAGAAGGAACCAAGTTGGAAAATGGGGAAGGTGACACTAGGGCACTCATCTTGGAATTGTCTAAGTATCCAAGATGGAACTCCCCCTACAAAGAGAAAATAATGAATTTCTCTTTCTATTAAACACATTTTAAAGATGATTTTAAATGAAAGATCCTCTTCATCTTGGCATTCTCTTTCCCATCCAGAAGCACTGCTATCTTTGCCTCAGCGGTGGCAAGCTGACAAATGTAAAGTGGAAGGGAAGAGGAGTCTTCAGTATAAGCAAGATTTTGTTTTAGAATCTTTAGATCTTAGCAGTCACACTTTCCAGATCATTGTTTCAGAGGAGTCTACTCAGTAATGGGGTTGGTGCACATGACAGTATCAGGGAAGAGTTTCCAAACACTCAGCTAAGAAAATAAAATAATGATGCTAATCAAGAACAGTAATGTACACTCACCATATACCCCCTCTAGTTCCCAAGAGTCCAAAGAGAATTCTGGACTAATTCCTGTTAACACAATGGGTTTGTACACACTACACCCCTCCCCTCCATCCTCAACTCCAAAGATACTGACTCAGCAACTGGCCTGGAGCCAGAGCAGCATATTCCAAATTCAGAATGTGCAACAACGTTCGGTTCAATTATGACATAATGGCTGCAAAGCTGTTCCTGAAAGCCAAGAAAACCTGAATAATGTGGTTGGGTTATATCATACATGAGGACTTAATAGAGTTTAAAAACCAATTTGAAAATTCCTTCATTCCATAAAGATAGCATTAAGATGAGGGCAAAATCATTCTAGTTCAAGGGATGGGAACAAAGTATATAAGGAATTATGCAGACTCCTTTCCACGTTATCCTTCTTAACCAACATGACCCATTCCCTTTGAAGATATCTCTTATACTTAGTACTGACCTAGAAAGAAGAAAATTCCATTAAACATCTTAGTCTTACTGCACCCAGCTAGTAATGCAAGTTTCCCTGCTATTTAAAAAGCACATAATCCCATTTCCAAAAACAACTGTTTGCAATTCAAAAACCATCCACCCAGGCAATGTCTTCTCTTTGTCCCTAAAATTCCAACCACTTTCAATTTATCTTGTCAAAGAGGTGAAGTTATCTTTGTGCCCCCACAAAACCTAAAAGACGTTTCATTCATTGCTAGCCATTTTGTAGCAAGTGACTTTGGACATTGAATTGCTAAATCCAGCATTTCCCTGGACTTGTGATAACAGTTAAGACCCAGGCCTGTAGAAATAGTGTTCAATCTGAATGTTGGGAGCCATCCACTCTTGCTTGATGTTAGGCTGTGGCATCCCTCAGTTATGCGGGATTCTACAATCTTTTGAGTCTATTCTGTTTTTTAATAGCTATCATTGATAGAATTTTTTAATGTTTTGGAACTGGAAGTGACTTTGGAGATTCCTCTTGCTTTATGTATAAGCAAACTAATGCTTAAAAAATACTACATTTTTTAGTTCATTTCTCTATATTTTCTCCTGGAACAATGGCATATTTTTATATATAATGAGATCAACACAGAATTTCAGAACTAGAAGGGATCTCCAAGTTCAACCGTCTTTCTTCCAAAAAAATCTCAAAACACTTTTCATATTAATCCTCAGGGTATACGAATTAACAGATACTTCATTTTGTATAAGGCTTAATTTAAGGATGGAGAGAATGAGGAAAGTCTCAGTTTCAGACAGAATTCTTTTACCATAAGAATTAGGCTCTGTTCTCTAAATCGAAAAAGATTCACATTCATTTCATTTTTGAACCTGGAAAAATGGCTGAATTTACTGAGTTTTCTATTAAATAATAGTATCATTTTTCTTCACTGGATGGAAGGACTATGTGTTTTAAGAAACAATGAGTTTTAAAAAAATCAAATAATGCAACGTCATGTCCTTCCCTCCTGACTAAAAATCATTTCCCCATTATTTCATGATTAACATGAAAAAGCACTG
Source organism: Macaca fascicularis (assembly GCF_037993035.2). Taxonomy (NCBI): domain Eukaryota; kingdom Metazoa; phylum Chordata; class Mammalia; order Primates; family Cercopithecidae; genus Macaca; species Macaca fascicularis. The sequence goes on from NC_088380.1 coordinate 133,623,923, forward strand.
GAACAACGAGAGTAAATTCATTTGTTTCCAGTTGTAACAATGTGATTTCTGCTGCAATCCCATTGGCAACAGAAGGCATCAGCATATACCACCACTGTCCTATTACAACACAAAAAGCTGTCAACTTTGAACTGCTCTGAAATGTTGTTAGTAAAGTAGACAAGACAAGCGTGGATTTCCTTCAATATTATTTGGGCAACCTAGACTTAAAATAGTGACCAGACTTAGGATAGTGACTCTACAGAGGTTCTCTATGCTTAAGGCAAGACCAAACCAAGACACTGGTGCCCTACGTAAGCTAATAATTTGGCACACTTTCAAGCAGATACCCTTCAAATATTTGCCAAACAGGTGTTTGGGTGAGGCATTGCATGGCAGACCTGGAGAGAGTGTGGAGACAGGATTGGCGGAAGATTTCAGCTTGCATATTCTAAACAACAAAGGACCCACAACTGACCAGGTCAGATCTCCTTGGAAGGCAGTTTGAGGAGCATCTAATGGATTCCCAAATACACTCTTCCCTGCTCCAAGCTGCTTATTAAAGCATTACTTCTGTCTCTAGTAACAATCTGAAAGGAGGTTACTGCTTTATATTCTTTTCTCTATCTTGTTACATTCCCAGTGTTTCATACTTTTTATAGATCCAACCTCCCTTCAGGGACACTATATTTTCATTTCTACAGCTTGTACTGAGCATTTGCAATGTGCCAGGTGCTGTGCCATGTATTGGAAATATAAGAGTGATTAAGATATTGTCCCTGCCCTTAAGGAACTCACACCTTGAGCAGGAGAAAGACTCACAAACAACACAATACCACAGTGATGAAGGCTATAACAGTAAAAAGGCTGTTACTGGATATTACTGGTGAAATGGTCTGATATGCTTGGAGATGGATACTTTCTAAAAATAGTAGGTAGGTACTTTCAGTTTGCCTCCATCTCTAGAAACTTTAACTTTGGTAAGGATTGGAATAAAAAGAGAGTAACATTTTCATGTTTCCTGTTCTCCGTGGCTGTACTGGGATGGGAAGTTAGGGATGTGGAATCATATCTATGCTAAACTTAGCCAAAACTTTTCACTTGAATTTTCTTCCCCAAATGATTTTGTCCCTAGAATTAGTTATGCAATACTAGGGGAAGGATAGAGGAAGCTCACCTAGTCCCGGCTGTGTAGTTACACATACCTGATCCAGATGATTTCTCCCCTTTGAAATAATTGCAAACAAGATTAAAACTGTATTCAGGAACTATTCCAGCTGGCTTTTGGCTTCCTCTGATGTATACTCCTTGAATAAAGCAGTAGCAAAAATTAGATTTAAATAAGGAACATAAAATCACCTCACTACTTGTACCAGATCACCTCAAGGTCCTGCTATGTGGGAAACCCGAAACCCTAGCATTAGAGTAACTGAATACATCAGCCAGCTAGAGTATATACAAGTTATGAAATAAAAAACTTTAATAATAAAAAATAACCTATTTTAAAGGGATTTCTCACAGTGCCTCTGGGTACTTTAGAGCCAGGCATCTGGAACAAAATAGAAACACAGTCCAATCAATTCCGAAGTTGGAAAAATCCTCGTTTCTATTACTTACCTGCCAACAGTCCATCTACATAAAACCACACAGTCACATATTCCTCTGATGAAGGAGACAAAAAGATATTGATCCTTCCTTGGCATGTGGCTATTGCTGCCACAGCAGCAGGGAAGAAAGACAATCTGAGGATCCTGCCTGTTTAAAGCACCAGCCCCACCAATTTTAATTTTCACAACAGGGCCTTTCTGGTTCCAGGCAATTCCTCAGTAGAGCAGGACCCAGGTTTTTGGGCTACAATATTTCACATAGAACCATGATTAGTTCTGCTTTGCCCCAGTATTATAATTATCCAGTATTTCCAGGGTGTATCTTTTTTCCCAGTGTTTTAAATCTTTCTGCTATTTACCTATAATGTACCTCAATGTATACAGCTCCAAATATTGGTAGAGCGCTTCACATGCATTTTTATAAGCTAGTCCTCAGAATATGACCAAATGAGAAGACTGTGGCCTCTAATAGGCACCTCAGCTTGTTCAGCGTTGTGCACCAAGGCACAGCTCTAGTGGCTGCTTAAACAAGGCAATGTATACTAATGCTGGGAAATGCGCTAGAAAGTATTGGGATATAACAGATCTTAGACACTATCCCTGTCCTTGAGGAATTGAGAATCTTGGGGTCAAGCTAAGGCCATACTATGGATTTTTTTTTAAGGGCACTAAAATGTAAAGTACCACATACACACTATTTATTAATAAACAAGAATAAAGATCACCCAAGCAAAACACTCCTTGTTAAAGACAGCGTTAGAGACAGTCACAAGTCTTAACTGACAATGACATTTTAGTGGGGACTTTTCTACCCTTGGACTTAAGAAACTGTATGAGCTGCTATTTGTCAGAAGTGAATATTTGTTGAGAATGTACAGTCTCTGATTTATTCTCTCACTGTTCAGTACCCAGAGGGTTGCTTTTGCCCAATAAGGCTGAGAGGAGATCCAGACAGCTGATGCAGAGAGCCCCGGCACTCACAATGTTCCCTGCTGTACCTTTCAACCTTTTCACCCCAATTAAAGGTCAACATGGCTGCTCAAAAATATTTATTTAAAAAGGCAGTCTGCTCAGCGGGCTCCCAAGTGTGATTACACTACCACTTCATAGAATTCAATTAAACCCAGGACGGGGCATCTGTGAATCACCGGAAGAGTATGAAGTTGAGATGTTTTCGGCTTTCTCTTAAAAAAAAAAAGCTTCCTTTTCCCGCCCGTCATTTCTTTACTTCCCAGAGCGCCATCACAGACACACGCACACGCGTTTATAATCTCCCCTCGGGTGGTTCATGGATTTATGGCTCCCGGTTTAATTAAATTCCCTCTAACGACAATCTAAATTGGCAGCATGCGGCACAGCGAACCCCCGCCAGCCTGCGCGTAGGCTGAGAGCCCGAGACCTGCGAACGCCCACCCTCGGCGTGGGGCTAAAGGCACCCACCTGAGCCTCACGCCGCCAACGTCTCTGCTTCCGCCCTGCGCCGGGCACTTCCGCCCTCACCCGCCAGGCGCCGGCCCCGCTCCCCGCACTTCCGCTCCACGCCTGCAACACTGCCGGCTGGGCTCTCAGATGGAGTCCCGCCTACGCTCTCGAGGATGGCGGCGCCTGAACCTTTACTCATGAAGAGTAACACACAAGCCAAGGCCAAACTAAAAAACAAAACACGGAAAAGTGACCCCGCATGTTTAGGAACCATTTAATAACGAGCCTCAGGTGCGGGAGCCAACTCTTGGAGGCTGCGGAGTCCGAGCCATTTTAACCCCTCTGCATGCGTGCATTCTCTCGTTAATTTAATATTTACTCTCCTCCCCCACTAGGTCTTGGCTGAACTAGGTTATGGGGAATGCGATGAGCAAAACTGGCAGCCGTACCCTCCCGCAAACTGAAAATCGTGTGGGAAAGCAGACATTAGGAAATCATCCCTGATTAAATAGGTAATGCGTTTATTCAGCTGAGTGCTTTGCAGGGAAGGAATATGAGAAAAGATCTGAGTGGGATCTCGTTGAAGAGGTAGCTTTGGGGCTGGGATTTGAAGGGCGTAGGTTCAGGACAGAGCTCTGCAGGCTGTGGGAAGCGTCTGGTGGAGGGTGTGCAGTATGGGTTGTATGCAGAAGACTGATGAGTATGACTGAGGCTTAGAGGGAATGGGGGAGAGAGGTGGCAACAGGCTACAGAGGGTAAGCAAGAGTCTGGCCATGCAGGGCCTTTCAGGTTTGTGCTAAGGGTAGCTGGGGGCATTTCTGTTTTATGTGGGAAGGGGGTGAATTGATTGCTTTTCCATTCTGAAAGGATCCCTCAGCTTTGGGAAGTAGATGAGAAGGGTTGAGGATAGGCAAGAGTAGAACAAGCAGGGAGGTGAGGAAGCTACTGAGCAGTCCAGATTGTAGGTGTGGTGGCTTGAATGGTGGTATAGTAAATAATGAGAAAATGATGGATAATAATTGTAGTAATACTCAAAGCTAACATTTATTGATTGCTCACAAAAAGCTTTATACTCATTAGTCTGTTTAATCCTGAGAACAATGCAATTAAGTATTAGTACCATTTTACAGATGAAGAAATGAAGGTTTAATAACTTGCTGAAGTTCTCACAGCTACAAAATGGTAGATTTGGAATTCCATCTCATTCTGTCTGATGTCTTAAGCTTCCCACTATAAATTCAGTGTGTACTCAGTGATTTTAAAAAAGATACAAAGAAAACCAAGGTCAGGAATGAATTCCTTAAACCACACTGATTATGTGATGTTGCTGGAAGCCGCATTAAGATAGTAGAATTTACAAGTTCTTTGTCACTTCAGCATTTTCTGATAGGCTAAAGAGGGAATTTTGTGACTGTCAACAGACTACCTATGATTATTTTTGAATTAATGCACTCTGATAAGACTTAGTTTTTCTGGAAAAAAAAAAGTCAAGTGGTAAAGCACACTCCACCTAACAGTTGCTGATAGGATGTCTTTAAAGAAGGGATCTGGGGTCCAGTTATAAACACCTTGGTGGAGCATGAGTATCTTAGATATTGTGGAGTGACAGAAAAGCTTACTAGAAATGTAACTCCAGATCAGCTTCCAAATCTCGTTTATTGTTGGAAGACAAAGGTTTATAAAATCACTTGGACTTATGAAACCTGATTTCACCCACTGAAGGAAAAGAATGGATTCACCAAGGCCAACAATGAAGGCTTTTAGCACTGGTTGTGAGTAAATTTCTCTAAGGAGCCAAAAGTTCACAAATTTTCAGAATTTGAGTTTCATCAGTAAGAATTTCTTGGGTTTGTAAGTGATAATACAAGACCCGGAGCCTCCCCATTATTGTTTTGGTTAGAGGGAGTCCTGTGGAATGTCTGGGAATCCCTGAGAACTCACTATGGTTGATACCCTCTTTGGGAGTGCCTGGCTGACTGCCATGAGCTCAGAGGACCAGTTTAGCCTCTAGATCCAGGGCCTACAGTGCTGGGGAAAGGAGCTCTGCTTGGGAAAATATCTGGAGTCTGGCCAGGAAAAATCATTGTCTACAAAACCAAAAAAAAAAGGCAGTCATAGCAAAATTAATAAGCATTTATTAAATGATCACAAAATCGAACACTGTGTCAGCTTCATTAATGGCTGGATTTAGCATTCATAACAACTTCATTACATTGGAAAACAGTTTTTAGATGAGATGCTCTCACCAAGTGAGAGTTCCTGAGTATATGTGATGAATGTAGAGAAATTATATTTTAACTTTTAGCCAAATAATTTCACAAGCAAAATTTGAAAAGTCCTTTTATAGAAAAATTATTAAATGTGAAATGTATATACTTTTTAATATGTTTCAAATGATGTGAAAGAATGTTTTAAGAATGTGAAGGTCTTGCCGGGCGCGGTGGCTCAAGCCTGTAATCCCAGCACTTTGGGAGGCCGAGATGGGCGGATCACGAGGTCAGGAGATCGAGACCATCCTGGCTAACACGGTGAAACCCTGTCTCTACTAAAAATACAAAAAACTAGCCGGGTGAGGTGGCGGGCGCCTGTAGTCCCAGCTACTGGGGAGGCTGAGGTGGGAGAATGGCGTAAACCCGGGAGGCGGAGCTTGCAGTGAGCTGAGATCCGGCCACTGCACTCCAGCCTGGGCGACAGAGCGAGACTCCGTCTCAAAAAAAAAAAAAAAAAAAAAAAAAAGAATGTGAAGGTCTTAAGACAGTTATGGGTCTCGTACAATTTTGTTCATTCAAAACATGCTTGTTGCCAGGCGCGATGGCTTACACTTGTAATCCCACCATTTTGGGAGGCCAAGGTGAGCGGATCACCTGAGGTCAGGAGTTCGAGACCATCCTGCCCAACGTGGTGAAACCCTGTCTCTACTAAAAATACAAAAATTAACTGGGCGTGGTGATGGGTGCCTGTAGTCCCAGCTGCTCAGGAGGTTGAGGCAGAAGAATTGCTTGAACCCAGGAGGCGGAGGTTGCAGTGAGCTGAGACTCCATCCTGGGCGACAAGAGTGAAACTATGTCTCCGAAAAAAAAAAAAAACCCAAAAAATGAACAAAGAAAGAAAAAAACATGCTTGTCATTAGGCATTTGACTTACATGTCCTCCTCTAGGTCTGGACTGCAATTCTAGGCTATGCTCTACCAATCTGGATAGGACTGGTGCAGGGATCTCTGTGTGCTAGAATGTTCAGAACTCACCTGGGTTGAGTTTTTCAATGGTCATCTCTGAGGCAGAAGCCTGGTGTAGAGAAAGCCTGCTGCCACAGTCTGATCTGTAACTCCTGACATAACTCCAAAGGTACTTTAGGGAACACATGACCTATTCTTCCAGAAATGTCCTGGAGCCAGGCTTCCCTCTTAAGGCCTCTGAAAGGTGGCCTGTGTGGGTGTGGAGGAAGGTATCTTCACTCCTGCCCTCTTAGCTTTGCCTCTGGAAGAGCAGGAATAAAGAAATGGCCTTTGATGTCAATATGTTCCCTTCAGAATGCCTTAGAAAAATAATGTATGTCTTGGCAAGTAGTGACTGTCATGCCAGCTCTGTTTTACAGTAACTTGGCTCTGTGTTGCCACTCAAACAACATGCAATTTGAACTTTGACTAGGAGGGACAATCTCAGTAATTGCCACAATTAGGTGATGCAATTGTTTTGGTGGAGGTGTTCAGAAACTTGGTAGGTTTTCTTTCCTGGTGTATTTCTGGTCTTTATAGTGAGCATATATGTTTATCTCATGAGTGTCCCATCCTCAGGTCTGCAAACTCTGCAGGAAACGATCTGTAAGGGCCAGATATTGTGTTATGTTTAAGGTCATGGAGAAAAACAGTGGCAACCTCCCAAAGAAAAGACAGGCTTCTGAGTCTGGGATGTGCTGGGTCAGTGGAGTCGCTGTTGACTCCCCCCAGGCCAACCATTACAGGAAACAGAATTATAAGCCCAACTCACCAGGGGAGAATGGATCTCAAAAGTCTGATTCCTATGTCCCCTTTGACATTTTAAAAACTCTGCTCTTCTGCCAGACATTCAGAGAACAGTGAAGTAAATTTTAAAAGGAGAAAAATGTTTATTTGTTTTAAAGCTTGCTCAGTGATCCACTTAGACCATTTACATAAACAACCTTTCCATGTAAACACCATTAATTATGTAGTATAAGAGCCAAATAAAAATGCTAAAAAATAAAAGTAATTGTAGAATAAATTAGTATGGCTTGAGTGCACAAATATAAACTGTAGACTTTTACATTTTATTGAAGGAAGTGGATGTGTGTTTTTTCTTTTGTTTGAGCTACTAGGAACCAACAAATGACATTTGACAGATGGATACCAAAGCTGTTAAAGTTTAAACCCATGCTGGTGATGAAATTACAGTTTTTGCAGGGACCTTGACTCACACTTCTTTCTTTATCTGTCTTAAAAAGATTGTGGGGCAAGATAGGAGATGAGTGTCCTGTGGATTTCCCCAGAAGGTTTGTTGGAGCAAGACCATTGTTGTCTACTCCAAAATCAGTAGCTTCCAACCTCCTTTCACTTGTAATAACAGAAGATTACTTGTGTCTGTGCTAAAGGAAATGAATCGAGTGCAGCCTGCCAGGCACAAAGAAGAAGGGCAGAAACTGACACTGTTGAGGAAAGATGGCATAGGGGACCTTGTAGTAACAATACCAGGGCACATTTATGTCACCCTTTGTAGTATTGCAAGAGTCTTTATAGATATCATTTAATTTGATTCTTCATAATAATTCTGTAAGATAGACAGGGCATGCATTTTTATCAGTCCCATTTTACAGACAAGGTAATTGAAGCTTCGTGAAGGAAATCACAATGAAGCTGGAATTGGAAAGCCTTTCCTAACTCCTATCTATATTTTTTTCACTACCCCATTCATAATTCTTTTTAAATGTAAATGAAAAGAAACATGGTTCAGTTCCTAGCAATATTTTGTGCTATGTAGGATTTTTTAAGAATGTTAAGTGCATTTACATCATTTCCTCAGGGAAGGTTTTGTTTTACCTGGACAGGCAGGAAATGGAATTGAAATGGGAAAGTTTTTCATTTTTATGGATTAAACCCATCTGTTATGTTCACTAAGGCTAGATCATGGAGGAGGATAGATTTCTCACAGCATAAAGAGAGGAGAGTAAAATGCACCTCCTTTATTCCCTGGTTCAGATTCACCCCCATCCAGGGAGTCCTGTTCAGACAAAACAGGGCAGTCAGCCTATCAGTAAGAAAGAAAAGATACTGTGGCCCTCAAACATGCCCCAGCATACTGAGCAGTCTTCCACAAAGTTGAAGTTAACACTTATTGCTCAGAAGAATTCTGAGGAGTAATTTTTTTGCACATATTTGAATATTATCTGCTGTGTGTGCACAGGACAAAAATAAAGGAAATTTTCCCATTTATTCAGAATAATGCTGACTGAGTACTTACTATGTGCCATAGTCAAGCACTGGAATGCTAGTGTTTATTGTTGTTTTTTTTTTTTTCTGAAACAGAGTTTCACTCTTGTTGCCCAGGCTAGAGTGCAATGGCACAGTCTCAGCTCACTGCAACCTCCGCCTCCTGGGTTCAAGCAATTCTCCAGCCTCAGCCTCCCGAGTAGCTGGGATTACAGGCATGCACCACCATACCCGGATAATTTTGTATTTTTAGTAGAGACAGGGTTTCACCATGTTGGTCAGGCTGGTCTTCAACTCCTGACTTCATGTGATTTGCCCACGTCGGCCTCCCAAAGTTCTGGGATTACAGGCCTGAGCCGCTGTGCCTGGACTGGACTGCTAGTGTTTTTTGTTTTTGTTTTCTTTTTTTTTTGAGACAGAGTCTTGCTCTGTCACCCAGGCTGGAGGGTAGTGGTGGGATCTTGGCTCACTGCAACCTCCACCTCCTGGGTTCAAGAGATTCTCCTGCCTCAGCCGCCTGAGTAGCTGGGATTATAGGCACACGCCACTGCCTCTGGCTAATTTTTGTATTTTTAGTAGAAATGGGTTTTCACCATGTCAGAAAGGCTGGTCTTGAACTCCTAACTGCAAGTGATCCACCTGCCTGGGCCTCCCAAAGTGTTGGGATTACTGGCGTGAGCCACCGCATCCAGCTTGGAATGTTAGTGTTGAACCATATACACGTACTCCTTGTAATAGAGCTCACAGTCAAATCTTAATGAATGATCATGTCAATATTTACTGTAGAAAACCCATTTTCCAATGGGAGTAAGACCAGTAACTAGTTAATTGGCAAATGCAGTTAAAGTGGGAAGTATGTATATGATTTGATATATGTATATATTTAATCATATAGATATGGTTATATATATAATAAATATTTTATTTTCTTACTTAAAATACATAAATGAACATTCATTTGCTAAATTTGTTAGAGTCAAGATGGTTTCTTTTAGACTCTATCCAGTCATTGAACGTTTACGTTATCTTTCTTGCATAAAACCCACTCAAAATGGTGGGATATACATATCATCTACAATTTCCAGTTTCAGATACTCTAAAGTGAAGGGAAAACTTAAAGACACTTGTGAAGTGTCTTCACTAAGTGAATTCACTTATATTTTTATTTTTTCCCCAATCTTTTACACTTGTCTTGCCTACAACTAATTTAAGAGCAATTATTTTCCCCCAGCTTTTCAAGTCTTTCCAAAGCATTTAACTGAGCTTTCATAGAAACAGTAACTCTCTTTTTATGCTCATATTTGATCAGTTTATGTGATATTTAATTAAACTACATAATTATAGTAATCAAGTACAACTGCCATAAACAGGTTTGGGAACAAAAACAACCCACTCTTAGTAAGCATAAGCTCAGCTGGTGGGAGTAGAGGCGTTGAGGTTACCAGGTGGCAGAAGCCACAAGTGTTGATCGTGATCTGGGCAATCCATCAATACGTTTTACAAAGGGATTTGAAAGTATCACTTAATTCCCTGTGGTGCTGAATTAAGAGAGCTTCTGTTGTAATTAACAACGAATAAATATTACTAAAGAAAAGCGGTGGGTGCCATAAAAGTCTGTGATTGGGAGATGCAATATATGCATCACAGTCCTGGGGCTTTAGGAAAGGACTTGACTGTTGACCTAAAATCAGACAACGAGTAGAGTTACCTCAGAGACAGGCTGGGGCAGGAATCTGGAGAAAGCGTTCCAGGCAGCAGGAGTAGCAGGGTCAGTGGTGTGAGGGTGGAGGGAGGATGTGTTGAAAATGAGGAACTGAAAGAAGGCAGTGTGGGTGGAGCCAAGAGTGGCAGCTGGGTAGCAGTACTAGATGAGGCAGAGGGAGGTAGAGGCCACCTTATGCAAGCTTTCTGGGCTCTTGCAAGCAGGGGGTCTTCATCTCTATTGACAGCGGGAAGCTGCCAATGCATGTGAAGCGGTAGTGTGCTTATTTGTTCAAGAGCAACAGCCGATTTGTAGAGTTTAGACCACCAAATCTAATTTGGGTACTTGGATTATATGTTTTCCTAATCTAAATACACTGTAGGTAATGGAGAAAAATTTTATTTTCTTGACCTCTGGCATCAGAATTTCTCTTGGGGAGGGAACTGTCCTTATTCAGGAGAATGCATTCATTGGCAGCTTGTGGGCCAGAGATGAAGATCTGAGGATAGGTGTTGAGATAATAAAGAGATACTAAATATCTCTGCTGAGAAAATAAAAGGGAGTGAGACAGAAGGAAGGGGAGTTTTGTATTAGTTTTCTAGGCCTGCCTTAACAAAGTACCACAAACTGAGTGGCTTAAAATAACAGACATTTATTCTCTCCACTTTGGAGGTTAGAAGTCTGAAATCAAGGTGTCAGCAGGGCCATGCTCCCTCTATAAAGCTCTGGATAGAATTTTTCCTTGCCTCTTCTTGGTTACTCCTGGTGCCTGTGCAATCCCTGGTTGCTTGGTTTGCGACTGCATCTCTCCAGCTCTGCCTCTGTTGTCACATGGCATCCTCCTTGTGTGTCTCTGTCTGTGCGTCTTCTCCTTTTCTTATAAAGATGCCAGTCATATTGGATTAGGGTCCACCTAAATTACTTCATCTTAACTTGCTGCATCTGCAAAGACCCTGTTTCTAAATAAGGTCCCATTCACACGCACTGGAGGTTAGGACTTGAATGTATCTTTTTGGGGGACACAATTCAATCCATAACTGGTGTAAACAGGGAGAGGTGAGAAGGATCAGAAAAATCATGAGATGTTAAGGGCTTAGGGTGGCTACAACCACCTAAGAAATTCCTGATGGTGGAATGGCTGAGAGGACTAATAATGCATTTTAAAGTGCTTTTTGAAGATATAGAAGTAGCCAACAAACGTGAAAAAATGCTCAACGTCACTAATCATCAAAGATGTGAAAATCAAAACCACAATGAGATATCACCTCACACCACCAGTCAAAATGGCTATTAAAATGTCAAAATAATAATAATAATAATAAGGGCGGCAAGGCTGTGGAGAACAGGGAATATGTATACACTGCTGGTGGGAATGTAAATTAGTTTAGCCACTGTGGAAAGCAGTTTGGAGATTTCTCAAAGGACTTAGAACTACCATTAGATCCAGTAATCCCATTAATGAGTATATACTCAAAGGAAAATAAATCAGTATATCAAAAAGACACGTCTACTCATATATTTATCATAGCACTATTCACAATAGCAAATACATGGAATCAACCTGGGTGTTCATCAATGGTGGACTGGATAAAGAAAATGTGGTACATATATACCATGGAATACCACGCAGCCATAAAGGAGAATGAAATTATTTCCTTTGTAGCAACATGGATGCAGCCAGAGGCCATTATCCCAAGTGAACTAACGCGGGAACAGAAAACCAAATACTGTATGTTCTTATTTATAAATGGGAGCTAAACACTGGGTACACATGAACATAAAGATGGGAATCATAGACTCTGGGGACTATTAGAGTGGGGAGAGAAGGAATGGATAAGAGTTAAGAAACTACCTATTGGGTACTATGCTTACTACCTGTGTGATGGGATCATTTGTACTGCAAACCTTAGTGTCACACAATATACTCATGTAAAAAAACCTGCACATGTACCCCCTGAATCTAAAATAAAAGTTGAAATTATAAAAATAAATAAAGATCTGATCCAAAAATAAGTAAGTAAAGTATCTCTCTTCCCAGGTAAGACGTGACAGCCTACAAAATGTCTCCTCACTGTGCCCAGGGTGATGACTCCCACCTTTTCAGTGACACTTCTATTACACATGTGTTTATTGATGCTTTGGTGGAGGAGATCAGGGGGCAAAAGACAAGCGGGGTCACCAAGAAGGACTTGGGTCCCTTGTTAGGGTCGCTGACGTAAGGGATGCAATCATACAAAACCTCCAGAGAACAATTCAGTAGATGTTGGAGATTTCTCAAAGGACTTAGAACTACCATTAGATCCAGTAATCCCATTAATTGCTGGGGGAGGGGGGCAGGAAAAAGTAATTCTGTGATTGTAAACCACTGTTCCTGTGTCCTGGTCTCCCAGATATTCAGAGAAATACTGAATTTCCACAATCTCCAGCATGCGGATTTGGAAACGTTATCTACTTCTTGTTGGGCAAGGACCAGGGTTTCAAATATAGTTATGAACAAATCTCCCTCTTCATTTGGTGCTGTCAATCCTTTGAGGGTACAGTGCAGGGTTTTAGCTATATTTACAGTGCTTATGAGTTAGTTAAGAAAAACACACCCCAAATCCTGTAGTCTACATCTCTTGCCTTACTCTTTTCCAAATATCAAAATTCTGAATAGATGATCACTTTGATGGCGGGAGAATGTTCCCTGAAGTTCAGTTTTTAGGTCTTGTCAGTTTCCCTTCTTACTTCGGTAAGACTTAATGCTTTATTTCTGGATCGCTGGCTGAGGCACTGAAGCTCTTCCATGCCATTCACTCAGGTGATGATTTCCTGCAGTGTGTCCAGATGTTTGTGTTCGGCATTACTGCTATTAGCCATCAAGTCTGAGAATTATACAAAATTAAATCCATCCTTGAGGCCTAGAAGGGAAGACAATCTTAATAATAGTTTAATGTCCTCAGAGTGAAATATCCTGAAGTGGGGGAAGAACTACCATCTCCATGAACTACAGTCCTACACTGCAGCCTTTTTCTTCATTTCCGTGCTTCATTTACGTTGGTATTTAACACAAATGTGGTTTTAAAGCACATCAAAGCCTCCTTAAAACCTAAGTAACTGGCAAATGGTTAGAATAATTAATAAAGCCGGTTTTTGTTTGTTCTGTAAGCAGCTCAAAGAAATTGAGAAAATTTGCAGTTGGCAAAGGTATTATTGGTGGCTAATACGTTGCACCTCTGTAGAAACTTTTTTTTTTTTTTTAATACTTTATGTTCTAGGGTACATGTACACAATGTGCAGGTTTGTTACATATGTATACATGTACCATGTTGGTGTGTGTGCTGCACCCATTAACTCATCATTTACATTAGGTATTTCTCCTAATGCTATCCCTCCCTCTCCCCCCACCCCACAACAGGCCCTGGTGTGTGATGTTCCCCTTCCTGCGTCCAAGTTATCTCATTGTTCAGTTCCCACTTACGAGTGAGAACATGGGGTGTTTGGTTTTCTGTCCTTGTGATAGTTTGCTCAGAATGATGGTTTCCAGCTGCATCCATGTCCCTACAAAGGACACGAACTCATCCTTTTTTATGGCTGCATAGTATTCCATGGTGTATATGTGCCACATTTTCTTAATCCAGTCTGTCATTGATGAACATTTGGGTTGGTTCCAAGTCTTTGCTATTGTGAATAGTGCTGCAATAAACATACGTGTGCATGTGTCTTTATAGCAGCATGATTTATAATCCTTTGGGTATATACCTAGTAATGAGATGGCTGGGTCAAATGGTATTTCTAGTTCCAGATCCTTGAGGAATTGCCACACTCTCTTCCACAATGGTTGACCTAGTTTACACTCACACCAACAGTGTAAAAGCGTTCCTGTTTCTCCACAGCCTCTCCAGCACCTGTTGTTTCCTGACTTTTTAATGATCGCCATTCTAACTGGTGTGAGATGGCATCTCATTGTGGTTTTGATTTGCATTTCTCTGATGGCTAGTGATGATGAGCATTTTTTTCATGTGTCTGTTGGCTGCATAGATGTCTTCTTTTGAGAAGAGTCTGTTCATATCCTTTGCCGACTTTTTGATGGAGTTGTTAGTTTTTTTCTTGTAAATTTGTTTGAGTTCTTTATAGGTTCTGGATATTAGCCCTTTGTCAGATGAGTAGATTGCAAAAATGTTCTCCCATTCTGTAGGTTGTCTGTTCACTCTGATGGTAGTTTCTTTTGCTGTGCAGAAGCTTTTTAGTTTAATTAGATCCCGTTTGTCAATTTTGGCTTCTGTTGTCATTGCTTTTGGTGTTTTAGACATGAAGTCCTTGCCCATGCCTATGTCCTGAATATTGCCTAGGTTTTCTTCTAGGGTTTTTATGGTTTTAGGTCTAACACTTAAGTCTCTAATCCATCTTGAATTATTTTTTCTATAAGGAGTAAGGAAGGGATCCAGTGTCAGCTTTCTACTTATGGCTAGCCAATTTTCCCAGCACCATTTATTAAATAGGGAATCCTTTCACCATTTCTTGTTTTTGTCAGGTTTGTCAAAGATCAGATGGTTGTAGATGTGTGGTACTATTTCTGAGGCCTCTGTTCTGTTCCATTGGTCTATATCTCTGTTTTGGTACCAGTACCATGCTGTTTTGGTTACTGTAGCCTTGTAGTATTGTCTGAAGTCAGGTAGCATGATGCCTCCAGCTTTGTTCTTTTGACTTAGGATTGTCTTGGAAATGCAGGCTCTTTGGCACAAGACAGGGATGCCCTCTCTCACCACTCCTATTCAACATAGTGTTGGAAGTTCTGGCCAGGGCAGTCAGGTAAGAGAAAGAAATAAAGGGTATTCACTTAGGAAAAGAAGAAGTCAAATTGTCTCTGTTTGCAGATGACATGATTGTATATTTAGAAAACCCCATCGTCTCAGCCCAAAATCTCCTCAAGCTGATAAGCAACCTCAGCAAAGTCTCAGGATACAAAATCAATGTGCAAAAATCACAAGCATTCTTATACACCAATAACAGACAAACAGAGAGCCAAACCATGAATGAATTCCCATTCACAATTGCTTCAAAGAGAATAAAATACCTAGGAATCCAATTTACAAGGGATGTGAAGGACCTCTTCAAGGAGAACTACAAACCACTGCTCAATGAAATAAAAGAGGACATAAACAAATGGAAGAACATTCCATGCTCATGGATACGAGGAATCAATATCGTGAAAATGGCCCTACTGCCCAAGGTAATTTATAGATTCAATACCATCCCCATTAAGCTACCAGTGACTTTCTTCACAGAATTGGAAAAAACTACTCTGTAGAAACTTTCACATCTGGGTTGTGTCATGAGCACTGAAGCTGCCCAGGCACAATAAAGTGAAAAGCAGGCAATTACCCAGAGACTGTGAATATAATACGAGGCTGACTTGGATATTTAGGCAAGAAACTTTTAGGGTCTTCTCCCGCTTTGTGAGTCCTGCATGGATTGTTGGTGAGAATGGCTGGATGGTGCTCTACTTTACCCTGAAGGAATTGGCTAACCCATCCATTCTCCTGAATTATGTCGGGAAATTTGTGTCCTCTGGCTGCTGAGAAAAGATGGATCGTTTTGGTGACCTTCACAGTCATCCTCTTAAGCCTCTGAGAACCAGCTGGTTTCTTGTTTAAACCAAGTCATGTCTGCCTGAATCCTGCATGCTGAGGGAAGATATCCTCAATAGAGGCCCTCATGTCTCAACAGTCCTGAGATGACCCAGAGAATGCTAGAGGAATGGGCTCTGAAGTTCCCTCTGACCCAAGGCCTATGCCATGTGCCAGGCTCTCTAGTTCTGTATATGGTTGGTTCTTTTCCATAATTCCTGCTCTGCCCCTATTACTCCTCACAATAACCCTTTAAAGACAGTTATTCTGCCAGTATAAAAGGTGCCAGTCTTCTATGGCACCCTGGCTTTTACCATACCCCAAGCCCAAGACCGTCTTTTCAAAGCTCTGTGTAAACTCTAAATGGTTACCACATGTAAGAAAGATTAAAACAGAGGGGGAAAAAATCTCAGCTTGAACTAGCCACATTGTTGCTCATTACCTTGCAGATATAAAGCATTCTTACATTTTAAACATTTCCATTTTTTAATAAGAGCAAGTCAAAGTTGGCCAGGATTCAGAAGAAATCTCTTGAAATGGTAATACATTTAAGAAGGTTCTTTATAAAATCAGGAGTCGTAGCTACTTTCTTAGTAGCTTCCAAGAGTGGAAAAAGCAGGAAGACTGAAGGATACCAATACTTTGACAGGTCTGAATGTTAGCAAGTGGGGATCAATTATTCTCATTAGTCAAAGAGACAAGACAGGAATAAGGCATAAGTTTGGTGGAATAAAAGAAAGTTAATCTAAGAAACACATAAGTGCAATGAAACTGGCTTTTTCCTCTTGTACTGCTGGTGGCAATTCAATTATCATATAGTCATATTTCTTATTTTGTAATTGTTAATCGGTTAAGGCATAGAGCATTTCTGTGAAATTCTTGTCTCTTTCTTCCCAAGCATGTGTGTGTGTGTGTGTGTGTGTGTGTATGTATACAAAAATGAGGAAATGGAGAAACAGCAGAGACATGTGCTACTAGCTGCCTCCATCTGGATCTGGGGAAGGCCCAAACCTCAGACTTACTGTTCCCTTCTGCTATCGTGAGGTAGATGGTCACTTTGAAGACACAGTTTCTTTGCCACTACGTCTTATTCTAGGGTTATTTGTGGCTTTTCGGTTTTGTGCTATTCTTTTCTGGTCATCGCTGATTCTCACATAAGTGCAGATGATGAGGGAAAAAAATCTAACTAAATGGAATCCTTACTACATGTGTCATATTTTCTCTGCCCAGTGCCTGTCTTAAAAGCTTATCCGATTGTATATTATCTCTCATAGCTTGCTTGGACTCCTCTTTCCTCTTGGTCTTGGGAAAAAAGAGAGAGGGAGAGGTGTTTAAAGGTAGTTCGCCATGGCATACCGCCTGTACTCCTGCAGGTAGTTTACACGCCACGTGGTCTCCACTATTGCTGTGTGCTGTAACTCAGTAAGCCAGTGGTAGCTTGACCTTCAACAGCTGCTGAGCCTCTCTGTTTCTGAAAAGGGGCAGAAGAGGCCATTAGAGCAAGGAAATAACATGTGGCTTTCCAAACTGCATGAAATACATCTATTGTGAATAGATGAATTACATATTCATGAAAACTGTGAAATGAAAGACAACTCTACTTGCCAAGCCCTCACGTTGGCTGAGCACAAGGCCCAGCAAACAATGCAAAGCTCTGGCTCTCTCACTTATTTACCTTGCCAGTCAACATGTGCTGTTCTATGACAGGTTTCTTCAAGTCGTGAGAGGAAAGCTGGGAAGAGTTCTGCATTTCCAAAGAAAACTGAATTCCAGAATTATTACATTTTAATCTCATGCCAATGAGCATTTATTGAGTGGCCACTGTTCTAACATTATCCTAACAAAACTGCAATACTGTACTATTAGGAAAGGAATTTACTAGTCAAAAGCGAGTCTGCACGCACTGTAACTGTCCCCCTTTCCTCCATTAAAGAGGATGTCTAGTATGTGTATAACCACTCACACCAAGATAAGAGTTTTGATGTTTCTGTTTCTTATTACTTCCTGTTAGAAGAGAATCGTGGAAACTCTTTCTGCCTTACAGATAGGAAAAATGAAGCCAGACATGTTAAGTGACCTCCCAAGGGACGTTGTCACTGTCAGAGCTGGGAAGAGCATTGCATTGCTGTCTCTTGACTCTGAGTTCATATTTACTGTACCAGAGTGCTCATAGGGATTTGATGTTAGTATTACAATGTCAGTAACAAGGATGACCAAAAAGATTTTGACATTTCGAGTGCTCTACGTGGTTGTGTTTGTGGCTCATCAAGGGCAGAGGTCCAATACTGGGTAGTATCATGCACATGCTGTTCCTCTTAGCTTCAGTCCTTTCCCCTTCTCCACCCTAATGTTTCATCTTTACATTTTTTGCTGAGCTGGGTGAGCTAAACAGGCTCACTGGTAGCTATTCAAACCCTCTTCTTGGGGTTTCTGTACTGCAGAGGTTCCAAATATGATTTAGGGCTCTTTTAGTCAGATGCATTTGCACAAGACTTAAAATCAGAATTGAGTTAAATGGCAAGAGCTGTGTGGTCTGTTAGCCTTTATTTTTTCCCCCAGCAAGGGTCTAACAGGAGCCAACAATTGTATCTATGAAAATTGCAAAAGACGTATATTCCTGGAGCCAATGGTTGCAGTGTCAGCCTTTTGATTTCCAAGCTTCCTGAATATGGCAGAGAAGGCAGCTCCACTTGGGAGTCTGCTTCTGCAGTACTGTTCTAGGATATATTTCTCCAGGTTTTGCAGAGACCTCTTTTCCTGACCTTTCAAAGATTTTGTTAGCACCTGATTTCCTGCATTAAATCCTGTTCTACTTAAACTTGCTAGAATGGTTTCTCTGATCTACAACTGAGTCCTGACTGATCTGCTGCTCAAAGGTCACCTGTAAGGCCCTCTGCAGCCTGAGTCATCTGTCCATGTTCAATCACATCATAGTGCATTTAAATCTCTCTCTCTCTGTATGTGTGTGTGTCTCCTATGCCCAACTGCAAGGTTATTCATCTTTTAGTCCTGCTATACCTGGGCAAAGCCGAGCACATAATATTCACTTAAGAGATGTTTGTTTGAATAAATGGATGGATGACTAAATGCATAGGAACAAATATCCTGTGATGCTTAGTTCATGGGAGAATGAAAAACTTGTTGAAAATGCAATTTTATTTCATATATATGCCATTAGTGTATTTTATATAATAAAATGTAGAAAGGCACATACTTTTAGCTTGATATTAATCATTACCTCTTACTTAAACAGTCAAATGGGATTTGCTGCCCGGCAGTTAAATATTTTGCTATCCTCTGAAGACTAGCAATGTGCATTGATGAATGTGAGCCTTGCCTCTTAGCTTCTGCCTCTTCCCCATTACATTTCTTCCTGGGTAGATTCTGAACAGGTGCTACTAGATGCCTCATTAACTGCATGGAACTTCAGAAATCGTGGGTGAGATGATCCCTTGCCAGAAAGTAAGCCCTGAATTCTTTAAACACTGTCTTGGACTTAAAGTACTGTGATTCTTTCTGTGTTGCCATCAGCAACAGACAATGGCTTAAGGTGCCAAGAGCTTAAATTGATGTTATGTGTTATCTTATTCTGATCTTCCTTCTTGTCATTATTCAGTCCTTTCTCTATCATTTATCTGTTTCATTTCTCCATTAATATTTATTAAATGCCTACAGCTTACCTAGTAATAATAATGGTAGTAATATCTACATTCTATTTTTAAAAGCCATTGTAAAAATTTTTCACAATCTGTAACTCATTTAATTCTTGCGAAAACTTTCTGAGGTCAGGAGGGTAGGCACTGATATTCTCGTTTTATTTATTGAGGGTTGAGAGGTACAAAAAGAATAAGTGTCCTGCTGAAAGTCACACAGTAGAGGTGGGCCTACATGGTACCAACTGACATGATCCTAGGTTCAGTGTTTGTCCTGATGCCATTTTTTCTTTTGAGATGGAGTCTCGCTCTGTTGCCCAGGCTGGAGTGCAGTGGCGCAGTCTTGGCTCACTGCAACCTCCACCTCCCGAGTTTAAGCGATTTTCCTGCCTTAGCCTCCTGAGTAGCTGGGATTACAGACGCCAGCCACCGCACCTGCCTAATTTTTGTATTTTTAGTAGAGATGGGATTTCACCATGTTGGCCAGGCTGGTCTTGAGCTCCTGATCTCAAGTGATCTCCCTGGCTCAGCCTTCCAGAGTGCTGGGATTACAGGTGTGAGCTACCGCACCCAGCCTGATGCCATATTTTTAATGGTAAGAAACAAGGTGAAGATAGAAACACAAAATTTAGAGTATCATATCTTTAGGACTTTGCACCATGAACCAGTATATTATGCACATGTAGCCACAGAGGGAATATCTTGAAGAGAGTTTGAAAATCCTTCAACTCAATTATGCAAAATATTTCTACCATTCATGAATGTATGTGCTGCATCTGTATGTAGCACCCAGTTGGAGAGAGCAGGCAAATCTCAGCTGGTGATGATGAATCTCTTTGGCATTAACAGTCCTATTGCAGCAGCAATCAGAGGAGGCCACACACCCACAGTGCTCTGCCCTGGCCTGATGACACACAGGATATTGGGCAATATTTCCAAGTAGGAGACCAGCCAGGGGAGGGGAATCGAGATGGGAGAAATATTCTAAAAACCAAGTCAATTGGGAATTGATTTAAGGGTCTAGGGAGGAGAGAGGGAGAACAGGGGAGGAGATGGTGAATCATTTTCTGTGTGACACCAGAGAGCAATATACTTATACCAGTGGGTAGAGCTACAGGGAGGCAGAAGAACGTG
Organism: Macaca fascicularis; assembly: GCF_037993035.2. NCBI lineage: Eukaryota > Metazoa > Chordata > Mammalia > Primates > Cercopithecidae > Macaca > Macaca fascicularis. The sequence goes on from NC_088380.1 coordinate 133,644,469, forward strand.
TTTTCTGACAATTACAGGAGTCCAAAAATGAGCTGGACCACACTGAAGGGTAATAAGCTCTTCATCATCAGAAATGTTCAAGAAGATGAACACCGTCAAGGCTGCTGTAAAGGAGCCGCCCACGTGGGGAGGTTAGTGTCATCAAGTTGTCAGACACCAGCAGGCTGGGAGCTAGTGGAGAAGCAGACCTCACCCAAGGAGTCTGATTTAGTAGCTGTGGTAGTATCTAGAGAATCTTTGTTAGGAAACCACTAGACCAGAGCAGTGGACTCCACAGTGGAGGGCACAAGGTACATGAAACCCCCTTAATATTTACATTCTATATAAGAGTAAAAAAAAAAAAAAAAAGAAAGTAGGCCTACTAACATTTGATGTCTGGTGAATCAGGCAGTCTCGTGCCACATCTGAGAGGTCACACAGGACACTGAAGCAAGAGTAGAAGTCCTCCAACAAGGAAGGCTGCAGCAGGACCTTCCTTTGTTAGTTTATATTCACATGTTTCCAAACACCTGTAGTTTAACTGTTCCCTGTTAAAGAAATGTATCTTACATTGCAGAATTGCTACTAGTATTATCTTTACACTAGCTTAAATGAAATGGGAAATAAACATGACCATTGTTGTGTCACAAAGAGGTTTGTGGCTTATCTAGGGGTGAAATCAAGCATAGTCTAACTTAAGGTTGTGCATTTTTTTTTTTTTTTTTTTTTAACAAAAAGACGTGTGCAATCCATGCAAGTACGTTGTCCTCCTGTGACAAGTGGCAGATGGTAGTAGACTTCTTAGACAGTTTTGAACAAATAAACACAATTACTGGTCCCATTTAAATACACGAACCAGGCATGTTCTGCTTTAAGTGGGTTAAGTCATTGACTCATGACACACCCTTGAAAAGTAGGGACCTTTAACTCCATTTTACAGATGAGGAAACCAAGGCTCAGAAAGGCAAAAAGTGACTTCCCCAAGATCACTTAGTCAGTCAGTGAGAGTGGGGTTTAAAGGAAGAGTCTTTCTCAGTCAAAAAAACTAATTTACATCTCTAAGGTGAGAAATCAGTTGCTTTTTGAAAAAAGAAAACCAAAAACCTGTGCTATGATAAAAGCATTTTGAAAATAATGGCTGAAAATGTTTCCATCGTTAATGTTATTTTTGTTGCCAAAGCTGTGTAAGTGTAACCTTTAACAATCAGAACATTGTAAACTTAGAAAACCTAGTAATAAAAATTTAAAGTCAATTTTAAAATGAAGAGTTTCAGGATATTTTGAAGGATCCATTTATTAAACATATAAAAATACATTAAGTTTTAATTTGCTGGCAAGAACAAATGATAGAGCAGGAAAAAATGAAATTCACTAGCAAACTTAAAAAAAGAACTTTCTTATAATTGGTGGATGCAAGTAAAAATAAGTTTCATGATTTAGTAATCCCAGCCAACAATGCATCTTTCCTACATTTGGATCAACATATTTTCGAGAAGCATCTTTCTCAGCAATGACAGCCACTAAGGCTAAACCAAACTTTCAGATTCCTCTATCACAAGGAACTAAACCAAGATTTTATTTTTTTATAATGAAGCATATTCAAGTGGATTATTCTCAGTAAAGAAATGTTATCAGTGGTGGCAGCTTTTTAGTGAGAGCAAAAATTCTTTGTATAATATACAATAAAACAAAAATTGTTTTAAAACATTTTATCTTCACGTGATCTTTTAAATTATTGTGCATGTGTTATAATGCTCGTAATGTGTCAGTACCATAGTGTGTGTACATAACTTATAAGTGGGTATATAAAAATAACAGGGTGCCTACTCAAATATTTTACTAAGATGGAACATGGTCAGCTGAGTCTGGAGACTGCTAGATGTCACATCCTTCAGTGTCCACTCCTTAGCTTGGAGTCTTTGAGCCTCTGGTAAGTGATCTGCTCTTACCTGAGCGGTGGGTGATAAAGCCTAAGTACCAGGAAGATGCTTCCCTCCAAGGCAGGCACCACCTCATTATCCAGCTCACTGCCCAAGAACCTATCCAAGAAAGCAAAAACAGAAAGAGAAAAACAGCTGAAGACCCGCATTTCCAAGTGAACCAACTTGATTTAAGATTTGAAGCTATTTGTGTTTTGTACAACATCTAATGCACTGTTGATGTTCGATAAATAACAAATCGTGTTATTAATAATTAAGAATTGATGTCTGTGCTCCTGTGAAATGCTTCTCAGAAGAATTATTCCCCATTCACTCATAAAGAAAAATGAGAGGAAGAGACGGAGCAATAGCTTTTAAGGAAATTTAGTTCCAGCTACTTTGTGTGCGTGGTTTTTCCCCTCCCTCTTTGGTAAATCTGATGAATAACTGAGCAAGACAAGACCCAGAACCAGCCTAAGCTGCTTCCCCACCCCCTTTGTCTTCCTATCTTTAGGTGGGAATGTCTAGAATGTTGAATTATATGATTTTAAAGTGCTTGACAAACATTAATTAACTGGGGGTCGTTCTTTGTTTGAAGAGAGTTATATCTAATTGTGAATATGTCTCCAATTATCTGTTCCTCTTTTTGACTGTATTATTATCTAAAATGTGCAGTATCTGATTTGCTTGTACATTTAATTTGGTAGGCTTTTGAAATAGGTGGCAACCATGAAAAAAAGGGACATATAGTCACCTTAATGAGAAAAATCATAATTGTGTGAGATTTTACTTATGCTCATGTATATGCGTATTACATGAATCCACATACACATGCACACGCAACCCTCCGCACCACCACATACATTCTTCCTTCTATTTGTAACCACACTCTCTTTTAAGCCATGAATTTCGACAATTTTGATCACCCACACTGAACCGGACACCATTCCGTCTGAGCTAGAGGGATTGTTGAGATTGGCTTTTTAATAGCAGAAAATCAGAAAAGCTCTCTAGAAAAGTGAATTAATCCTCTTGCAAAAGCAAGTGTAATTAATCACGAGAGAAAACTGGCCATGCATGTCAACTGAGTCCAGGGAATTGGCTGAGCGTTATTGATTCATTACCCACCACGACCCCTCCTCCCACCCCATGCAGAAGGAGAGGTGATGGTATGGACGGCAGCCATACCCAAATCTGGCACGTGGACCTGGAGAACCAGATGGATTACAAACTGTGAGAGATGCTGGGCTCATGTTTTGGATAGGCCGTGCACACTGTTAATTAGGATCATAGATTTGAACAATGTCTAAAATAATTAGCCAGGGCGGATATGTGCCCGTGCAGGGGTGGCTTACAGATTTTTCTGTTGTTTAGAGAAATTTTCTATAGTAACAAAGGAATAAAACGTAAATTAATTCACAACTGCAGGACTCATACTTAGTATGCATTTCAAAGCTGGCTTTCAAGTAAACCGCATACCAAAACCTAGACATGTCAGTAGCTTATAAATACTGATATGTACGTCACTCTTAGCTTCATTTCTTTGTACTGCTCATCAGCTTTTAGAGGCAGTGTCACTTGGTGGAGACAGGAGTCCTGAATTCAAATCCTGCCTTCACCATTTACTCGCATTTACACACCACAGACCTTAAAACCCTTATCAGCAAAAAGAGAATCATATTACCTGCTAGGGGTGAATTGCATCCCTCCAAAATTCATATATTGAAGCCTTAATCCCTGTACCTCAGAATGACTGCAGTTGGAGATAGGGCCTTTTACAGAAGTGTATTAAGTTGCAGTGAGGCCTTTAAGTTGGACCCTAATCCAATCTGACTGCTGTCCTTATAAGAAGAGGAAATTTGGACACACAAGCGACATCAGGGATGCATGTTCACAGTGGGATCACCAAGTGAAGAGGCAGAAAAAGGGCAGCCATCTACAAGCCAAGGAGAGAGGCCAAGGAGAGAGGAGAGAAAAAAACCAATCCTGCCGGCACCCTGGTCGTGGACTTCCTGTCTCCAGAACTGTGAGAAAGCACACATCTGTTGTTTACGACACCCGGTCTGTGGTGTTTTGTTATGGCAGCCTTAGCAAACTTAAGTAGTACCTTTTACATGCTTATTATGCAGATAAAGGGGATGATTTTTGCATAGAGCCTGGCATATGTCCTCAATTAATAACAGTTGTTATTGTCACGTAGGTAATCAGTAAATATGATCTCTTCCCTTTCTCCCTGAAGAGGCTGTCATTTCCAGGACTTCTTAGCCCTATTCCATGATATCTATTTGAAAACTGACTCCAGGCAGTATGACTCTGTGTCCTATAGGATGCTGCCAACCCAGTCTCCTTATGAGCAGCCAGCCAGCCCTGCCTTAACACCCCTTATTCCTGTCTGGATTATTCTCTCTGATTATTTTCAGGCCTGACTTAAGGAGACAGTGGTTTCTCTGAGATTGGCTGCCCCACCTTCTTCTTTCCCTTCAAAATCTGCAAAGAAAGGAATGTCCACCAGCTGTGGAGGTGGCTGTAAAAAGAGTGAGAATGTCTCACTGTTCTACTGCTGATGTCCTGTATTTCTGTGCTTTTTCCATTGACATGGAGAGGTGTCTGGATATCTAATGGCTCCATGTTTTGCATAAAGTCAATGTAGGTGTCGTCCCAGACATAAACACCAATACCTGTGATATGCCCACTTCTTTCTTTCTTTCTTTGAAATGAAGTCTCGCTGTGTCACCCAGGCAGGAGTGCAGTGGCACAATCTTGGCTCACTGCAACCTCAGTGTCCCAGGTTCAAGCGATTCTCCTGCCTCATCCTCCCAAGCAGTTGGGAAGACAGGTGTGCACCACCATACCTGCCTAATTTTTATATTTTTAGTAGAGATGGGTTTTCACCCTGTTGGCCAGGTTGGTCTCAAACTCCTGACCTCAGGTAATCTGCCTGTCTCAGCCTCCCAAAGTGCTGAGATTACAGGCGTGAGCCACTGTGCCCAGCTTCCCACTTCTGATGTTTAACTGTGGAGCTAGGTAAATCAGCACAAACCCACATCAGAACACTTTCTGTCCTGATCCCAAATGAAGCGGTTGGTGATGTGCAGCCCTGCTGATGCTGATGGCCTCAAGTCCAGCCCCTGCCTGTGAGGGCTGTGTGTACTGGCAATTGTTCAGGGGCCCTGCTCATCTCTGGCTGAGGAGAGAGGACCTGCCATGATGATGGTGCGGCACATGGAACCAGAGCAGAGGCACAGGGGCTGTTTTCAAGATGTTTAGGATGAAAGAGATTCTTCAGAAAGAAAGTTCAGAGGTGTTCTCTTTCCCTTATGGGATAGCAAGCTTGCTGGCTGCAACCATTAGTGTGTTCATTAATTTAACAAGTATTTACTGCACGCCCACCAAGTACAAACCACTGAAATCCTCCATGAGGAGCATAATAATGATAAAAATGTCTGATGATGTCATAGGCACTGGATTAATTCCTTTACATATTATTACTGACTTTATTGATAACATTTGTCAAATATCTGCTATGCAGTTGTATGTCTGTTAAGCAGTTTACATGCACTTTATTTTTATAGTAACCTCATGAGGAGGTACCTCCATTTCACAGATGAGAACACTGAGGTTCAGATAGCTCAAGGTCACAAAACTAGTAAATGCTGAAGCCATGAGTAAAACTCAGGTTGTTTTGATCCCAAAGTCTATTCTTTCTTTATTCACTTGCCCAAGAGATAGTTGAGAAAGAAATATTCTGTGTTAATTGAGGCCTTTTGTGTTCTACACTTGGAAATTGCTCTGAAGAGGAACATTCTTCTCACAAACAATGCTAGCTTTATTTCACCCAAAAGATGTCTCTGGTGTGATTTCTAGAGTATTGCCCTGGCTGCTCTAATCTGCCCACCACACTCAGCAGCCACCTTTCCACTGATATTTGAGAGCTATTCCTTTGGGTTAAAGCTGTGCCCTGTAGCAGGGAACATTTATTCCATTATGTCATTTGGCCTTCATGAGAATGTGCTTATCATGTTGTATTCTCTTGGGGTGCTGCAGAGTTCAGTGCAGATTGTGTAGAGAAAGCTGGAGAGTGAGGGCTATAGAATGTGTGAGAGGTGTGAGGTGTGGACCCCTCCAGGGTGGAGCAGACAGTGAGGCCCAAGCCTTCAGAGGGAGTAGCAGGATTGTGTCATTGGGAGCTGGATTTCCTGAAGCTCAAGGCTGCTGTCTTTTCAAATCCATCTAATCCTCAGCTGGACGATGGCTTGGATAGAGATGTTAAGGAAAGGGCATGTGAATGATAAAACACTGCATTTCCCTCAAATTGATATCTAAACCGTGTTCATTCATATCTAACCACATGCAACCCATTTGAATGGAAATACAGTTCTTTCTGTTTAATCCAACTACAACCTAATCTTACTACTAACTTATATTTATATAATGCTGACCATTTACAAAGAACTTTTGTAGACATCACCTCATTTGGTTATTCCAGTAAACTTTAGGGAAGACAATTTTCTTCCTTTTCCTGCTAAGGGACTTGAGGCTCACGTGAATTAAAGGATTTGCTCAGGATCACAGAGCAAGGCAGTGGGGGATGTGTGGGGAAGCACACCTCATGTTTGGGTTAAAAAACCAGAGCTCCTTTGGCGGCAGCAAGCTGCTTCTTTGACTACATACTCATTCACCTTCCAGAAACCTGAAAATGCTGGGCTCCCCAATCACAGACTCGCTTCAATAAACAAAAAGGTGGACCTAAGTCTTTCTGTTCTTCCTGGGTATACACAGTCAGTCTGAAGCCCAAATTATGGAAACACTCCCTCTAATTCTGCTCTCATGGGATGGCTTTCAAGGATTGCAGCTGGTTGTAAGCCAGCTCTGCTGTTGAATGGGTGCAGTGGATAATGTCGTTGTTCTGGCCAGGCTCCTCAGATCCCTTTGGACTGTGTGTGTCAGTGGGTTTGCTGAAATTTGCTTTCGGTGGCCAGTGCCTATGGCTTTGTTTCCTAGAGAGCCTCTGGTTGGGCAACTCTGAGGTGTCACTTATGCCCTATCCCGGAGCTCCCCTGTGGGATCAGGTGAAGTCACTGAGTGGGTCTTTACCTGAGGTCACAACTTCGCTTGATTCCCTGCCCTCCCCAGTTCTGCTTCCCTCACTCCCTCATCAGTGATGTCTGGGAGGACTTTCTCACTAAATCACTTGTTCATGAATCCTCATCTCAAATTCTGCTTCTAGGGAATTTGCCCACAGGAGTGGGTGCATGAGAACTCTGAAGCAAAGCACTGTGACCCATGCTCCCTTGCCAGGGTGAGTAGTAGGGACCGGGAGCCAGTGGTGAGGAGCTCACCTTAAGATAAAGGGCATCAGAGGTGTGTCCCAGAGTCTTTGGGTTGTCCTAGTTTTGTATTTATTTTCATATCTCCAATTAAGTAGTTATAATGTTAATTAGTTGCCTGACCTTAAATTATTTAAGTCTCTGAGCCTCTTTTCATATCCCTAAGATGGGGATAAATAACATTTGCCTCTTAGGGCAATGATAGGGATTTAATGAGATAAGACAGGTAAAGCACTTAACATATTACTTATAGGTGGTGTTCAGATATTATTGCCTGTTCTTCTTCCAATAGTTTGTGTGGAAATTTATCTAGTAGCATTCTGGAAACATTGCCAATAGAATGGGTTAAAGTCACAGAATAATTCTACAGCAGTGCAGCCTTGTATTTCTGTGAATTTCATAGACTTAGAGACAAAAGCTGTTTATACTCATGTAATCCAAGTGTCTCCGGATTTAGCAGCTGCTGATTGCAAATGCAGTCAGATATGAAACCCCGAAAGTCAATAGCAGCGAGCAAACCCCCTTTTGACTGGCTTCTTGTTGATTCAAGGGAGCCTAATCTTTTATAGAACCCCCTCCGACGAGTGCTCACTTAGGTCCACAATTATTCCTCATCAGTTTGCTGAGCCCAGATGTGTAGCTTTACATCCTTTTGCATGCAGCCTGCCACGCTGCTCCTATCAGCACAGCTGCTGGTGCCGCCGCTGCTTCTAAGGAAGATGGAGATTCCCACACATGTCATTTTAAAATGGAGTCAAAACGCTGCACCTCAAGCCTTACTATGCCCATTGTTGCTTTTGTGAAGATGGAGGATTTTTCTTTTCTCTGTTTTTTTGCACTCAGTTGGGAAAGTGACAGTAAAGTTGTCTGAGCCCACAGTGATTGCTGACAGAGCTCTCTCAGCTACAGATGGCAGGGCCAGAGCTCTACAGTAGCCAGGTCCAGTAATTCCAAGAGACAATGAAGTGCTAGAACGTTCTCTCCTTGTCTTTGTTATGTATGCACAGGTGCTGGTAAAGCACTCCTAAAGAATCAGAAATATCTCTGTTGTGCCTCAAGGTCAGGGCACCTGATGACTACCACATCTGATGCTGCGAAATGAAGAGAAAGTTTCTTTTCTCTCTCTCTCTCTCTCAAGTTCTCTCGAGTTCTTAGAGAGAGAGAGTTCTTGAGAGAGAGAGTTCTTGAGAGAGAGAGAGGGTGTGTGTGTGAGTGTGTGTGTGTGTGTGAGTGTGGTACAGGTGGAAGGGTGGGATGCAGGAAAAGCCAAAGGACGCATAATGAGTTTACCAGAGCCCAAAGAGTTACAGCATTTTAATATATTTTCAGGTAACGCACAGAACCTCCTTTTCCTCAGGACAAACACAAGCTGTCAATCTCCTTGGGTGGCAGTGAATTCTGGAACCTGCCACATCCTGTAACCATAATTACCTCCCCCCTACAACTTCAAGCCCTGTTGCAGGATCTTATGGCAGAGAGAAAGCAATTACTATTTAAAACCACGACTGACTGCGGCAGCTTCAGCCTGTAAGGAAATAGCATAATTTCTCTCTGGAGTAAGTAGCCTTTTATTTAGCAAAGATGAGGCCCCCAGGGCATGATTTGGAAGGAGGCATTGAAACAAAGAGATAGCTAAACCAATCAGCATAAAAAGTAAACAAGGATTTTCCAAGGGAGAAAAGCAGAGAAGAGCAGACAAGGGCGTGGGAGGAATGAGGGGTTAAGCCACATAGTGGAAGACTGTCAGTCAGTGGGGAACACCACAAGTTGGACATCACCGGTGGCCAGGGAATGTTCAAAGACAAGGATGTTTGCATTGCCTTTTCAGGCTGCTTGCTCTGTGTTGAAAGGTAATCGCCTGCAGTGAGGCCTGGTGTGAGTGGTGAGTGGTGTTTCTGGAAAATCAATGGAAAGACTCTTCGTTCCAAATCTGAGTAGCTAGAATACAGAGCAAATGGAGCAGCCATGGGATGGGTAGGGGCCTTTGGGGGGATTCAGAGAAATACTTAGGAGGAGACTGGGTTTTTATTAACCATAGAATGGGAGGGTGTCAGCCAATTTCATGTAATTCTCAGAAGGCCAGAGTACCTCAACTGATGTCTGGATGACAGTCTACCCCCTTGCAATTTGACTTTCACCCACCTGCTGTATATGTCCCATGTGGCTGCATATGTCTGAATCTCAGTAAATTTCTAGGTTTTCTTTTTCCCAGTCTAAGGAGGCTCCTCAGACCCACGCAAATCACTGGAGGCAAATGGATAAATAGGAAGACAAGTGTGTGTAATAGACATGGGGAAAAAGCAGGGCTCATGGGTATAATCATGAAGCAATTTTATTTTGCCTTCCCAACCCCTGGGTAAAAATTTTAGGTTGCCAAGCACAATCTTTATTCAGCAAGTCCAATCATAAAATATCAATACTCCAAACTTGATTTAAAATAAAATCTCCCCTTCTCCAGTTAAGCCCTGCCACAGGAAGGGGGGCCCTAGAAGTAGAGGAGGGGAGGTAGAGTCAGTGTTTGCCTCTCTCCTTCCTCCCTTACTAGCCCCCACCCCCAAGGGTTGGAATAGGAGAGGCGAAGGAAGAGAGTTAAAAGGGGAGCAGAAAAGTTCTCACCTGACTGAAACTCTTTAGATGAGTTTGTGGTCGGTAGGCCTGGCAGGTGTTTAGGTTTGATCATCTCATCAGAACTTTGGTCCTTTGAAGATCACTGAGGGCTATTGCCCGAAACTCTCTTGATTCAGGTAAAGCCTCTGCTATGGCTGATTGCTTCTGCAGCCTCCAGATATCTGGCGATACCTTTAGCTTCTTTCCATGGGGGCCTGTTTGCCCCTCTGGGAAGCCTCTTTGGACAGGACTGATGGAGACCCACATTAATCTTTGTTATGTGGCTCACATCTGCCCATAGGAAACCCTCACCCATTTTTCTCCCTGACAAACTCTGAGAGTATAGGCTGGTAGTACAGCCACTCATTCTTTGACATATTCATTAGCTCATTTAAATTTTCAAGCGAGAGTGAGACACTACCCTATATGCTCCCTAAACTGCAGTCTGTTGAAATCCTGACCACTGCTAGGCTTGAGACGAGGGGCAGGTACTGCCCACCTGCCATACTGCAGGGAGGAGGGAACAGGGAGGAAGCCTGGGATGCATAGCATGGTTCTCTCCAACTAAAACCCCTTTCTTTAAGTCCTATGCTTTCGGGTGATTTTGTACCCTCCATATACATGAACAGTTTAAGAGATGTCTCACCAATTCTTGTCACCAACTCTGAAGTTCCTGCATGGAAATCTGAAACAACTTGGACTATGACATCTATCAACTTATGCTTTAGCTGAAATGTTCTCTCAGAAGCCAGGTTGCTCCTTTTTGTGGTCTGACTTCCATTATGGCCACCCCAGCTGTCAGACCTGGTGGTCCGTGTCTGAATTCCAATAGTATAACGTTACAAGATTTTCTTTTCCTTTGGGACGTTCTTCAATTCCAGTGACAATAAGTGGGTCTAAATGGTGAAGGAGAGACAGGCTCTTTCCTCCATCTACTTCCCAGAAGCACTTAAGGCTCAGTGTCTGCCTTGCCAAGACCCCTTGTTATAATTCAGACATGTCTTACGGGTTCTTCTTTTCAACCTTTAGTGGAAGGACAGAACATACTGAAGTGAAGGTGTATGAGAATGGTTTTCTCTGATTGTTTTTTTTTTTTTTTAATTTGATCCTGAATATGGTATCATGAACTTCACATGTTAGGATCTAGCAGAATTTGAAGAATTATTGTAAACCCCTGTAAACACAGAGCAAGGTAGAAAGTGATTTTCATCATTCTCTTGCTCCTCTTACCATCCTACCTGGCAAATATACTCCCATTCTTATTTGGACTGATTTTTTTTCCTATATAGTGCAGTGGCCTTCATTTTAAAGCCTACAATTCAACATGTTGGTTTTGGGTTTAGAAGTTATGTTCTTGAGGGTGTGAAAGTTACATCAAAGTTCAGATTTGTCTTGTGTAATGTGATACATGGACATGCGGTCGCTGGTATTGGTTGCTTGCAGCCAGAGAACTATAAAAAGTACACCTAGGAAGAGGGCCTATGGTTTTGACAGTAAGTGTCATTAGCGATATAGCTTTCCTTCTAAGTTGGCATACTAAGTTGAGATTAATGAGGAAGGTGTGTGTGTGTACACACATACCATTCACTCAATCAATTACAGTGAAATAACACAGAGAAGACAAAAGAAGTGGCCATTAAGGAAAATAAGTGGACTATGGGCACAGAAGACCATTCAGCTCTTCCATTCAGCTGTGCTAATTAGTAATGAGCATAGCATTCATTTTTTTTAAAGACCAGACGGTGTCATTTAGTAAAATAAACAAATACTCCTCCCTGCCATTTACTAATAGTCTGAAGCCTTGGTTGCTAGTTCTGCCTCTATCTGTTACTAGTCATAGGTAATCGGAAACCTCTCTGAGCCTCAGGTTTCTGCATCTATAAAATGGAGATAGGCCTAACTATTGTGTTATCCTTGCCTTTAAAGAATATAGTGTTCATGAAATTGCTCTGTGAACTGGACACTGGGACCTTGGTGTAAGGTATTATGTTCAGGTGTGAGTTTAGATTCCCCGAGGTATAGAGATCTGGCACCGGCACTTGAGGGTCTTGAAGCAGGCTTTGAATTTCAATTTATGCATGTACCCACCCGCTGTATTGACACAGCACAAAGCCAAGGGCACATTTGACAATGATTTGTTTAATTTGATTGATGTGAACTGCAAAAATGGGCCATTCAGTCTGCAAAGTATCTAGGCTGTAATGATCTGATATTGGCTGTCTACATTCATCAAATTAAGTGGATAATTAGCAAAACACCATTTGACTTTGTGATGTAAAGACAGTAATTGTGGCTCTTTCTCAATTAAAAATCTCATCCAACGTCGTGACTTTGGTTGTCACATCTGTGCAGATGATTTCCACATTTGTTTGTACCTCCAGCTTTGAATTCTTTCTGAAAAGACTACATTATTTTCCCAACAGTCACCAGCCATTTTCCCTCATGCATTTTCCCTCCCCATTATTCCTTCCTGGGATCTGCTTTTCTTTATCCCAATCAGTCAGTCTCAAACTCTCAGGGTTAACTCTGACTCCTTTCTTCCCTACACCTTCCCTAGTCAATCAGCTGCCAAGTTCTATCAATTCTATCTATGAAACACCTTTGAAATCTTCCTTCTCCTCTCTAATTCTACTGCCCTACTATCCTACTACTTCATCAAGGCCCAGCCTATTATTACAAAAACCCTGTCATTGGCCTTCCTTTTCCAGTATTGCCTCATTCCAACGCAGCCTATACATTAATGCTCTCATCCTGCTTTTTCTCTGCTCAAAAATCCCCTGGGGGATTCTCACTGTCTAAGAAACAAAGCCTGAATTCTTCCGCCTGGTGTTCTCAGCATTGCAAGGCCTGGCTCTAACCTGTCTTTTCCACTTTTTCTTCTCCCACTCCCCTTCATGTACACTACTAACTCTTGGTTTCCTGCACGGATTCATTTCCCTTTTGGATGCTGTCCTATGTTCACACATCTCCCTCCTCTGGAAATTCCCTCCTCCTCATTATAGCCTTCAAACCCCACTCCAGGCCCCACTTATTCTTCAACAGCCATTCAAATGCCACCTCCCCACTGCACTCCTTTAGGTTTCTGGTTGGAAAGACTCTCTCCCTAATCTGTACTCCGCTGCACTTTAACAAGATCTGCCCTACTTTCTCCCCTTTAGACTATAAATTCCTTTAAGGCAGGATTTGTGCCAGAGTCGTCTCTGTATTCCCCAGGGTCCACATATCCTGCATATAGTAGCTGTTCTTTAAATAACTGTTGAATAAATGAATGCTTGTAAAGAAAGCATGCTTCTAATCATATTTTTTTCTTATCTTCTAATGTGGGATGCAACTTCTTATTTGACTATGTAAACTCATGTGGTGAAATATTTTCCTTCAAGGACGCGCAATATGCTCCTGTGGCCTTCTTCTCTCTGATAAGGTTGGTCTTTTACCAGTGGTTTGTGGCACTAATTATAGGAGGGAGGAAAGGAAATTCTGGAAAGTAGATTACAGAAGAGGAACACAAACATGAAAATTCTAAGTATAAATGGAAAATAGTATATTTGCAAAGAAGGACATCTTGAAAGGCAGCATTCCTCCAGGGCAGTGCTAATTTTAAGAGGAATAGAAGAAAAAGCAATGTATTTTTCTAAAAGGAGAAACTGAACTTGTAAGAACTGTAGAATAGTTAAATTTTGTGAAATTGGGCCAGACTTTCCCCAGAATTCTGTAGCCCATTGGATTTGACAAGATTAGACAAGAGAGGTAAAAATGATGGTTGGACTAAAGAAAAGGACTAATGGAGACAAATTATAGGTATGATCATGGTTTCACCCCAAAGATAGATGAATGGTGTTTAAAAGGCCATCATATCCTACAGATGGGAACTTTTCTTGTCCCTCCCCATCTACCCAGTGCATTGAAAGACAAAAAGAGCAAATCGAAGCAATGCATTTTGATGCAAAAGATAGAGACAGGGATGGTTAAAACTCAAGAATACAGGCAGGATTTCATATGGATACATTTCATAGTAATACAATAAGTTAAATATTTAAAAGTTTATTTTTAGGTTCACCAAAACAGCCCAAAGTCATCAAAATGTCCCATACTAAGATCCCTCCGAGAGAATTGATTAGAGCTTTCTGATAGTATAATGTGATGGGTGAGTGAGTTTTCCTCGATATATTGATGAAAAAACAGTGTTGAATGTATTATTTTAACACAGTAGCTATTAGGTTAAATGCTGTTAAGACCAGTATTAATTGTTAAATATTAACAAAGGTTCAGATATAATCTTGCCTAAAAGCAAGAGGATGTGTCACATTTTCCAGAACATCTATGACTTTAAGTAAGTTTACTATTTTCAATACACATGTAAATGTAAATCTAAAGTTCTGTGACCAAGTTCACTACTCAGAAAAAATTTTTATGAGACTTTTGGATCAGAAAATATAGATTGTGGTCTATTGAGGTCTATGCTGTTTGGGGAATTGATTGTATCAAAACAGATTTTATTATCTTACAGAGATACTTTGTAAACTATGGGCTAATTTAATTTTAGGGAATCCTTCAATTTTGTGTCCTTCCTGCTTATTAAATTCTTGGGCTCAGGTTAAAAAGGAAATCAAAAGATCAGGGGAAGATAATATAAAAAGTCAACATGCTTATTGAAGGATCCCCAACATCTCCTCTTCATCTCGACTGTCAGCTGATGCCAGATCTGCTGAAATTGTTCTTGTCAAGGTCACCATGATCTCCAGGTTGCTAGATCCATTTGAGTTTTCTATTTGTTCCATATCTGACATGACTTCTCAGCAGTATTTGACACAACTGACATTATCTCCTTCTTGAACTGTTTTCCATGTGTCTTTCAGGGCACTTACTTGTTTTTTTTCTACTACCTAACTTGGCTGATCTTCCTCAATATCCTTTGCTGGATCTCTTCTTCGTGGCCTAGACCTTTTCTCCCTTTATGCTTACTTCCATTTCCATGACTCAAACACATCTACAGACTGATGATTCCAAAATATGTCTCCAGCTCCATCATGTCTCCAAACTACTGATTTGTATAGGCAACTGACCACCTGACATCTCCATTTGGATCCTAATATACTAACAAATATTATGTACAAAGCACAACTTCCTTCCTTCCTTCCTTCCTTCCTTCCTTCCTTCCTTCCTTCCTTCCTTCCTTCCTTCCTCCCTCCCTCCCTCCCTCCCTCCCTCCCTCCCTCCCTCCCTCCCTCCCTCTCTCTCTCTCTCTCTCTCTCTCTCTTTCTTTCTCTTTCTTTCTTTCTTTCTTTCTTTCTTTCTTTCTTTCTTTCTTTCTTTCTTTCTTTCTTTCTTTCTTTCTTTCTTTCTTTCTTTCTTTCTTTCTTTCTTTCTTTCTTTCTTTCTCAGACAGAGTCTGTTGCTCAGGCTGGAGTACAGTGGCATGATCTCAGCTTACTGCAAACTCTGACTCCTAGGTTCAAGCGATTCTCATGCCTCAGCCTCCCAAGTAGCTGGGATTACAGGCATGTTCCACCATACCCGGCTAATTTTTGTACTTTTAGTAGAGATGGGAGTTTCGCCATGTTGCCCAGGCTGGTCTCTAATTCCTGGACTCAAGCAATCTGCCCACCTTGGCCTCTCAAAGTGCTGGGATCACAGGCATGAGCCACCACGCCCAGCCCAAAGCACAACTCTTAATCCTCCTCCCTGAAACTGCTCCTTCTGTAGACTTTTCCAGGTCAGTAAATGGCAACTTCAGTCTTCTAACTGGGCAGGCTAAAATCACAAATAACATAATTGGCTCCTTTTTATTTTTTTGTTCCCATCTTATATCCAGTTGGTTTCACCTTCAAAATCTATGTGGAACTGACCATGTTTTACTCTTCCTCCCCATTACCATGCTTCTGCCCTATTCTTCTGTCATTCTCTTCACACAGTAGCCACAGTTAACCTTTTAAAAGTGAGTCGAATGATGTCACTCCTCCACTTCAAATCCTCTGCTTGTCCCCATCTCTCTCATTGTAAAAGCCGGCATTTTTACAAGGGTTTCTGGGGCCCAGCACATCCTGGATTCCCATTACTCCTTTGGTTGCATCTCTCCCTAACCTCCTCCAATGTTCTGCTCCTGCCACATGGACCCCCTCATTGTTCCCCCAATACCCCGGGTACTCTCCCTTCTAAGGGCCTTTTATTCCATCTGCCTGGAACACTCTTGTCTGAGATACTTGTCTAGCTCATTCCTTTGACCATGCCTTTGGCTACTGTCATCTTTTTAGGGAGGCTTGCCCCCACCAACCTAGTTAAAAGTCTAATCCTTCTAGCCCCCAGCACTCTCTGTCTTCTATCTCTGCTTTCTTTTTCTCTGCAATATTTGTTGCCCTCTGACATAGTATATATTTAATTTATTTACTTGTTTATTGCCTATCTGCCATACCAAAATAAAAGCCTCTTGAGGGAGGGGTCTTTGTCAGCTTTGTTCACTCAGGTTGTGTCCTCAGTGCCTGTCAGTGCCTGACACAGATGAAGCACTCAATCAATGTTTTTAAAAAAATGACTGATTGGGAAGTCCTAGCCAGAACAATCAGGTAAGATAAAGAAATAAAAGACATCCAAATAGGAAAAGAATAAGTGAAACTATCTTTCTTCTCTCACAATATAATTCTACACCTAGAAAACTTTAAAGACTCCACCAAAAAGCTACTAGAACCGTAAGCTATTTTAGTAAGGTTTCAGGATACAAAATTAATATATAAAAATTAGTAACATTTCTGTATACCAATAATGTCCGGGCTAATAATCAAATCAAGAACGTAAACTCATTTATAGTAGCCACAAAGAAAATGAAATACTTAGGAATATAGCTAACCAAGGAGATGAAAAATCTCTACAAAACACTGCTGAAAGAAATAAGAGATGACACAAATAAATGACAAAACATTCCATGCTCATGGATTGGAAGAATCAATATCATTAAAATGGCCATACTGCCCAAAATATACTGCCCAGAACAGATTCAACGCTACTATTGTTAAATTACCAACATCATTCTTCACAGAATTAGAAAAAACAATTCTAAAATTCATATGGAACCAAAAAAGAGCCCACATAGCTAAAGCAATCCTAAGCAAAAAGAGCAAAGCTGGAGGTATCACACTGCCTGATTTCAAACTATGCAATAAGGCTATAGCAAGCAAAACAGCATGGTACTGGTACAAAAGTAAACACACAGACCAATGGAACAGAATAGAGAACCCAGAAATAAAGCCACATGCTTACAACCATCTAATCTTCAACAAGGCTGACCAAAACAAGCAGTGGGGAAAGGACTCCCTATTCAATAAATGGTGCTGGAATAACCAGCTAGCTATATGCAGAAGGATGAAACTATACTCTTACCTTTCATTATATACAAAAATTAACTCAGAATGCACAGTAATTTAAGTGTAAGACCTCAAACTATAAAAATTCTAGAAGATACCGGAGGAAATACTCTTCTTGACATCAACCTTCACAAAGAATTTATGGCTAAGTCCCTAAAAGCAATTGCAACAAAAACCCAAAATTGACAAATGGGACCTAATTAAACTAAAGAGCTTCTGCACAGAAAACAAACAAACAAAAAACTGTCAACAGAGTAAACAGACAACCTACAGAATGTGAGAAAATATTTTCAAACTATACATCCAACAAAGGTCTAATATCCAGAAATCTATAAGGGACTTAAATCAACAAACAAAACACAAATAACCTCATTAAAAATGGGCAAAGGACATGAACAGACACGCCTCAAAAGAAGACCTATAAGTGGGCCAACAAACGTATGAAAAAATGCTCCACATTGCTAATCATCAAAGGATTGCATCTCAAAGCCACATCGAGATACCATCTCATACCAGTCAGAATGACTATTATTAAAAAGTCAAAAAACAACAGAGACTGAGGAGAAAAGGAACCGCTTATAAACTGTTGGTGGGAATGTAAATTGTTCAGCCACTGTGGAAAGCAATTTGGAAGTTTCTCAAAGAACTTAGAACTACCATTTAACACAGCAATCCCATGACTGAATATATATACAAAAGAAAATAAATAATTCTACCAAAAAGACATAATGTACTTGTATACTCATTGCTGCGCTATTCACAATAGCAAAGACATGGGATCAAACTAGGTGCCTCATAACGGTGGATTGGTTAAAGAAAATGTGATATATATACACTGTGGAATACTATGAAGCCACAAGAAGAATGAAATCATGTCCTTTGCTGCAACATGGAGGCAGTTGGAAGCCATAATCCTAAGTGAACTAATGTAGGAAGAGAAAACCAAATACTCCATGTTCTCACTTATATGTAGGAGCTAAACACTGAGCACACATGGACTTAAACATTGGAACAATACACACTGCAGACTACTGGAGGCAAGAGGGAGAAAGGAGGAGACATGGGTTAAAAAACTTCCAGTTGGGTACTGTGTTCACCACCTGGGTGCAATATACCCATGTAACAAACTTGCACCTTTAACTCTCATATGTAAAATAAAACTTGATTTTTTTTTTAAAGAATGAATGAATCAGTATTTGGAAGAAGATAGGGCCAACTCTCCCTGAGGCATTCCGCTTTGACTCTCAGATCCCACACTGCATAGATTTCAGTCATACTGAATGCTCTTTTGTATTTTTTCTCTAAGAAGTAAATATACTCTTGGATTCTTTTTTCTTTTTTCTTTTCTTTTTCCTTTTTTTTTTTTTTTGAGATGGGGTCTTGCTCTGTCATCCAGGCTGGAGTGCAGTGGCACGATCATGGCTCACTGCAGCTTCAACCTCCCTCCTCAAGCAATCCTCCTGCCTCAGCCTCCTGAGTAGCTGGGACTACAGATGTGCACCACCACGTATGGCTAATTTTTTATTTTTTGTAGAGATGGGATCTCACTATGTTGCCTAGACTGGTCTTGAACGCCTGGGCTCAAGCAGTCCTCTTGCCTTGGCTTCCCAAAGTGCTGGGATTACAGGAATGAACCACCAAACCTGGCCTTTTCATTCTTTCTCTAGATCATTATATATATTACTGATAGAGATGATCAACAAAGATTAAACCTGACAATATTGGTGGAATGACTGAAAAAGAGAAAATATAATGCCTACTATAAATGTTCAACATATGTTAGATAGTGTGTTTACTACAGGTGTTGGAAAAAAATATGAGATTTCTTTTTGAATATCTGACAATATGCTATTCAAGAAAAGAACATATGGGAGAGTATTCATTCATGTGCCTATTGTGTATCCTCAGAGTACTTTGTTCATATCTCTATAAAACCCTTAGTTATGGCTTTACACATTTGTCTTACTGTTTAGTTTGTGAATCCTCAAGAACAAGGTTCCTCTTAATTTTTTTACATTCAAATCTGAACATAGTCTCTGGGACATATAAGGTGGTAGTAAAAGGTAGTATTGCTATTATAAATCATTATTAGAACAAATAAATGTGTGTTGAAAGAAAGTTGTGGATATTAAATTCTCAAGGACTTTGGAAAAAGTAGAGATCAATGTGGATTAGGTAAAAGCAACACAATTAAGGTAGATTATCTGGTTTATTAGACACAATAAAAGGCTCCTAATCCAGATATTTTTGCTTAAAAAAGAATAACACCCAAACTCATTGGAGCTTGAATTAGCCATAGTGTCTGCCTATATTGATCAGATAACATGGATAACTCATCTCATTTCAGGTTATTGCTATGAAGATACAATCTTCACATCACATCTGTAATTACCTTCTTCCAGAACCATATTATAACTGCTTTCAGATTCTTTCAGGTGCAGAAAAAGAAGGTATTAAATGGGAAAGAAAAAGATCTATTAGAAATTTAAAAGACAGGATAAAGCATTGTGTGTGTGTATCTTTAGTAAATTGCTATTTTATGACCCTCTCACAATAAGTATCTTGGAATAAATATGACATACCTCTAACCTAGGCATGGTAAACAATGTTTGAGGACATGAGAAAAAATGTACAGATCTGAGATTCTTCTATATTTGATTAAAGCATTTCTTGCACATTTATTGCCAACTAATCTAGAATTCCTTCATCAGAAAAGGCAACTCTCACTATTGCCAACCGTATTGACTCTTAATAGCTATAACTTGGTGTAGTATATGCCATTCTGAGAAGTCCATAATTTTTATTAATATTTGCATATTTTATTTATCTAGCCCTGCATGAACACAATATGAATTATTCCAAGGTAGTGATTAGTTCTGATGTCCATTAATATACATTAGTGCATAATAGGCATTAATAGGACTCATTCATAGCTGAGTCTCCTGCTCAAATATGCCATTATATGTGTGTTTTGTTGCATGTGTGTGGTGCCATGGAGAAGCACTGCTCAGATCTCCCTTTGAGAGAACTTGCTGTGGGAGCAGAATTGGCTTGCAGCTTCTAGAAGCTGTGGCTGTACCTTCAGATCTGCCAAGGTGTTCCTGCTCCTTCACAGGCATGTCTCTAATAAATCTCTTGCATATCTCATCCTGTCTTGGTGTCTATTTCTTGGAGCACCTGAATTGACACAGGTAGTATCAGACTTGGTCGGAGAAAATAGTCGCAGAAGTGGTCTAAGAAAATAGTAGTCTAAGTGGAGACTGGCTCACTTACTGCCTGATTGGTAAGAAGGATCTCACCCTGAATGGAACGTGGGGCATAGATAATCCTTGGCACAAGGTGGTCCAATTGCTGAAGATTTCTCCTGTGATTATTTGGGGAAAATATGCTGGTGGAGAGAAACACTTTTATCAGTGTGATGATTCAGGTATTTGAAAGATATGAAGGAATGATGTCTACAAGAACAGTGAGGTTAGCTGGTGGTAATGATGCCTTTGGGAGTGAGGGACAATTGAAGAGAAACTGAGGTAGTTAACAAACAGCTAAAGGCTAAATCTTAGTGCCAGAAGACTTGGTAGTTTACAAAGAGGTCCTTTTCCCCTGCAGTGGGAGATTGGGCACAGCTAGGAGGCAGACTCAGAATGCAATGAAATTTCAGAGTTTGGGATGCATTTAAATGTTCAGCAAAGTCATGTCTGTTATGTTAATTTCAGGTCTTTGACTAGGAAAAATCTGGGACCCTGAAATATGGTATAGAGACATCTGCATGGATGTCCCTAAGAATTGTGGCTGTGCGGAAACCTTGAATCTTCAGAGCCTACAGGGGTAGCCCACCCCTCTCTAGCACTTGCCCCCCTCTCCTCTCCTGGCTGTTAGATTCACAGCTTGGGTTAAATCCAAGCATAACCTGGCTGGAGATATACGAGGCCTGATAAGGGAGGAAAGAGATTATACCCTGAAGGAACTGCAAATATTGCCTGTCCTGTACCAGCAGGATTCAGAGGAACATCACTGGGATTGGATTCTGAGGGGCCTTCATTAAGGGGACCAGGCAAAAGATTGTTTAAACCAGAATTCATTGACTTGGGGGCACTTTCTCAGGACATGAAATTTAACACCCTGGCAAGGATCCTAGCAGATGGGGCGGAATTGCTGCTGTGGTGACTCCTGAAATCTGAAGGAAGCAATGGCCTGTGAGAAGAAAAGTGAGAATAGCTGAGTTTTTCTGACAGCTAGTAGAGGAAGAAATAAAAAGCCTTAGGAAAATGGGCTAGATGAAATGAATATATTACGTGAGACCATAAGACCTACTGGAGAATTTTGTTCCATGGGAGGGTCTAGAGGGCACACCACTCACCATGGCCATCAGGAATGTGCCAGTGAGATGGCACCAGCTTTGCTAAACCCAGTGGAGAGCCTCCACTGTGGGTCAGGGTAGATGGTAGGGCAGGTGGGTCCCAGGGCTGGGCTTATTAACAACCATGAGAATAATCCCTTCTTCGACCTCAAGAGAGGTCAGATGTTGGTATCTAACTGCCTGAAGCTGGGAGGTCATAATAACTAAAATGATTAGCAAGGTTAGAGGCACAGTTGAGGGGGCTTGACATGCATTCAGTTATGAAGACAGTTAATAAAGCAGGGCATCTTTAGGGACAGTATGGACAGGCAGCCAATAAAGGTACTGCTGAACATCTTTAATCAGAAGATAAGAATAGAACAGCAGGAGCATGAAGGTGATTCTCCAGTAAAAAAGTTCTTACTCTGTTCTTGGATCTTAGCCAGTTTTCAAAACTAGAGCTCACTGACTGAAGAGTGGCTGGACCTCCAGGAAGAAGGACCTTGCAATACTGCAGCCAGAATATGCTGTGATGTCTCTTCTAGTCCTTCTTCAAAAAGAGCCATGACCATTTACTCGGGTGACTGTACACTCGGGAAAGAGGAATACATAGACATTTTGAGGTCTATGTATACAAGGTGTAAATTGACACCTGGAGCTCCAAAGCATCATCGTAGTCCCCTTCGTTAGAGTGGGGGCAAGTGAGACAGAAAATATACTCCTGGTTAATGTCTGGCTTCCAGCTGGCTTATGGGTCTGCAGTCATGC
Source organism: Macaca fascicularis (assembly GCF_037993035.2). NCBI lineage: Eukaryota > Metazoa > Chordata > Mammalia > Primates > Cercopithecidae > Macaca > Macaca fascicularis. The sequence continues at coordinate 133,666,760 of NC_088380.1, forward strand.
TCAGTGGTTATTTCTCTGGTGTCTGAGTACATTACTGGAACTGATATACTTACCACTGGAGTAACTCCCACATCAGATCCTTGGCTATGGGATAAGCACTATCATGCTGGGAAAGGTTAAGTAGAAGCCTTTAAAACTCCCACCCCTCCATGGCCAAGAGTGTAAAGCAAAACTGATTTCACATCCTGGGGAAGGCTGGAGATTAGTACCACCATTATAGACCTAAATACTGCAGGAGTGATACTCTCAGTCATCTCTATTTAATTCACCAATCTGGGTCCTGCTCAACCTGGATGGATCCTGCAGAAAGACTGCAGACTAGCACAGATTCAATCAAATAGTGGTCCCAATTACTGCTGTTGTTTTGGTCATGCTTTTATGACTGGAGGAGATTAATAAATCCTCAGCTACATGGCATATGGCCATTGACTTGGTGAAATATTGTCCATTGCAACCAGAAAAGGGGATCAGAAATAGTTCAGATTGTGGAATGGACATTATTTATCTAGAGTTTTGCCCCAGGGCTATGTTAAGTCTCCTACTCTTTATCTTAGTATAATCTGAAGACATCTGGACCACCTGACCATCCTGCAGATTGTTACATTGACCCTATATTGTTGACATCATGTTGATTTGGTAGGACAAGCAATAGGTTGCTAGTATGTTGGAAGCCTTTGTTAAGAACATGTTTTTCAGAGATAGGAAAGTAAACCTTATGAAGATTCAGGGACCTACAATTTCAGTAAAGCTTTTTGGAAGTCTGATGGTCAGGGGTATGCCAGGATATGCCCTCTAAAGTAAAAGACAAGTGATTGCATTGTATATCCTCTACAATAAAGAAAGAAGCATAGCATCCAAATGTGTTCCAGAGGCAGCACATTTCATAGGACTCCTGCTCTGGCCCATGTATTGGGCTAGTGGATCCAGGCTGTGATACAGGCAGCTCTACTGCTAGGGCCATATGATATGGCCACTGGAGTTAGAGGTGTTGGTGGTAGGAAAATATTCAGCATGGAATTTATGGCAAGACCCAGAGGGAGAATCACGATGAAGGGGCCCTGGAATTCTGTAGCAAGGCTATGCCATCTCAGTAGAAAATTACATAGTTATTTTGAGAATGTTTCTGGCTTCTATGGTTTGAATGTATCTCTAAAGTTTACGCATTAGAAACCTAGTCCCCAGTGCAACAGCATTGAGAGGTGGAGCCTTTATGAGGTGATGGTCATGAGGGCTATGCCCTCATAATGTCATTATATCAGGAATGGGTTTACTTTGCAGGAGTGGGTTTTTACAAAAGGATGAATTCAGCACCTTTCGCTCTCTTGCAAAAATCTTTGCTCTTTTGCCCTTCCACTTTCCACCATGGGATGCAGCAAGAAGGTCCTTGCCAGTTGTAGTCCCCTCAACCTTGGACTTCCCAGCCTCTCAAACTGTAAGATATAAATCTCTGTTCTTTATAAATTACCCAATCTCAGATATTCTGTTATAGCAGCATGAAATGAACTAAGACATTGGCGTATTACAGTGTCCTGATTGAAATAGGATGCTTGACTATATGATACCAAGTGGCCATGCATTATGAAGTCACAGGGAACCAGCAACAATGCATATTAAGATGGAAATTGTGCACCTAAGATTCAGCCCATGCAGAACTAAAAGGGTAAGAATCAGCTGTATGAGCAGGTGGCCCAGATCTGCTGTTACCTATCATAATTGCACCAGCATCCCTGTCCCAGCTCACATTTATGGTCATATGAGAGGGTCTTAAACTTGGTTTACAAATGGGCCAGCTCAATAAATTAAATTAGTGCAAGCAAAAAACAAACAAACAAACAGTGCCTGCATTATATCCACTCAAAAGGGTGGCTTTGAAAGACAGCAATAAATGGACATCCTCCACATCCAGTCATTCACTACATGTGGAAGAAGAGTGGCCACAGCTAGTCAGGGGCATAAAAGACAAACAACTGGGAGATTAGAGACAAAGCAGCCTGGGGTAGAGGCATGTGGGTGGACATATGGGATGGCCCTCAAATGTGAAGACTTTATATCACACATTAATGCATACCAGAAAGCACTCACCACAGAAAAGTCCTGAACAACCAAATAGACAAAATTACTCAACCAATTAATGCCATCGTTGGCCATCATGGAAGTGGCTCAATGGGCACATGAGTGGAATGACTATGGTGGCAGAGAAATAGGCTACACATGGGCCCAGAAGTAGGGCTTCCAGTTACCAAGGCTTACCTAGCCACTACATTATTTGAATGCCCAAAGTGCCAGAACACAGATGAATGCTGAACACCCGATATGACACCATTTCTCAAGAAGACCAGCTATTTGGGGCAAATTTGCTACACTGGACCCCTTCTATACTGGAACTATTAGTGGTTTGTCTTCTCCGGATCAGATATTTATTCTGCCTGTTCCTGGTATGGGTTTGCTTTTCCTTCCCTCAGGGTCTTAGCCAGCAACACTATCCAGGGGCTTCTACAATGCCTGCTCCACAGGCATGGAATTCTACACAACATAGCATCTGTCCAGGGACCACCCTCACAGTAAAGGAATTGAAGGTATGGGCCTATGACACTGGGATCCAAAGAAAATATCAAAAATTGCACTATGTAGAAGGAATTGGTTTTGTAGAGCTTAGAAACTGAAGGGCCACATGAAGTGCTGCTTTGGAGGCAATATTTTGCGAGGAAGAAATGTCAGAGTTCCAGAAGTATTACTTGCACCAAATTAGACAACTTCATATGAGGCCATGTTCCCAATAGCAGGAATACGTGGATCCTGAAACCAAGGTGTATTAGTCCATTCTCATACTGCTGTGAAGAAGTACTCAAAACTAGGTAATTTATGAAGAAAAAGAGGCTTAGTGGACTCACAGTTCCACCTGGCTGAGGAGGCCTTACAATCATGGTGGAAGGTGAAGGAGGAGCAAAGGCATGACTTACATGGTGGCAGGCAAGAGTGTGTGTGCAGGAGAACTGCCCTTTATAAAACTGTCATATCTCTTGAGACTTATTCCCTATCATGGGAACAGCATGGGAAAAAGCCACCCTAGTGATTCAGTTACCTCCCAACATGTCCCTCTCATGACACGTGGAGATTATGGGAGCTACAATTCAAGATGAGATTTGGATGGGAACACAGCCAAACCATATCATTCTGCCTCTGACCCCTCCCAAATCTCATGTCTTCACTTTTCAAAACACAATCATGCCCTTCCAACAGTCCCCCAAAGTATTAGTTAATTCCAGCATTAACTCAAAAGTCCAAGTCCAAAGTCTCATCTGAGACAAGGCAAATCTCTTCCACTTATGAGACTGTAAAATCAAAAAGCAAGTTAATTACTTCCTAGATACAATGGAGATACAGGCATTGGGTAAATACACCCTTTCCAAATGGAATAAATTGGCCAAGGTTACAGGCCCCATGTAAATCCGAAATCTAATAGAGCAGTCATTAAACCTTAAAGTTCCAAAATGATCTCCTTTGACTTCATGTCTCACATCCTGGTCATGCTGATGCAAGAGGTCGGCTCCCATGGTCTCGGGCAGCTCTGCCCCTGTGGCTTTGAAGGGTATAGCTTCCCTTCTGGCTGCTTTCATGACTGGCATTGAGTGTCTGTGGCTTTTCCAGGTGCACAGTGCAAGCTGTCGGTGGATCTACCATGCTGTGGTCTGGAGGATGGTGGCCAGTTTCTTATAGCTCCACTAGGCAGTGACCCAGTGGGGACTCTGTGTGAGGTCTCCAAACCCACATTTCCCTTCTGCACTGCCCTAGCAGAAGTTCTCCATGAGGACTCTGCCCCTGCAGCAAACTTCTGCTTGGACATACAGGCATTTCCATATATGATCTGAAATCTAGGCAGAGGTTCCCAAACCTCAATTCTTGTCTTCTGTGCACCCACAGGACCAATACCATGTGAAAGCTGCCAAGGCTTGGAGCTTGCATCCTCTGGAACAATGGCCTGAGCTGTAACTTGACCCCTTTACGTCACAGCTGGAGCAGCTGGGTTGCAGGGTACCAAGTCCTGAAGCTGTACACAGCAGTGGGGACCTGCACCTGGTGCAGGAAACCATTTTTCCCTCCTAGGCCTTGGGGCCTGTGATGGAAGGACTGCTGTGAAGGTCTCTGACATGTCCTGGAGATATTTTCCCCATTGTCTTGGTGATTAACCTTTGGCTCCTTGTTACTTATGCAAATTTCTGCAGCTGGCTTGAATTTCTCTACAGAAAATGGGGTTTTCTTTTCTGTAGCATCGTCAGCCTCCAAATTTTTCAAACTTTTATGCTCTGCTTCCTCTTGAATGCTTTGCCACTAGAAATTTCTTCTGCCAGACACCGTAAATCATCTCTCCGGAGTTCAAATTTCCACAGATCTCTAGGGCAGTGGCAAAATGCCACCAGTTTCTTTGCATAGCAAGAGTGACCTTTACTCCAGTTCCCAACAAGTTACTCATCTCCATCTGAGACCACCTCAACCTGGACTTTATTATCTGTATCATATCAGATTTGGCCAAAGCTAAAGCCATTCAACAAGTCTCCAAGAGGTTCCAAACTTCCCCACATCTTCTTGTCTTCTGAACTGTCCAAGCTCAGAAGTTCCAAATGTTCCCACATTTTCCTGTCTTATTCTGAGCCCTTCAAACTGTTCCAACCTCTATCTGTTACTCAGTTCCAAAGTTGCTTCCACATTTTCAGGTATCCTTATAGCAGCACCTGGTACCAATTTACTGTATTAGTCCATTCTCATACTGTTATGAAGAAAAACCAGAGACTGGGTAATTTATAAAGAAAAAGAGGTTTAATGGACTCACAGTTCCACATGACTGGGGAGGACTCACAATCATGGTGGAAGGTGAAGGAGGAGCAAAGGCATGTCTTATATGGCAGCAGGCAAGAGTGTGTGTGCAGAGGAACTGCCCTTTAGAAAACCATCAGATCTCATAGACTTATTCACTATCATGAGAACCCACCTCCATGATTCAATTACCTCCCACCAGGTCCTTCCCACGACACCCACAACATGTGAGGATTATGGAGGCTACAATTCAGGATGAGATTTGAGTGGGGACATAGCCAAACCATATCACAAGAAGTTGAAGCAGAGATCTTCCCAGTTACCATCACACTCAGTACTTGCCTTGGGAAACATTGCTTTTCATCCCTACAACTCTGGACTTTGCAAGGTTAGAGGTCGTGGTCCACAAAGGGGGCATACTCTTGCCAGGGGACACAGCAAGGATCCCATTGAACTACAAGCTATCATTGTTCTTGGCCCTTTGGACTCTCTGTGTTTAGAAACCAGGAGGCAAAGCAGAAGTTACTATTTTGGCAGCGGTAATTGTCCCTAACCAACAGGTGGAGGTAGGGCTGCTTTTATACAGTGGGGGAAGGGAGGAAAACATGTGGAACCCAGACTATATACTTAGACACCTCTTGGTACTTCCTTACCCAATTATAAATGTAAACAAATACGTGCAACTGCTCTGGCCTGAGAAGAGTATGATTACCAGTGGCTCAGACCCCTCAGGAATAAATAGTTGGGTCTTACCTTCAGATAAGCCACCTAGACCTATAGCGGTGATAGCTGAGAGTGAGGGAAAGTTAGAATGAGAGTGGAGAAGGGACATGGTGATTACTAGCTGTGGCCCCAAGGACAAATGCAGCAACGACAGGGGTAGTTCTTCCCATTAACCTCCTTCTTGTAAGTTTCACCTCAGGGAAAGAGGTCCATGAACCATAGAGGGCTGTTCCAATATAGGGAATTGTCACAGCATCATTCTTATTTTTCATTGTTTGTTTTCACAGAGTTTTATTTCTGTCTAATAGTTGCTAGCAGTTTTCTTACATTTTTTTCAGAGCTTTTGCATATAATTCAGCTATTTTTATCTGCCTTAAAACTTTTAAGCCTCTGATTAAGCATATAAATGTTCAGAAGCATATATAATTATCAAAAATAATGTAACTTATTAAATCCAAAAGAGATGACTTGTTTAACCTTACACATTATAGAAATTATAAGCCTAATTTAAAAATGATTAAGTAAATAATCAGAAATTAATACCATTTTTAAAAATAGTCACTATCTTACACTGTCAGTATCAGCACATAAATAGTGGGTGTAATTTTCACCCACTAATAGTGGTTGCCGTGTGCTTTCTTATTCTTCAATTAGCGTGAAACTCACACTCAGCTGAAACCGGATAGAATTTGTTACATATAGTTTACAATTTATGTTTGTACAGCTTGTTAAAAACTATTTTTCCTTATATCATTTGAGATGCAATGAAAACTCTGAGTTAATTAAGACAGGTGTCATTTTTTTCCCTGCCAAAAATTGAAGCTCAAAGACACTTGGTAATTTGTTTTAATCACACACTATGAATGTTAAATAGCACTGGCTTCTGAACCCTGCATCATCTGACTCCAAATTTTGTTCTCCTCCTAATACTTTAAGTGGCCTCCCCTTCAAAGTAACAACCATGAAGACCTTCAGGAAAAACACATAATGAAGTCATGACAAGAAGGGTTGGTTTTTTAATTTACAAGTTTCAGTGACTATCCATACCATTCAGAAAACTGTACCATGCCCTTGACATTTTTCCAGGGTAAGCAGCTTGCATTAGATGTTCCACTATGTTGATGTTTCCTATTATTAAAAATTATGTTTAATTATCTAAAAGATAAACAAATGCAATGGAGAACAGGAAAAGAAGCAAATCTCGTTAACTTTCAACTCAGCATTCCAAATGAAATGATTTTCCACTCACCTTTGGGCTTATATTTTATGATATGCAGCAGACCAGTGTTCAGCTTCATGCTGTTTTTCTGAAGCTCCTTTATTTATTTTTCATTAATCTGTCTCCCTTGTGTGCCTGGTGCTCAGTAATCTGCTCATCTCTAGCATGATCTATACTATAATCCATTGCTTCTCTCTCCATGCATTTTAATGAAACAATTTTTGCCTCTTTTACATAACTGCTGTCCTGATTTCTTACTACAACATAACCATTTATTGTCACATCATTGAAAGCAAATCTTTAAAGGAATACTTCAAAACAGAATAGATAACGGAATTTTTATTTATTCTTTTTTTTTTTTTTTAAAGGGCTTTGTGAACTCAGCGGTGTTTTCATAATTTAATTTTAAGTAGGTGCTCAGGTTTGGACGTAGATATTCCCTGGACAGCACTCCAAGTGGGAAACACATTGGTAGTGAGAATCCTTTGTCCCCTTCATGCCCCATCACTTGGCTGGGTGTTATGAATCCCTGCCCTGCCTTCGCCCTGGCTATCCCAGGATGGTTTGTGTAGCTGAAGAACTATAGAAGAACCATGAACGATGCAGGAAGTGCTTGCTTGTTGTTGCTGTTTTGTTTCCGTGTTCCTGCTAGCTTTGTCTTGCTCCTCTGGTTCCTGGCCATTGGCATGGACTTCGACCTACTCCTCTGTGCTGCCCACCAGTATCTGCACATTCCAGGCCTGTGTTTGCCTGCCTGGCTTCTGACCCTTGCTCCCTGTGTGAGGTCTTATTCACTGCCTTGCTCTGACCCTGGCATCCTGCATAATGTCCTCCTCTTGGTGGTTCTCGGGTTACCACATGCTGTGGACTTCTGCTTCCACATTGGCCACAGCTTGCACCCATTGTTGGTTTTTTCCTTCATTTCCAATCTTGCATTAGACTTTTGGGTCCTTCATTCATTCATCAACCAACTATTAAGTGCCTCATGTGTGTAGTTGATACAAAGATAAATAAGACATAGGCTCTGCCTTTGTAGAATTTACTGACTAGAAGATAAATAGACCCCCAAAAGGGATGGATTCAAATTTTGAGGGACCTGTGGCTTGTACAAATTTGGGGCCCTCATTAGAAAAAGAATGCAAAATTATGTATATTTAGCTAAGAGCCTTGGAAAGGGACTATGCAAGTGAAGACCCCAAATCTTCATTAGTTTCACAGTGAATTCACCTGTGTGCACAAACACATTTTTAAAAGGAAATAACAGGTAGAATGGAGATAGTTCTGGGGTAGAAATAGGCAGACATTATGAGGACACCCAGGAAATGCAACTAACCCACCTTGAGTGTCAGCAATGGTTTCCTGGAGGAGCTTTCCCCTGATCATTTCTAAAGCCTGAGTGCTATCAAACTAGATGAAAAAGAAAGGAAAGGAGGAGGTGGGTAGAGTGTTCCAAGCAGAGCACCCGGCACATAAATGAAGACCACAACAGTAAGTCCTGGATACTGCCAGCAGCTCCATTTTCCTGGAGCATAAAGGACATAACAGATAGAAAGGAATGGTGAGACTGGATTAAAACAGTTGGGATTAAAGCACTGAGAGTCTTTGTGCTACAATAAGCATCTTGGATGTTACCCTGTTGCTTAAATGTTCATCTCAGATCAAGCACCCTGGCAGGAAAATATGCAAGTATGGCAATCAGTTCAGAGATGTGGCAGTTGTTTAGGCAAGAGGTGACAGAGTTATGAACTAAAGACATAATCTCAGGAATAAAGAGAAGACATGAATCAAGAAATATGTAGATTAAATGTCAGGTTGATGAAGAGTAGAGAGGATCCTCTAGGCTTTCTAGCTTGGGTGAAAGAGTGGATGGTAGAAACATTAGATGAAAAATGGGTCAGGGAAGGAAGATGGTTTGAGAGAAGACCATATATTTAAGCAACTCAATGGAAGTGCGTTTTTTTTTTAGAGAAGTGATATCTGAGTCAAGCTGGGGTAGAAATCTGGGTGAGAGGTGCACATTACAGAAGCATCAGCACAAAAGTAGTAGCTGGAAACCAGGAGAGGAGTAAGCTAACTCAGGGAGGTATAGAGAGAAAGGAGTGCAGGAACCAAGATGGACACCTGGAAAAGGAGCTTGGGAAGGCATCAGAGCAAACCAGAGGGAGGCGTGAGGAACCAGGGGAGTCCAGTGTCACAGCACTCAAAAGAGTAAAAGGATTCAACATGCCAAATGCTACAGCTTATAATTAAATGACTGAAAAATGTTCATTGGGTTTGTCAATAGGATTTAATTGGAGATGAGGATGAGGGTACTTGGAGAGCACTGATGGGAATAGACTGGGTATCAATAGGTTGAGGATTATATGGGAGGTGAGGAAGTGGTGACAATGACTATGGGATGCTGTAAGGAAATTTTTCGGTGAGAAAGGTTTGAAAGCTATTGGGCTTGAGTGATTGGAATCTAAGAGATCATTTCATTTCTTTTTCTTTTTCTTTTTCTTTTTTTAAGGTGGGAGATGTTTGAGCATTGTAATAGCCTGAGTGTTTAAATGTTCAGAAGGTAGGATGGGAGGTGGGCTGCAGCCAGGTCCTATTAACTACGACCCTGGTTGCCTGTTGTCCCTGGGAACCTGAACTCCTGATCCTTTTGCTCCTTCTAGAAGATTAAATTTACCCCTTTCTAAGGCCACTAGTACAGATCTGGCTTGTTGGTCTTAATAATCTTTTATATTTTCTGTCTACTGTGAGGTTCGGTGATTGATTTATTGATGGCCCAAAGAAACATAAGTGCATTTGTTGGTCTAGAGTAGTATATTGAGTCGCGCTGCCATGGAATAAGAACAGAGGAAAGAATGAAATATGGTGGAAAAGAATTATCCTTACCCTCTGACATCCCTCTCCATTCTGTAATGAGCATTTCCTTGCTGACTTGCCCTGGTAGAGAGCTATTCGCTTCAAAGGGAATAGCATTATTTTTGGGTAGAAAAAGATCAGGTAATGGTAAGTTTGCTATTACTTCTGGAAACCTGTGATTTAGGACATTATTAAAACTGCCAGTAGCCATTCTAGAGGTAAGGGAGATCAAAAGCCATGTCCCAGAGGCCATCTCAAAACTGTGAAACTCAGTTCCCTGCTTGCTAGCATCTGAGAGTAAAGAAATTAGGCTCTGGCAATAAATGTAAAAATGGCTTATAAACCAAAACAGGCTCTACAAATGTCAGTTATTTCCATCCTTTCTAAAAGACTGTTTGCAGAAATATTTGCCTGAAGACCCCATAGTACACAAAATGAAGCAACAGTAATTCAAAGGCAATTGTATTCTTTTTTAAAGTGTATGTTTTACTGCAGCATGGGAAACTAAACCTCATTTTCTGCTTAATGCCCACTTGACAGACTTAGTGGAATAAAAAGTCACCCACCATCTCATGTACTGTGTAAGTATGTGCTGAAGCAGGCTTGTTATTGAGTAACCACAACACAAAATGAAAAGCACTTTGTCACCATGCCTCCTCAACTGCTGTGTGAATGCTAAACCTCCAATAAAACCTGTGAGCACTAAGAAACAATTAGTATTAATGTTAGAAAGACTTTCACCCATTTGGGGGAGAAAATATGCACTACATAGTTATAATCAGGAGAATGACTAGCCATGTGCAAATAAAAAGAAAAAACGGTAGGATTCATAGTGGGTAACATTCACCATTAGTGCTCAGAGGCACACGGAAATGAAAACAGGCACATTAAAAAAAAAAAAGAAGCAGCAAAACAGAAACATCATCTGTAGGATCTGACTAGAGAAAACCTTTCCCTCCCACCAGACCCAATCACACATATCTTACTTATTGATACTTGAATATATATGAAGATGACTTTTATTTCTCTAGTTCAAGGCTTTGCTCCTGGTTAAAACACAAATTTCTGGGAAAGTATTATGGTTTGAATCTGTGGTGTCCCCACCAAATTTCATGTCGAATGGTGGATTTCTCATGAGTGGTACCCTGTTGGTACTGTCGTCATGATTGTGATAGAGTTCTCACAAGATCTGATTGTTTTATAAGTGTATAGCACCTTCTCTCTCTCTCTCTCTCTTTGTTGTTGCTCTAGCCATATGATGTGCCTGCTCTCCCTTCACCTTCTGCCATGATTATGTTTCCTAAGGCCTCCCCAGAAGCTGGGTAGATGCTGGTATCATGCTTCCTGTATACCCTCTGGAACCAAAAGTCAATTAAACCTTTTTTCTTTATAAATTACCCAGTCTCAGGTATATCTTTTTTTTATTTTTATTTTTATTTTTTTGAGACAGAGTCTTGCACTTGTCACCCAGGCTGGAGTGCAGTGGCGCCATGTTAGCTCAATGCAACCTCCACCTCCCAGATTCAAGTGATTCTCATGCCTAAGCCTCCCGAGTAGCTGGGATTACAGGCGTCTGCCATCACGCACAGCTAATTTTTGTATTTAGTAGAGGTGGGGTTTCACCATGTTGGCCAGGTTGATCTCGAACTCCTGACCTCAGGTGATTCGCCTCCCTTGGCCTCGGCTTCCCAAAGTGCTGGGATTATAGGCGTGAGCCACCATGCCCGGCCAGGTATATCTTTGTAGCAATGTGAGAATGGCCTAATACAGAAAGGGAACATTGAAAATTTCTCATCATTTATTGCTTCATTGCTCAGTGTCTGGCTCTATTTTGAAGCAGGAGGATGGCTTCTAAGTGGAGTGGAGGGAAAATGGAGATGCAAGAGGCAGCCCGTGTTCTCTCTATAGTCTGCTTAGGGCCAGAGCAGCCCGGGATGTTGCAGCAGTACCCATCCTTCTCTGTGGTGTCAAAGTCTCAATTTTCATTCTAGGTAGACATGTATCCAGTGAAGGACCACATTTCCAAATTTTCCCCCCTCTCGCTTCTTACAACTAGGGGTGGCTAATAAAATATAGGCAGAAGTAGTTTAGCAGAACTTCCAGGAATACTCCTAAAAAGGAAACAGGCCCCCAAGAGGCATGTTCCTTGCCTCCCCACCTCTTTTCTCCTTCTTTCTGCCAAGAATGCAGATGTGATGGCCTGCAAAGGGCTGATGCTCCAGCGACCATCTTGTAAGTGTGAGGATAAGGGCCAGTACTTTGAAACAGAGAGCTGAAAGGAGCCTGGATTCCTGGTATGGTATGGAGCTCTTATGCCAGCCCTGAACTGCTCACCATTGGATTTACCACATGACAAAGAAAGAAATCGATCTTAGTTAAGTCACTCTTTTTTTAGGTCTCTACTACTCATAGTTGAACTCAATTTCTAACTGATACAGATGTATATACACTTGTGTAGTAAACACAAAAGCAAAATAAAATAAAAACCCAAACTAAAATAAAACCTTTTTATTTTTATAAAATAAAAAGCAAAATCTAAAAACCCTGGCCAGAGTTCTGTATCTGGCTCTGGATCCCACAACTGAGGATGGATTTGGACAACTTGTTAAGCTTTGAGAGCAGATCCCTGCTACACACACACTCCTCACACACCACACGCAAGCCAAATACATTTATGAAACACGTGATTGCCTGTAGTATTCTACTGAGTTTCATGATAGGAATATTTCTTGTTTTTAAGTAGCTCACAATGCATGATAGATCACGCAGATGCAGGCACAATAAAATATTTGAAAAACAGTAACTACAAACACAAGTTAAAAAGACTAGGAATATTTTGATAGAATATAAAAAGTGATATAGAATGTCTATCCAAAAAGATTATTGTACAAAGAATTTTGACCTGGTAGTTCACATATCATGTGAGAACAAAACAAGTGGGAGTGCTCCTGAAATAGAAAGGATTTTACAGTGGAATGGACTTTCAGAGTAGGATTTACTGAGAAATCAATGCAGCTGACCCTTCAGGGCCCTACATCTGCATGGCCCCTTCCAACATCCCAGGAAACATGCTAGACATATGTTCACAGGTTCTTCTATTTTTGTAAAATTCGTATTATAATTAACACATTTTCATCATTATCAGTTTTGATCACTGCTTCTGTCCAGCCCGACTTTATCTGTGTCATACTTCCCTTGTGTTGGGTGGGGGCAGAACAAGCAGGGGCATCTCTGGGATCCAAGTAAGAGGAAATTGAGCTAAGAATGCGTTCAGTTTGCATTTAGTGGACTATAGTTATGAGCATCACAACTGCTTCTTTAGTAAAACTGTTCCCAGTCATTTGGTGAGGAAATGTATTCTCGGAAGCTTCTTTTGTCCACTGTGGCATCATGACCTGAAGGTGTGGGTCCGGAAGCACTGCCCTACAGCATCCCATGCCTGAAGTATCTGAGCAGTAACAGTGGACGAGGTTTGAAATGTACAGATCCAGATGTTACTCTGAAATGTTCTTTCAATGATCTGATGTGCAATATTTTTTATTTTAAAAATGCGGTTAAACACACATTAAAATTTGTCATCTTAACCAATTTTAAGTGTACAGTTTAGTGGCATGAATTGCATTTACACTATTGTGCAACCATCATTACCATCGATCCACAGAACTCTTTTCATCTTGTGAAACTGATATTCTGTACCTATTAAATATGCTTGCCACAAAAAGACAGATATTTATATGATTGCATTTATGTGAGATTCCTACAGTAATCAGATTTATAGAGACAAGAAGTAGAATGGAGATTTTCCGTTCCCCTTTCTTCTTGTCCATGGCAACCACCATTTTACTTTTTGTCTCTATGAATTTGATTACTCTAGGAACCTCACATAAATGGAATCATATAATATGTGTCTTTTTTTGTGACAAGCATATTTAATTTGGCATAAATTTGGCATAAAGGTTCAGCCATGGTGTCTCAAGTGCCAGCACTGCCTGCCTTTTTAAGGCTGAATAATATTCTATTATATGTATATCCCACATTTTCTTTATTCATTCGTCTGTTGATGGACACTTTGGCTTGCTTCCACTTCCTGGCTATTACAAAGATGCTTCTACAGACATGGGTGTGTCCATATATCTCTTTGAGTCACTGCTTTCGGTTTTTTGATGTACTTTATGTTTAAAATTTTAAGTGAAGGATAAGTTTCTCATTGATGCCTAGTTAAAATGGAAGTTCTTGAGTCTTAGGAGTATCTTTTATGACGCAGTATGTGCAATTATAAACACACCACATATATAGTTTTTTTTTCCTTTTTTCGTGGGACTTACACAAAATAGAATTTATTAGACTTTCTGTATTTGGAGGCACAAACCTATGGCAATGCTACAAAACAGTAATGATGTCCATGTGTGAAGTCATGTTTTATTCATCCCAACTGTCGAAAAATATTTTGATCAACTATACTAGAGGAAAGACTGACTTATCTTTCTATTTTCTCTATAGAAAATGTTATAAAATCATTCATAAGAAGAGGCGATCAAATAATATGTCACCATTGAATGTGGAAAACAAGTATGAGACAGTAGTGTCAAGCAGTTAATGCACAAAACATATTCTGTTATTTTTCTGGATTTTGTGGTGTTTGTAGTCTTTGTTAGCTTTTAAAAACGTGCAATTTGTTATGGCTTCTTATGCTGAAGGTATATTTCCATTCTTACGTATTTCTGTATGTGTAATGTTGTATTGATTTCTTAAAGAGGGACCCAAATTATGTATGTTTTGGGCCCACAAAATCTGGATCCTCCCCTTTGGGGAGGAGCCTCAGTTGCCTTGGCTCAGGAGATCTCAGTTTTCTTCACCTCCATCCCGCTAGATGCCCTGGTGCCCCAAATTTCTTGTTTATGTGTGTCCTGTGCATTGTGTGTGGGCTTTTCCCATGGGGTACTTAGGCTGGGACTGAACAAAGTCTAGCACTGATAGGCATCATTCCACTGGGCACTCCGTCAGAGGTGCTGGCTGCAGTCAAAGTGGAGTCCTCTTGGGACAACCAACAGGAGCTAGCGGAGAGGGTTCTGGCAAAGGTCTGGGAGGTTCATGCCTAACTCAAGGCTGGGCACTTGGTGGGTAATGAGCCATGAGCTTCTTTGAACTCGTAGTTAGCTTTTAGTTCTTGGGTAAATTCCACAGGGTAGGGTTAGAGGCTCCTTTACCAACCCCTCTCTCCCTAACCCAGGTCAAAGACCCTGATTTGTTCTTGGTCTGGAGGAAATCCCCCTCTTTCTTTGCGTATTCATCACAGATGCTCCTTCTCTTCTGAACATCTTTTCTCTTACTCTTTAAAAATAGACCCTGGATTGTTTATAAGGTCAATTATCTAATCCTTCCTTCCTGGGGTGGCAAGAGAGGCTGTTAATCTTCAAGTCCTCCCAGAAGAATAAGAGAAATGCTTACATTCTAAGTGCTTTTAAAGCAGTAAAGCAAGAGAAGAAATGCCACAGTTGCTATATTGAAATAGCCTCACTCATTCATATCCTGACACACAAATAACAAGGATTAAAAAAAAAATTGGAGATGGAAGTGAGCTTAGAGGTGCTATAGTCAACCCCAATACTTTTATAGATGAAGTAAGTGAAATCCATAGGGGGTAAATGATGTTGCCAAGGTCAAATCCTGTGAACCACAGAACCAGGCCCATCCAGATCTTTTAGACTGCAGTCCAGTATGTTATTTTCTCTGATATATTCAGGTAGGATTTGTTGATGAAGTTTTAGATAGAGTTGTCAAATGCCATATAATACTATTTTATGAAAATAGATTTAGAAACTTTTTGCTGGAGGTTTAAAAAAATTGAATAAGTTCTCATTTATTTGTGTTGGCTTTAGTATTGCCCATTTGAAGTTTTCAAAAAAGACTATAGATCTTCAAAATCTCTTTAGCCTTAAGAGTATATGATTTTCATTCATCCATCTTCTTTTGCAAGTATTTCTTAAGGCGCCTTCTATAAGCAGAACGCTATGTTATGCACACAGAATAAAATAATGGGACAAACAACAGAATGTAAAACAGGGTCCAAGCCCTGGGAGCTTAATATCCAGTTGGGGAGCAAATGCTGCCCTCCCCCGTATACAAACACACACATAATTAATAATATGTACATAGCAATATAGGTTACTTCTCAAAATGATGATATAGAGAGTTGAACACCTTTCCATCTGTGTGGGCAAAAATGTTCATTGGACCAGAGCTCTTTAAATAGAGATGTGTACTGGATTGTCTTACAGATAATTACAAGTCATAGCCATTATTCTGAGTGCTTTCTGAGATAGGGCACACTCCCCATCTCAATCATGTTAGGTTTCCTTTCCAAAGCATCTCCTTGATTAGATAGGGCCTGCAAACAGGGGAAGCTAACTCAAGGAGATGGCTCAGGAGGACACCAATGCCCCAGCACTGAATGAAAGGAATCGGTATAAATATCTTGAAACTAGTTGCTTTCTTTTTTGTTTGTTTGTTTGTTTGTTTTGAGACAGAGTCTCGCTCTATCCCCCAGGCTGGAGTGCAGTGGTGAGATCTCAGCTCACTGCAAGCTCCGCCTCCCAGGTTCACGCCATTCTCCTGCCTCAGCCTTCTGAGTAGCTGGGACTACAGGTGCTTGCCAACATGCCCGGCTAATTTTTTGTATTTTCAGTAGAGACAGGGTTTCACCGTGTTTGTCAGGATGGTCTCGATCTTCTGACCTCGTGATCCGCCCGTCTTGGCCTCCCAAAGTCCTGGGATTACAGGCATGAGCCACTGTGCCCGGCCCAAACCAGCTGCATTCTTTTGTCCAGAATTCACCCCTGCTTTTATGGGTATGTGCGAGTGTGTGTTGGGAGGTGTTAATTAGCATTCTAGTCTGCAATCTTCAAAGTGACAATGCAATCAGAATAATTTTAAAATGTTCACTTCCTTCCCCTTATTCCCTTCCTTGTCCTTTCACCCATTCAAGCCTCTAGGTGATTCTGGTCTCCCCACTATAAGATTCTCACAGCTGGGGGTATATGTGTGTGCCTGCAGGGTCACAGGGTAGAGATAAGGGAAGTTGATGTGAGAATAGTGCTTGGTGCATTCCAGAGAGAGGAATGAGCACTGCTTTTGGAGCAGAGTCCTGGGTAGGTGGTAGAAACTCCTAAGAAAGGGAGTGGTTTGAGACCAAAGGGGTCCTATAACTTAGAAAGCAGAGTCCTGGGGAGGTTGAAAGACTGCAAAGAGAGAATGTCTGCACAGAGTCAAGACTTACAGAGTGTGGACAGCTTTGTAGGCTCCCATAAGTTCCCATGTCTTAATTGAGCAGAGAACCAGCAAAGTGATTATGATGCCTGCATGGAAGTAGGAGATGGGGTCAGCTGATGTGATTGGGGAATGTCTTAGCCATGCCTGCATGGGCTGCATGCGAAAACCAGATACCTCCCTTCCCAAAACTTGGCATGACATTGACTTTGAAAGGGTGAAAGTCTTTAACTAGGAAGAGAAGAGCTTCTTGCCATCTGGGAGGAATAGGGCTTCTGAATAGAAGAAGAGTTTTGCTAAAGAATAATGAAATTTTATTTTCAGCACCCCTGAATTCATTCATTGGGATTCATATGCACTATACCAATTTATTTTCCTTCCTAAAATATATCTTAAACAATTACTCTTGTCTTTGTTTGAACTGTTGAAGTTTCATAGGCAGGATTCAGATACAAATTTATACAATCTTCCTAAAACTCTGTGGCTTCCTGTGGTTCCAAACCAATTTTTCCGGTATCTGTGCAGACTTTAGAAAATTCAGTCTAAAAATCTGATCTGACACTTGGAAGAAATACAACCTTTAGCAAAACCCACCAGGGCCATCCTTCAAATGGCTTGGCCTCTCTGCTGGAAATATTTCTGGACAGGTTTTTGCGAGGCTTATATGTTGGGACTCAGCTGGAATTTACAAAATGCAAAACTGGAATTGATCAATGTGGTGTTAGCTACACTCTTATGTACTGAAAACAGAACCATCTTAGCAGAATGCAGAAAATGAGGAAGTAGAAGATGCCCTAAGCCAAAGCACACCAGCAGCCTATTTGGTGGAGGCAGGAGGGTGAGGCGGGAGTGAGTGATCAGAGGCCACGTACTATAAAATCACCTACAACTTTATGGTCAGGGGGCTTCTAGAAGGCTGACAGGGAGGGGAAGGCCACTTCCTCGAGAGTGCAGATTAAATGCTTCACAGGCCAGGTAACACAAGTTAAAGAGGTGATTGAGCCTCCATCAGCATTTAAACAGGTATTTGGAAAGAAAGATGAGCGTTTCTACCCCAGTTAAAGTCTTGCCTACTGACTAGAGTCATTTTTTGAAAATTGAAGTAAAACTAACGTAACATAAAATTAACCATTTAAAAATGTACAATTCAGTGGCATTTAGTACATTCATGATGTTGTGTAACCACCACCTATGTCAGGTTTCAAAGCATTTTCATCACCCCAAAAGAAAACCCTGTACCCATTAAGTGGTTATTCTTCAGTCTCCTCTCATCCTGGTTCCTGACAGCCACCAATCTGCTTTCTGTCTCTATAGATTGACTTTTTTTCTGGGTAGTCATATAAATGTATTCATGCAATATGTGACCATTTGTCTGGCTTCTTTCATTTATATAATATTTTCAAGTTTCACCCACGTCGTAGCATTTGAGTAGTTCTCATTTGATACACTACTTTGGAGGGACACAGAAAAAGTAAAACTTAACTATATATTTTAATCACAGCTTTAGGAAGAGGAGACCTAGGGTCCAGTTCATTTCCCCACATAGACCTCTTCTCCTAGATTCTTTATCCTCATTTGAAGTGGACATTGGTTGTTTTGCCTGTCCAGTTTCCAAGTCCCTGGTAATAGCTCATGATTTATGTGGGTCACAGCTCCTCTCTCACTCAGCTTTTGGAATTCAGGTGATGCTGACCTGACTTCCTCACTTCTTCAATGGGTAGGTACTGACTTTAGATCTGTCCAATAAGGGCTTCCATCTGTTCGGCCACGTTCAAGAATGGAACATACACCAGTTGCAGAGGTTCCTCTTAGAACTACAGAAATGTGCTCCCTTCCTTTTGGACCTGAAGCTGAATGGTGTAAGCCTGCCAGGGGTCTCCATGTGGAGAGCCAAGCCAACAGCAAAGAAAACGGAGGGAAAGGAAGGCATGACAGCATTGAATCCTGGGACATTATTTAGTCATTTTGTCCAGACATATTTAATTAGCAATATGTTTAAAGAGTTACAAGCCTTTCCTTCTTTTCTTGTGACAGTTTGAGTTGAATTTCTATCATTTGCAACCTGTCACTGTAAGGTACAAACATGACCATACTCACCTAGGGCTGAGGCAATGTGAATAAGGAGGACATTGTCTCCTGGTGCCCAGGAAATGCCTTAGAGCTCTTCCCTGGAAGTGAGGACTCTGATACTCTATATTTTTCTGGTTTGTCTGGTTGTACTTTTTTTTTTTTTTTTTTTTGCCTAGTTGGATAACAATCTTTAATGAACAATAGAGCGTCAAAAAATACGTGAGGCAAAAACTGCAAGGAGAAATAGATGAATGCACTATTATAGGTTAGAGACACCAGTACCCCTCTCAGAAATGGATAGATCTAGCAGCAGGAACATCAGTAAGGACACAGTTGAAAGCAACACCACCATCAACCAACTGGTTATAATGGACACATTTAGACCATTTACACTTTAGGTGATTATGAATATGGCTGGGTTTAAATCTACTATCTTGTGTCTTGTTTTCTATTTATTTTACCTGTTCCTTGTTCTATTTTTCCTTTTTCTGCCTTCTTTTAGAATGCAATCTTAAAACTTAATAATAAAAAGTTTTAAGATTGCATTTTTATCCTCTTTGTTGGCTTAATAGCTGTAACTGTGTTACTTCAGTGATTCCTTTAGAGTGAATTTTTAGTGCACATCTAAACCAATCTACCTTCATATGATACTACATGACTTCAAATATGTAAGAACCACATGACTACATATTTCCATTTCTCCCCTCTCCACCTTTGGGCTATTATCATATATTTTACTTCTACATGTTGAAAATCACAATATGTTATTATTATTTTTGCTTTAAATAGTCAATTAGGTTTTAAATATATCTAAATAAAAGGATATATGAAATTCTTTATGCATATAATGATAACCTACTTAGTTATCATTTCTAGTGTTCATTTCTTTGCATAGAAGCAGGTTTTCATCTGTTACTATCTTTTTTCTGCTTGAAGAACGTCCTTTAACAACTCTTGTAAGGCACGTTTGCTGATTAATTCTTTCAGATTGTACGTCTGGAAAACTCTCCATTTTGCCTTCATTTTTGAAAGATATTTTCATTAGGCAAAGAATTCCAGGTTGGTAATGTCTCTCTTTCCATACTTTGAAGATGTGGTTCCCTGTCTCTTACCTTGCATTGTTTCCAGCAAGAAAGCTGCTATCCTCTTTGCCTTTGTTCCTCTGTACCTAATCTGTCTTCTCTTTCTCTCTCTTCCTCACTTCTAGAATTTCCTCTTTATTGCTAGTTGTAATTTGATTGATACAGTTCATTGTATCTCTTGGGTCTCAGTAGTTGTCATCAATTCAGCTAGTATTTCTTCAAATTTTTTTTATACCTCCTTTCTCCAGGGACTCCAGTTACTATATATTTGACTCCCGAAGTTGTCCCATAGTTCTCTAATGCCTAATTTCTCCTACCATCTCTTCTTCAATCTTTTTCCTGTTTATTTTTAAGTTGCTGTCTTCAAATTCTTTCATATAGTCTTCTGAGATGCCCAATCTGCTGTTAACCCCATCTAGTGTTTTTCATCAGATATTGTAGTTTTCATCTCTAGAGGTGCAGTTGGTGTTTTGTATCTTCCATGCCTCTACTTAGTATGTTTTTCTCTCTAGCTTTTTGAACATATGGAATACAGTCATAATACTTGCTTTAATGTCCTTGTCTACTGATTGTCATTGTGCCATTCCTGGGTCAGTTTTGATTAACTGATTTTTCCCTTCATTATGAGCTTTATTTTCATGCTTCTTTGCATACCTAGTGATTTATTAGATGCCAAGTATTGTATATTTTACTTTATTGGGTATACTTTTTGTATTTTTGTATTCTTAAGCGTTCTGGAACACAATTAAATTACTTGGAAATAGTTGTGTTCCAATTTGGTCTTGTTTTTAAGCTTTGTGAGTTGGGACCGGGGTAGTTTTTATATAGAGTTAATTTTTCTATTAGTAGGGAATCTTAGTTCTCTTCCAATGCCACCTAGATTACAAGGTTTTCCACTGTGACTATTGAAAACAGGCACTATTTTCAGGTCCAAACACTGTTCCCTCTAATTCTTGTGGGTGAATTTCTTCACAGACAGGCACTGTTAGTGTGGAACTGAATATTTGATGAAAACTCTCTGCAGATCTTAGTTCTCCTGCTGTGCAGCTCTCTCCTCAAAGGCATTCTCCCTTGTGAACTCTAGCCACCTCGACTGCCCAACTGCACCTCAACTCCAGGAGATCACCAGGTCCTGATGGGGTAACACTTCCTGGAGCCATAGACTTTCTCCAGATAGTAAGTACAGATAATTTTGCTTCTCCTCTCCAAAGGATCATTGTCCTTTGTTGCTTAAAGTTCATTGTCTTGATATTTGTTAGATATTTAAGGAAAGAAGGTAAACTAACAAGACAGGTAACTTTCAGGAAATAACTATCTTACCCTAGCAAAATACCACAGGAGGTTTAAAAAAAAAAAAAAAAAAAAAAAAAAGGAGTCCCACTCTCACCAGATAATGTCACAGGCTGAGAACTTTCTTCATCATCTAGCCTAACATGGCCTTCTCCCTATCCCATGGTGTCATTAGGGTGCTCTGCCTACTTCCAGCAGAAAGGCATCAGTGGAGGTCTCGGGTAGAGCCACATTAGGGATCCTGGATCTCCATCCTCACTAGGCAATAATGAGGCAGTGCCCCACACCAGCACTGTCAAAGGAAGCATGCTGAGAGATTTAAATAACTCCCAGAGTTTCATAACATAACAGTGAAGATGTCCAGGATACAACCAAAGTCACTCATCATAACAAGAACCAGGCAATTGTAAACTTGAATGAGAAAAAACATCAAGGGATGTCAACACTAAGATGACACAGATACTGAAACTTTATAACAAGAATTTTTTTTTTTTTTTTTTTTTGGAGACAAGGTCTTACTCTGCCGCCCAGGCTGGAGTGGTGTGAACAAGGCTTACTGTAGCCTCAACCTCCTGTGATCAAATGATCCTCCCACTTCAGCCACCTGTGTAGCTGGGACTACAGGTGCACACCACCATACCTGGCTAACTTTTAAATTTATTTTTATTTTTTGTAGAGATGAGGTCTCACTTTGTTGCCCAGGCTGGTCTCAAACTTCTGGGCTGAAGCAATCCTCCTGCCTCAGTCATGCAAAATGCTGGGATTACAGGCATGAGCCACCACACCCAACTGATGACAAGGATTTTAAAGCAGCCACCATAAAAATGCTTCAGTGAGTAATTGTGAACACTCTTGAAGCCATTAAAAAAAAAGTCTCAGCAAATAGGAAACCTCAGCAAAGAAACAGGAGACATAAAAAAGAAATCAAATGGAAATTTTAACTGAAATATACGATGATAGCCAAAGTTAAAGTACTGCATGGATGGTTCAAGAACAGAATGGAAACGAGAGAAAATAACCGGTTATCCTGAAGATAAAACAACAGAAATTACCTAAACTGAGCAACAGAGAGAAAACAGACTGAAAAAAAAATAAACAGAGCCTCAGAGACTCACGGTATGATAATAAAAGATTTAACATCTGTCATCAGTGTCCCAGAAAGAGGACGTGGGTTGGGCAGAAAAAGTATGCAAAGAAATTTAAAAAGCATATATATTCCACAGAATGAGTGAAAACTTTTGTAAAGCACGTATCTGATAGGGGGCTTATACCTAGAAACTATAAGGAACTCAATAATGACCAAAAAAACCCACAAACTTTTTAAATGGGCAAAAGCTCTGAATAGACATTTCTACAAAAAACATATATAAATAGCCAATAAGCATATGAAAAGATGTTCAACATCATCATCCATCAGGGAAATACAAGTCAAAATTACAATGGTGTAAAATTAGTCACCATTTAACATTCCCAATAGTAGCCTACAAGCTTCTGTTTCCACTGTGGAAAACAGTTTGGCAGTTGCTCAAGGTAGTCAAGTTACTTAACTGCTCTGTAAAATGAAGTTAATCACATTCACTTTGGACAAATGAGTTAATATATATTAGCTATAATAATTATAGCAATTATTATTGTGCATATTATTACTGATTGGGTCAGACTATTAGCCCTGTCTCCCTAATTCATTTGCTTTTGCTATTTTGGATGAATATTTAAAGTAGTCTTGAACTGACTACTTATGTAAAGGTCCTATCACATTGGCATATACCATGTGCTCAGTAAACGAAAGCTATAATTATTCATTTCTAAACAGTTTAAAGATTAAACTTTCCTAAAAACAAAACAAAAAAACCAAGGCAACACCCCAAGCTGTGAGGGGCTGAGTCTTTCCTAGGTGCGGGGCAGCACAGGCACTGGCTGCACAAGGCCAGGGAGGTTACGTGGCGGCTCTCTTTAAACCAGGTCACACAGAGCGCTTCTCTCCCTGCGCAGTCTTCATGTCTTCCCAGTCCAGTTTGATGTCTGGAACCTTATCATTTGTCTCCGGATCCTTACTCAGGGCCCCCTGGGAGAAGGCAACCAGGATGGGCAGAGGGCCACATTCCTGGATTTCCACAACATGGAGGCCCTTCTTAACAGCCAGCTGTTGATGGGTTTTCTGTCTGGAGAGCCCACGGAAGAGGCCCCAGGTAAGGCTGAGCCTACTGACAGACCCAGAGACCTTGGCATACATGTCGTTGATGCCAGTGAGCCTGCAGATGGTAATGATGGCCCTGTGGCAGTAGAGGCCATAACCTTTGGGTTGTTTCTTCATCTTGATACGTGTCCTTTTACATCTTAATGAAATATCATGGAATATTGTAGGGTCTTCATATTGTTCTATATAATGCAGATAGTGAACTGCTCTGTTCTTTGCTTTCCTAAAAGTGTCCACCCGTTCAATGGTTTTCGCAACAGCAAAACCTGCAGCTCCTTTTCTGTTCCCCACAGCCACCAGGACATGGACCGATTTCTTTCTTCCCTCTTTCCGCTGTCATATTGAAAACATTTCTTACCTCAAGTATCCTGGTATCAAAATCCTCATATGTTTCTCCACTGGGACCAGGGTCAGGCAGGCCAAGACTGACGCCTCTCCATGAGTTTCCACTCCATCCTGGCTCCCGTTTAACCTTCATCTTCCTCTTTAGGCCCCACTCTTCTCTCTGCTGGATCATGTCCGCCTCCACCTTCTCCCGCTCTTCCTTGCGTCTTTGGGCAATGGTTTGCACTGCTCCATTTTTCATAAGAGGGACATTTAGATCAGGCCACAGAAAACAGTAACGCCCTTCACCAATGATCAGACCCCGGTTCAGATCCTTTCCTTTCTTCTTTTTAGTTCTTTTGCCTCTTCCTTTTCTTGCTGCAGTACCAGTCCCTGCCAAAGTACCTTTCCACAGCTCAACTGCCGTCAATTTAGTGAAGAAACTGTACGCTGTATACTGGGCGCATCAGGTGACTGGGGGAAGAAATAACAGCATTGTGTCTGCAGCACATGGCTTAAGCTGGCCTAAGGAGGGGTGTCTCTGGTTCCCATTGATGACAAAGGGCCGTTGCTGAGAGAGGTCTTCCATGCCAAAATGGAAGCTGTTGGTAAGGTGTTTAGGGAAAGCTACCTCCCCAGTAAATGACCCACTGTCCCGCTGCACAGCACAGGGAGGCAGCCCACAGTGCGCACCGCCGTCACCATGCTGGAGCCCGAGCAGCGCTTCCGTTGTGCTTTAAACCTATTATTCTGTTAGAGCAGTTATGGCAAAGTAAAATAACATTTGGACTTTTGATATTTACCTACTTATTTATATCTTTAATCTTAAATATTTTTAGTATAAATGTATACGAAAGGAGAAACAACTCTAAACTTCTTTCTCTTTGGTTTTGTGACCTTAGATCCTTGATAGGAATACTCTTTTTAGTTCAATAGATTGAAGGATAGAATTTCATTCGTTAGCATAGAAAACAATGTGGGTCATTTTACTAATAAAAAACCTTGAGGAATAATATTTTATGTCCTCAAGGTCTTTCTGGCTCACATTGTCATAAGAGTTCCAAAAACAAAAAAACTTTAAAAAATTACAGTTTTTCGGGATCTGTCTTTTTAGGTTCTAATGTTTCACACTAATTCAGATGGAGACTTTTCCTATTCCCTAAAGACATTCTCCTCTCTAACAACAAGACTCAAAGTTTTAAGATGAACTCTCAACTACAATTTAGTGAAAAGTAACCAGAAAAGAAGTTTCTGACATTTTGGACTGGATGAAAGAAAAATCCCCCCATTTTCTCTTTTGCTTTAAATGAAAAGAATATAAATTATAGAAAAGTAGTCTCAAGGATATAGTATTTTAGCTAAGGATTTCTTTTATTAACATAGGGATTCACTTTGCCTTTGAGTCTTTTGCAAACAGCATTGGAAGTGAAATAGCTTTATAAAAAGTTACCTTAGCCTACAGAAGTTAATGAACTTATTCTGTAAAAAATTTAGATTTTGTATATTTTAAAAACCCTAAATAATCTGGTCAGATGTTGTAATGGGTTGAACTGTGCCCTCCCAAAAGATATGTTGAAGACCTAACCCATAACACCTCAGAATGTGAACGTATTTGGCAATAAGGCTGTTGCAAATATAATTAGGATGAGGTCATACTGGAGTAGGGCAGGCCCTTAATCCAATATGACTGGTGTCTTTATGAGAAGACAGCCATATGAAGACACGGAGACACACATTGAGAATGCAATGTGATAATGAAGGCAGAGGATGGAATTATGCTGCTACAAGCCAAGAACATCAAAGATTGCCAGCAAACACCAGAAGCTGTGAAGGACTTCCCTGCAGCTTTCAGAAGGAGCTTGGACCTGCTGACATCTTTATTTCAGACTTTTGATGTCGAGAACTGTGAGGTGATACCTTTCTGTTGTTCTAAGCCACCCAGTTTGTAGTATTTTGTTATCAAAGTCCTAGGAAACTAATACAGCTTCTAATAATAATCATCATTTTTTATAATCTTAGAAAAAGAAAATATACCATAAATGAGATCCTACTTATGTAAATATCAGGAGACCTCAGAAAGTCACTTGGCAATGCTGTGACCCATGATCTTTTAAAAAAAATCTGACAATTTTGTGTTATAATGTAGAAGACTATGGTTTGGATAGAGCTCCAAGTATCCTTAACACATGATGGGAAGAATGTGGTATCCTGCACAACTGCTGTATTCTTGCCCTGGACCCAGTTGCTTCTTGAGCCCAGAGGTCCTCAAACTCATGTATAGAAACCCCATCTCAGTGGGATCTCTGCATTTCCTATCTACCTTCCTTTTCTTCCTACTTTCCCTTGCCTCATTAAAACAACAACAACAGTAAAAATAACAACAACAAAACCCAACCAGGATGTAGATGGGTCACCAATGATATAACTGATTTGTTGTCTTATTTCATCTATTTTATCCACCCCCCCAGCTTTATTGAGGTAAAATAAAAAATAAAATTTATCTACATATATTACAAGATGTGAACGTGATAACTTGAGATACATACACATTGTGAAATGATTACTATAATGGAGTTAATTAACACATCCATCACCCTAACAGTTATGACTGTGTGTGTGTATTTGTGGTAAGAATACTTGCAATCTCTTAGCAAATTTCCAGTAAACAACATAGTATTACTAACTGTAGTCACCAGACTGTATGTGAGATCCCCTGAACTTATTCAGCTTATAGCTGAAATATTGTACCCTTTGACAAACATCTCCCTGGGCAACTACCATTCTACTCTCTGTTTCTATGAGTTTAACTAGTTTAGATTCCACATTGTATTAGGCTGATCTCACACTGCTATAAAGAAATACCTGAGACTAGGTAATTTATAAAGAAAAGTGGTTTAATTGGCTCATGGTTCTGCAGGCTGTACAGGAAGCATAGCAGCTTCTGCTTTCGGGGAGGCCTCAGGAAACTTTTACTCATGGCAGAAGGCAAAGCAGGTGCAGACACAGGACAGAGAGTGGGGAGGTGCTACACACTTTTAAACAACCAGATCTCACAAGAACTCACTATTAGAACAGCACCAAGGGGATGGTGCTAAGCTATTCTTGAAGGATCTACACCCAAGATCCAGTCACCTCCCACCAGGCTCCACCGCCAACATTGGGGATTACAGTTCAACATAAGATTTGGGCAGGGACAGAGATCCAAACCATATCAAACATATAAGTGAGTCTATGCTGTATATATCTTTCTGCGTCTGGTTTATTTTGCTTAGCATAATGTCCTCTAGGTTCATTTATGTTGTCACAAATGGCAGAATTTTCTTTTTCATGGCTGAATATTCTATTCTATTGCACCACATTTTCTTTTTCTTTTTCTTTTTTTTTTTTTTTTTGAGATGCAGTCTTGCTCTGTCACCCAGGCTGGAGGGCAGTGGTGCGATCTTGGCTCACTGCACACTCTGCCTCCTGGGTTCACGCCATTCTCCTGCCTCAGCCTCCCATGTAGTTGGGACTACAGGTGCCTGCCACCATGCCTGGCTAATTTTTTGTATTTTTAGTAGAGACAGGGTTTAATCGTGTTAGCCAGGATGGTCTCGATCTCCTGACCTCGTGATCCACCTGCGTCAGCCTCGTGAAGTGCTGGGATTACAGGCGTGAGCCACTGCACCCGGGCTGCACCACATCTTCTTTATTAACTTGTTGCTAGACATTCAGATTGTTTCCATGTCTTGGCTATTGTGAATGATGCTGCAGCGAACATGGAAGTGCACATATCTCTTCAAGATCATGATTTCATTTCTTTTGGATACAATGACCAGAAGTTGGATTGCTGGATCTATATGGTAGTTTTATTTTTAATTTTTGGAGGAAACTCCATAAATTAGAGTTTTGGAGGAGACTCCATGCTGTTTTCCATAATGGTGGTACCAATTTATATTGCCACCAACGGTGTACAAGTGTTCCCTTTTATCTACATTCTTGCCAACACTTGTTATTTTCGTCTGTTTGATAATAGCCATTCTAACTGGAGTGAGATTATATCTCATTATGGTTTTGATCTGCATTTCCTGAGTGATTAGTGATGTTGAGGATTTTAAAAAATATACCTGTTGTTCATTTGTATATCTTCTTTTGAAAAGTATCTGTTTAGGTCCTTTGACCATTTTTAAACTGAGTATTTAAGTTTTTTTTGCTATCAAGCTTCATGAATTCCTTAAATATTTTGGATATTAACCCCATATCAGCTGTATGGTTTGCAAGTATTTTCTCCCAACAACAGATTGGTTTTTAATGTGATAAATCCATAGTTTTGCCCAACCTTTGAAATAATTAAAACATGCAGGAATCCAGACTGGCAGCCACTTGGAGAATGTGCCTCCAACTCTTTCTGGGCAGCACCTTAAGAATTGCTGTGATAATTACCTAGTCGTGGTTCTTAATTCTGGTTGCACATTAAAAATCACCTGGGAAGCTTTGAAAGCCTTCTCACTCTAGACCAATTAAATACAAAATTCTAGGGACAGGGCCTAGGCACCAGTGATTTTTTTTTTTTTTTTTTTTTTTTTTTAAAGATCTTCAGGTGATTCTAACATACAGCCAGGGTTGAGAACCAGTGGCTTACTGTCATGTTGGGTTACTGTTGGAGCCCGAATGCCCTAATAACGAGAAGCAGAGGTGAGCACCCGCTCTGCTCCTCACAGCCCTCTGCTTTTTGTCTGATTGCAGTTATGTAAAGCCCAAGTGGAACTAAGACTAAGCCTGGTAATTGTCATGGCAATGCCCTAGATTTTCCTATCAAATCCAATCTTATTTAGGGTGGGAGACACAGGAGTGACTCTTGTGAAATTAAAGTACTTCTGCCCCTATTTAGAATATTCAGCATTAAATTTGACAGAGTTTTGCCATGAAATTTCGAATACCAAAACTTTTAAAAACAGCAGATCTCACCTGATTCGCAAAAGTTTATCATTAATTGTAAAGTGTGCTTGATCACACAGAATTATCTAGGCAATCAGCATCATGCATAGCCTTTAATGCCTCTGTCTGCTGAGCATGGGTTCTGCATATTGATCACAAATTTGAAAATTTCTCTGCTTATGCCTCATCACTCCTGTCTTTGATTGAGTATAACATAAATGGAATTTGAAAATCGTGGAGCTGTGGGAGACCTGTGGAAATCATTTTGTCTAGTTCTTTGCCCTTACAATTGTATGTCTAATCTACTAACACAGTCAGGCTACCAAAGTCCCTTGTTAAATTCATGAATGCCCTAGCATGGACAACTGCAACATCCTTCTAACTGGTTTCGTCCTCCTATCCCCCCTTTCTCCATGTTACAATCAGAGTAATCTTTCTAAATACAAATCTAATCAGGTCACTCTCTTCTTTGCTTAATATTCTTTGATGACTCCCCATTTACCTCAGGTCCAAATTTAAACTCCTTAGCCTCACCTACAATCTGTGAACTGATCTAACCTTGTCTGCCTCTGTGGCTTCATCTCCTAGAGCTCTCCTTTCTCACTCTAAATTGCAGTTATAACGGGATTCTAAACGTGCTCAATGTAGTTCTCCAAATGTGTCCCCTATGCCACCATACATTTGCACATGCTGTTCTTTCCCTCTAGGATGTTTTAGAATCTAGAAGATTGGGTGCACGGTACTTATGTCCTGAAAAAGAAGCCTTAGTATTTTGTTTTTTGAATAAGAGTTTCACAGTTACATAACAAGAACAAGGTCAAATGGATTGAGAATAGAACTCTCTGGGTTTGGTGGTGGTAGTGTTGGTATTTCAATGGCCATAATGGAAGAGAGAATGATTTCTTTATCTCTATCTATCAATCAATCATATCTATCTAATCTATCGTCTCTATGTATTATATCTGTCTGTCATGTATATCTAGCTACCAATCAACTAATAGTTGTATCTCACATATAGAGATTTAGATTAGTCACACTCCTCAGTTTATGGTATGTTATTACTGCTAGTCCACACAAAGCTGCTATTTAGTTTTTTTTTTAAACTCTATTAAAACTTCTATGGACATTCCTCACTCCTATTTTTCTCCTCCCACATAAGAAACTATTCCAATGTATTTAATGAGGATCTTTTTATTTGTATGTATTCTTTGGTGTCCATATATTTTAACATTTCTTTTAACAGTACTGTGTTCTATATCTCCTATATATTTCTTTTTTACTGTTTTTAATATCATACATGTTGCTATATGCACATCAGATCTGTGGCTTTTTAACTTCTGCAACAATCATACTTCAGCTATCCACCTTCACTTCCTCTATGCCAGGTAATGAACACTCAGATGGACCCCAACTCTCTGTCCCTACAAGCAACATTGAAATGTATATTTTCTCAGATGTCCCTTTTGAAATGTGAGAGACTATATTTGGGACAGGTACTAAGGAATGGGTCCTAGTTATGTGCACACCCAATCTGACCAAATGGTGCTATAGAGGTACCAAATTGTGATACAGAATGTGGGCCGATTTCCATGCCCTCCAGAAGTGCATGATATCTCCACCTCTCCACCAACACTTGGCATTTCCCTGCTTCCCAATATCTGCACATATTACAGGAGTAAAGTGATGCCTCATTTGTTTTGTTTTTGTTTTTTTAAGTAGACTTAATTTTTAGAGCAGTTTTAGATTCACAGTAAAATGGAGCAGAAGGTACAGAAAGTTCTCATAGCTTTCCCCCATGCTTCACCACTCTCTTCCATAATCAACATCTGGCACCAGAGTAGTACATTTATTACAACTGATGAACCTACATCTACACATCATTATTACCTAAAGACAGCAGTTTTCATTAGGGTTTTCTCTTGGTGTTGCATGTTGCATAAGTTTTGACAAATGTATGATGACCGGTATTCACCATTATAGTATCATACACAATAGTTTCACTGCTTTAAAAATTCTCTGTGGACACAGGCACGGTGGCTTACACCTGTAATCCCAGCACTTTGGGAGGTTGAGGCTGGTGGGTCACCTGAGGTCAGGAGTTTGAGACCAACCTACCAACATGGAGAAACCCTGTCTCTACTAAAAACACAAAATTAGCTGGGTGTGATGGCACATGCCTGTAATCCCAGCTACTCGGGAGGTCGAGGCAGGAGAATCGCTTGAACCTGGGAGGTGGAGGTTGCAGTGAACTGATGCAGAGATTACGTCTTTGCACTCTAGCCTGGGCAACAAGAGCAGAACTCCATCTCAGAAAGAAAAAAAAAATTCTCTGTGGTTGGCCAGTTCACCCCTTTCTTCCTCCTTGTCCTCTAGCAACCACTGATCTTTTTGCTGTTTTCATAGTTTTATTTTTTCCAAAATATTGTATGGTTGGAATCATAGAGTACATAGCCTTTTCACATTGGCTTCTTTCATTCAGTAATATGCGTTTGAGGTTCCTCCATTAACTTTCATGGCTTGATAGCTAATTTCTTTTTAGTGTTGAATTATATTCCTTTATTAGATGTTGTCTTCATCCACTTTGTGTTGGTAAAACAGAGTAACTGAGAATCTATAAAGAAAAGAGGTTTATTTAGCTCACAGTTCTTCGGGCTGAGAAGTTCAAGGGCACTAACCTGGCCTCTGGTGAGGACTTCCATGTCACATCATAACATGGTGGAAAAGTTCAAAGAGGAAGGGGGCACATGCAAAGAGAGAGAATCAAGGGGCTTCCTAATTTTATAACAACCCACTCTTGAGGGAACTAATATATTCCTGGAGAAGTAGCCCAGTCTCACCAGAATGAGAACTCACTCCCTACTGTGGGAATGGCACTAAGTCACTGATGAGGAATTTTCCCCATGACCCAAACACCTCCCACTAGGCCCCACCTCCCAAAACCACCACATTGGGGATCAAATTTCAATGTGAATTTTGGTGGGAACAAACAAATAATATCCAAACCATAACAGATCTATCACAGTTTATTTATCCGTTTACCTACTGAAGGATGTCATGTTTGCTTCTAAGTTTTGGCAATTATGAACAATATTTGGCAATTATGAATAATTATACAGTATAAATATATGTGTATGGGTTTTTTTGTGGATATAAATTTTCAATTCATTTGGATAAATAACAAGGAACATGATTGCTGCATTGTATGATAAGAATATATTTAGTTTCTTAAGAAACAGCCAAATTGTCATCCAAAGTGGCTGTACTATTTTGCGTTCTCAATGGCAGTTCCTGTTCTTCCATCTTCATCAGCATTTGATATTGTCAGTCTTCTGAATTTTGGCCATTTTTATGGGAGCATAGTAGTATCTCAATATTGTTTGAATTTGTGTTTCCTTAATGAAGTATGATGTGAAATATATTTTCCTATGATCATTTGCCATCTGTATATGTTCTTTGGTGAGGTGTCTGTGCAGGTCTTTTGCCCATTTTTATTTTTAATTAATTAATTTATTTATTTTTGAGACAGGGTCTCACTCTGTTGCCTAGGCTGAAGTGCAGTGGTGTAGTCATGGCTCATTGCAACCTCTGTCTTCTGGGTTCAGGTGATTGTCCCAACTCAGCCTCAAGAGTAGCTGGGACTACAGGTGCAATCCACCATGTCCTGCTCATTTTTGTATTTTTAGGGTTTCACCATGTTGGCCAGGCTGGTATCAAACTCCAGACCTCAAGTGATCTGCCCACCTTAGCTTCCCAAAGTGCTGGGATTACAGGCATGAGCCACCACACCCAACCTCATTTTTAAATCGAGTTGGTTATTTTCTTTCTTTCTTTTTTGTGTTTTGAGACAGGAACTTGCTCTGTCATGCAGGCTGGAGTGCAGTGGCATGATCATAGGTCACTGCAGCCTTGACCTTCTGGACTTAAGCGGTCCTCCCACTTTGGCCTTCCAAAGTGGTGGGATTACAGGTGTGAGCCACTGTGCCTGGCTGGTTATTTTCTTATTGTTTAGCTTTCTTATTGCTTCTTATTGCTTATCTTCTTTCTTTTTTTAAAATTTCCAACTTTTATTTTAAGTTCAGGGGTACATGTGTAGCATGTGCAGGTTTGTTACATAGGTAAATGTATGCCATGGTGGTTTGCTGTACAGATCATCCCATCACCCAGGTATTAAGCACAGCATCCATTAGTTATTCTTCCTGATCCTCTCCCTCCTCCCACTGCCCACTGGCTCCAGTGTGTATTGTTCTCTATGTGTTTTCGTGATTCAGTTCCCACTTATAAGTGAGAACACATGGTATTTGTTTTACTGCTCCCGTGTTAGTTTGCTAAGGATAATGGCCTTCAGCTCCATCCATGTCCCTGCAAAGGACATGATCTCATTCCTTTTTATGGCTGCATAGTATTCCATGGTGTATATGTACTACATTTTGTTTATTCAGTCTATCATTGATGGCCTTTTAGGTTGATTCCATGTCTTTGCTATTGCGAATAGTGCTGCAATGAATATACATGTGCACATATCTTTAAAATAAAATGATTTATATTCATTTGGGTATATAACCAGTAATGGGATTGTGTGGTCGAGTGATATTTCTGCCTCTGTGTCTTTAAGGAATTGCCACACTGTCTTCCACAATGGTTGAACTAATTTATACTCATACCAACAGTGTAAAGGTGTTCCTTTTTCTCCATAACCTTGCCAGCATCTGTTGTTTTTTGACTTTTTAATAGTAGCCATTCTGACTGGTGTGAGATGGTATCTCATTGTGGTTTCCATTTGCATTTCTCTAATGATCAGTGATAGTGAGCTTTTTTACATATGTTTGTTGGCCACATGTATGTCTTCTTTTGAGAAGTGCCTGTTCATATCCTTTGTTCACTTTTTAATGAAGTCTTGTTTTTTCTTGTAAATTTGTTTAACTTCCCTATAGATGCTGGATATTAGACCTTTGTCAGATGCACAGATTGTAAACATTTTCTCCCATTCTGTAGGTAGTATGTTTAGTCTGTTGGTAGTTTCTTTTGCTGTGCAGAAGCTCTTAAATTTAATTAAATCACATTTGTCAATTTTTGCTTTTGTTGCAATTGCTTTTGGTGTCTTTGTCATGAAATCTTTGCCTGTGCTTATGTCCTAAATGGTATTGCCTAGGTTTTCTTGTAGGGTTTTTATGGTTTTGGGTTTTACATTTAAGTCTTTAATCCATCTTGAGTTTATTTTTGTATGTGGTGTAAGGAAGGGGTCCAGTTTCAATTTTCTGCATATGGCTAGCCAGTTCTCCCAGCATCATTTATTAAAGAGGGAATCCTTTCCCATCACTTTTGTCAGGTTTGTCAAAGATCAGATGGTTGTAGGTATGTGGTCTTATTTCTGGGCTCTCTATTCTGTTCCATTGCTCAATGTGTCTGGTCTTGTACTAGTACCATGCTGTTTTGGTTACTGTAGCTATGTAGCATAGGTTGAATTCGGTGAGCATGATGCCTCCAGATTTGCACTTTTTTAGTTCTTCCTATCCATGAGCATTGAATGTTTTCCCATTTGTTTGTGTCATCCCTGATTTCTTTGAGCAGTGTTTTGTAGTTCTCCTTGAAGAGGTTCTTCATTTCCCTTGTTAGCTGTATTCATATATATTTTATTCTTTTTGTGGCAGTTGTACGTCGGACTTTATTCATGATTTGACTCTCTGCTTGCCCATTGTTGGTGTGTAGGAATGCTAGCGATTTTCGTACATTGGTTTTGTATCCTGAGACTTTGCTGAAGTTGCTTATCAGCTTAAGAAGCTTTTGGGCTGAGGCCAGGCATGGTGGCTCATGCCTATAATCCCAGCACTTTGGGAGGCCGAGGTGGGCAGATCATCTGGGGTCTGGAGTTTGAGACCAGTCTGGCTAACATAGTGAAACCCTGTGTCTACTAAAAATACAAAAATTAGCCAGGCGTGATGGTGTGTGCCTGTAATCCCAGCTACTTGGGAGGCTGAGGCAGGAGAATCACTTAAACATGGGAGATGGAGGTTGCAGTGAGATAAGATAGTGCCACTGCACTTCAGCCTGGGCGACATAGCAAGAGTCCATCTCAAAAAAAAAAAAAAAAAAAAAAAAAGAATCTTTTGGGTTGAGACAGTGGGGTTTTCTAGATAAAGAATCATGTCATCTTCAAAACCATAGTTTGACTTTCTCTCTTCCTATTTGAATACCCTTTATTTCTTTCTCTTGCCTGATTGCTATGGCCAGAACTTCCAAACTATGTTGAATAGGAGGGGTGAGAGAGGGCAACCTTGTCTTGTGCCAGTTCTCAAGGAGAATGCTTCCAGATTTTGCCTATTCAGTATGATATTGGCTGTGGGTTTGTTACAGATGACCCTTGTTACTTTGAAGTATGTTCCTTCAATACCTAGATTATTGAGAGTTTTTAATTTGAAGCAATGTTGGATTTTATCAAAGGCCTTTTCTGCTTCTATTGAGATAATCATGTGGTTTTTATCTTTAGTTCTGTTTATGTGATGAATCATATTTATTGATTTGCATATGTTGAACCAGCCTTGCATCCCAGGGATGAAGTCTACTTGATCGTGGTGGATAAGCTTTTTGATGTGCTGTTAGCCAATATTTTTTGAGGATTTTTGCATTAATATTCATCAAGGATATTGGCCAGAAGTATTCTTTTTTTGTTGTATCTATACCAGGTTTTGGTATCAGGATGATGCTGGTGTCATGGAATATGTTAGGGAGGAGTCCCTCCTTTTAAAGTTTTTAGAATAGTTTCAGTAGGAATGGTACCAGCTCTTCTTTGTACCTTGAGTAGAATTTAGCTGTGAATCCTTCTGGTCTTGGGCTTTGTTTTTGGTTGGCTGGTAGGCTATTTTTTACTGACTCAATTTCAGAACTCATTATTGGTCTATTCAGGGATTCAATTTCTTCCTCTTTCAGTCTTGGGAGAGTGTATGTGTCCAGGAATGTATCCATTTCTTCTGTATTTTCTAGTTTCTGTGCATAGAGGTGCTTATAGTATTGATGGTTGTGTGTATTTCTGTGGGATCAGTGGTGATATCCCCCTTATCATTTCTGAATATATTTATTTGAATCTTCTCTGTTTTTTTCTTTATTAGTCTAGCTACTGGTCTTTCTATTTTATTAATTTTTTCAAAAAACCAGCTCCTAGATTTGTTGATTTTTCGAAGCGTTTTTCATATCTCTATCTCCTTCAGTTTAGCTCTGATCTTGTCTTCTGCTAGCTTTGGGGTTTATTTGCTCTTGAATCTCTAGTTTTTTTTTTTTTTTTTTTTTGAGATGGAGTTTCACTCTTGTTGCCCAGGGTGGAGTGCAATGGCACAATCTCAGCTCATTGCAACCTCTGCCCCCTGGGTTCAAGTGATTCTCCTTCCTCAGCCTCCCGAGTAGCTGGGATTACAGGCATGTGCCACCACACCTGCTATTTTTTTTTTTTTTTTTTTGTATTTTTAGTAGAGATGGTGTTTCTCCATGTTAGTCAGGCTGGTCTTGAACTCCTCACCTCAGGTGATTTGCCCACCTTGTCCTCTGAAATGGAGTCTTGCTCTGTTACCAGGTTGGAGTGCAGTGGCATGATCTCAGTTCACTGCAATCTCTGCTTCCTGGGTTCAAGTCATTCTCTTGCCTCAACCTCCTGAGTAGCAGGGATTACAGGTGTGGAACACCACACCCAGCTAATTTTTGTATTTTTAGTAAAGATGGAGTTTCACCATGTTGACCAGGATGATCTCGATCTCCTGACCTTGTGATCCACCTGCTTTGACCTCCCAAAGTGCTGGGATTACAGGTGTGAGCCACTGCATCCAGCTGATTCTCTAGTTCTTGTAGTTGTGGTGTTAGCTTAACTTGAGGTCTTTCTAGCTCTTCAATGTGGGCATTTTAGTGCTATAAATTTTCCTCTTAACACTGCTTTAGCTGCATCTGAGATTCTGGTATGTTGTATCTTTGTTCTCATTAGTTTCAAAGAACTTCTTGATTTCTGCCCTAATTTTGTTATTTACCTAAAAGTTATTCAGGAGCAGGTTGTTCAATTTCCATGTACTTGTATGGCTTTTAGTGAATTTCTTAATCTTGAGTTCTAATTTGATTGTGCTGTGATCCAAGAGGCTGTTTGTTATAATTTTAGTTATTTTGCATTTGCTGAGGAGCATTTTACTTCTGATTATGTGATCAATTTTAGAGTAAGTGTTATGTGGCAATAAGAAGAATGTATATTGTGTTGTTTTGGGGTGGAGAGTTGTGTAGATATCTATCAGGTCCACTTGATCCCAAGCTGAGTTCAGACCCTGAATATCTTTGTTAATTTTCTGTCTTGATGATCTGTCTCATATAGTCAGTGGGTGATAAAGCCTCCCACTGTTTTTGCATTGGAGTCTGTCTCTTTGAAGGTCTGTAAGAACTTGCTTTATGAATCTTTGTGCTCCTGTATTGGGTGCGTACATATTTAGGATAGTTAGCTGTTGTTGAATTGAACTGTTCACCACTATGTAATGCCCTTCTTTGTCTTTTTTGATCTTTGTTGGTTTAAAGTCTGTTTTGTCAGAAACTAGGATTGCAACTCCTGCCTTTTTCTGTTTTGCATTTGCTTGGTACACTTTTCTCCACCACTTTATTTTGAACCTATGTGTGTCTTTGCATGTGAAATGGGTCTCTTGAAGACAGCATGCCAATGGGTCTTGGTTCTTTATCCAACTTGCCACTCTGTGTCTTTTAATTGGGGCATTTAGTCCATTTAAGGCTAGTATTGTTATGTGTGGATTTGATGCTGTCATGATGTTAGCTGATTATTTTGCAGATTTGTTTATGTGGTTGCTTCATAGTGTCACTGGTCTGTGTGCTTCAGTGTGTTTTTGTAGTGGCTGGTAATGGTCTTTCCTTTCTGTATTTAGTGCTTCCTTCCGGAGCTCTTGTAATGCAGGTCAGGTGGTAAAGAATTCCCTCAACATTTCCTTGTTTGAAAAAAATCTTATTGCTCCTTCCTTATGAAACTTAGTTTGGCCAGATACGAAATTCTTGGTTGGAAATTCTTTTCTTTAAGAGTGTTGAATATTAGCCTCCGATCTCTTCTGGCTTGTAGGGTTTCCGTGGAGAGGTCTGCTGTTAGTCTGATGGGCTTCCCTTTGTAGGTGACCTGGCCTCTGACTCTGGCTGCCCTTAATATTTTTTCTTTCATTTTGACATTGAAGAATCTGATAATTATGTGTCTTGGGGATAGTCTTCTCATGGAGTATCTTACTGGGGTTCTCTGCATTTCCTGAATTTAAATGTTGGCCTGTCTTCTAGGTTGGGAAATTTGTCCTGGATGATATCACGAAGTATGTTTTCCAAACTGGCTCCATTTTCCCTGTCTCTTTCAGGTACCCAAATTAGTCGTAGATTTGGTCTTTTAACATAATCCCATATTTATTGGAGGTTTTGTTCATTCCTTTTCATTCTTTTTTCTCTATCCTTGTCTGCCTGTCTTATTTCAGAAAGATAGTCTTCAAACTCTGAGATTCTTTCTTCTGCTTGGTGTATTCTGCTGTTAATACTTGTGATTGCATTGTGAAGTTCTTGTAGTATGTTTTTCAGCTCTATCAGGTTGGTTGTATTCCTCCCTAAACTGGCTATTTTGACTGTCAGCTCCTGCATTGTTTTACCATGATTCATAGCTTCTTTGCACTGGGTTGCAATGTGTTCCTTTAGCTCAGCAAAGTTTGTTTTTATCCACATTCTGAAGCCTAATGCTGTCATTTTAGTCATCTCAGCCTCAACCCAGTTCTGAGTCCTTGCTGGAGAGGTATTGTGGTCATTTGGGGGAAAAGAAGGGCACTGGTGTTTTGAGTTTTCATTGTTTTTGCACTGATTCTTTCTCATCTTTGTGGGCTTATCTACCTTTGATCTTTGAAGTTGCTGACCTTTAGATGGGGTTTTTGTGTGTTTCTGTTGTTGTTGTTTTCTGTTTGTTTTTTCTTTTAACAGTCT
Source organism: Macaca fascicularis (assembly GCF_037993035.2). Classification (NCBI taxonomy): domain Eukaryota; kingdom Metazoa; phylum Chordata; class Mammalia; order Primates; family Cercopithecidae; genus Macaca; species Macaca fascicularis. The sequence goes on from NC_088380.1 coordinate 133,705,482, forward strand.
GGCTACTCTTCCATAGGGCTGCTGCAGTTTGCTGGGGGTCTGCTCCAGACCCTGGTCATCTTAGTTTTTCCCATACCAGGAGGTATCACCAGTGAAGGCTGTGAAACAGTAGAGATGGTGGGTTGCCCTTTTCCCTGGAAGCTCCATCCCAGGGGGATACTGACCTGTTGCCAGCTGGAAGGGCACCTGTAGGAGGTGGCTGGGGACCCCAGTTGGGAGGTCTCACCTTTTCAGGAGGAACAGGATCAAGGACCCACTTAAAGAAGCAGTATGGCTACTTCAGGGTAGAGCAGCTGTGCTGTGTTGGGGATCCCTTCAGTCCCTGATCAGTTTGGGCTCTCCAAGACCCACAGGCTGGACAAGCTGAGATGCCTGAATAGCCAAGGTGGCAACCTGCCCTGTTCCCCTGGGCACTCCAATCCAGGGAGACATTAGAACTGTATAGAACACAGGTGGTGGTGGCTGGAGGCCCTGGCTGGGAGGAGCTGCCCTATGAGGAGGAATAGGTTAGGGTCCTGCTTAAAGAAGTAGTCTGGCCATGCCTGGACAAAATAGCCATGCTGTGCCGGGGAACAGCATCTGCTCCCTTTGGCTTGGACTCTCCAAAGCATGCAGGCTGGAATGGCTGAGTCCTTCAAACAACCAAGGTGGCCGCCCGTCCCCACTCCCCTCCCAAATATGCGCATGCACGCGCACACACACACACACACACACACACACACACACACACACAGCATCTCAGTTAGAGATCAGAGCTCTGTTCATGGAATACAGGCGGGGTGGCTGGAGTCCCTGGCTAGGAGGTTGGGCCCAGTAAGGAAGAATGGATCAGGGTCCTGCTTCAAGAAGCAGTCTGGCCACATTCTGGTAAAGCAGCTGTACTGTGCTTGTGGGGACCCTTTCTCGTCTGGACTGTTTGGATTTTCCAAAGACCTTAGTCTGGAACAGCTGAGTTGGCCAAACAGCAGAGATGGCAGCCCACCCCTCCTGCTGGGGGCTCCATCCCTTCTCAGGCAGGCTCCACCATGTTGCTGGTCACTGGCTGTAATTCCAAGCCAGTGGGTCTTTATCTTGTGAGGTGCCATGGAAATGGGGCCTGCAGACTGATGTTGCTTGGCTCCCTGGATTCAGCCCCCTTCCTAAGGGTATGCATGACCTCCCACCTTGTCTGAGCTGCAGATACCCTTGCTAGCGATCCCAGGGCTGGAGTATGTAAAGCTCCTGGGTCTCTCTGTGCATGCTTGAGAAGCTGCTATGCCGAGATTTCATATGGCTCTGTGTGCGGGACTCAAGGCCCTAGTGGGGTGGGCACATGAGGGGTCCTGATCCGTGGGTTGCAAAGATCGTGGGAGAAGCATGGTTTCTGGGGGTCACATAATCACTCACCACTTCCCTTGGCTGGAGGTGGGGGTTCCCTTGGTGCCATAGCCCCACCCTGCTTTACTTCATTCTTCGTGGGTTGTTTCCCTGATTAGTCCCAATGTGGGTACCTGGATATTTTGGTTGAAGGGGTTGAAGGTGCCGTATTCACTTGGCCCTTTCGTTCCTCTCCATGAGTGCCATGGACCTCAGCTGCTTCTAATCGGCCATCTTGGCCTTATCTCCCACTTATTTTCTCATTTTTTTATTGTTTAGTTCATTTTAGTTTTAAGAGTTCTTTGTATATTTTGGATAACAGGTCCTTATCAGATATGTCTTGCAAATACTTCCTCCTAGTCTGTGGCTTTTCTTTGTATTCTCTTGACAGTGTCTTTCCCAGAGCAGTTTTTAATTTTAATGAAGTCCAGTTTAGTAATTATTTATTTCATGAATTGTGCCTTTGGTGTTGTATCTCCTGTATTTCAGGAGTTTTTGTAGTGTTGCATTCACATATAGGTTTGTGATCCATTTTGTGTTAACTTTTGTGAAGGGTGTAGAAATCTGTGTCTAGATTCATTTTTTTTTTTTTTTTTGCGTGTGATGTCCAGTTGTTCCAGCACCATTTGTGGAAAGATAATATCTCTTCTCCAGTGAATGCCTTGCTCCTTTGTCAAAAATCAGTTGACTATCTATATTCATGCGGTTCTATTTCTGGGCTCTCTATTCTGTTTCATTGATCCGTCTGTTCTTTCTTCAGTACCACAGTGTCTTGATTACTGTTAGATTTAGTCTTAAAGTTGGGTAATGCCAGTCTAGCAACTTTGTTCTCTTCAATATTGTGTTGGCTATTCTAGGTCTTTTGCCTCTCTATATAAACTTTAAAATCAGATTGTCAAACTTGCTGGGATTTTGATTGGTATTGCATTGAATCTATAGATCAAGTTGGGAAGATCTGACTTCATTTTTGTTTAATTTGCATTTCTATGAGTACTCATTAAGTAGAATACCTTTTCATGTGCTTCTTAGTCTTTTGGTTTTCTTTCTTGTAAATTACTTAGCCATGTCCTTTGCCCATTTTATTCTGGAGAGCCTATCTTTTTCTAGTTGCTTTGCAGGATTTCTATTCTGTATATTAGTCCCTCATTAATTTCACATTTTGCAAATATCTTCCACCAATTTTAGTCTGTTAACTCTATTCATCATTTTGTTCATTGACTAGAGATTCTTAGTTTTACTTTAATCAAATTGATAAATTTTTTACTTTATGGTTTGTATCTTTGGGTTTTGTTTAAAAAGTTCTTTTTTTCTTATAAGTTACAAAGATATTTTCCTACATTTTCTCCTATTAGCCTGATAGTTTTATTTTTACATTTAGAGTTTTAATACCCCTGGTGACCACTTTTGGTCGAAAAATCACTGTATTTTTCTTCACGTACTGATTCAGTTTTCCAGTACTGACTCCAAAATAATGAATTCTTTCCCATTTGATTTATGGTGCCACCTAAATTGGAAATAAAATAAGAGTCTCTCTAGATCTGACTCTGCGCAGATCTGTGTCTGATGCTGAGCATTCCATCTGGTTGCTTTGGCCTATATGCCTGTTCTTGAAGTCCATACCACACTTTTCTTTTATAACAATGGCTTCATTGTATATCTGATGATGTACTTGTAGAAAAATACTTGTATGGCAAGTTTTTTTCTCAAGTCTTCTTTTTCATCATTTATCTAAATATTTGTGGACATTTGTTCTCCTATAACATTTTAAAATTATATTTATCAATTCCTCAAAAAATGCAACTGGCATTTTGATTGGTATTGCATTGAATTTGTAGATCAATTTGGAGATAATTATCATCTTTATAATATTTAGTCATCTCATCCAATAATATGAATTGTCTTTTTATTTGTTAGGTTATCTTTATATTCTTCATTGTAGTTTTATTTTTTCTCCATAGTAGTCTTGTGTTGTCCTGGTTAAATTAATTCCTAGATACTATATAGTTTTAAATTGTGAGTGGTAGTTTATCTTTCAAATTTTCTAACATGTCTTTTGTGATTTTGTAGGTTTTAAATTTTTACATTAAGTGTTTATCTGGCATCCATGCTGAACTATCTGAATAGTTACAGTAATTATTTTATTCATTCTTGTAGATTTTTATAGGTAGATGATCACGTTTACCCGAAATCTTGTATTATTTCTTTCAATTTGTACACTTTGTACTTATTTTCTTTATATATTGGTCATGACCTCTAGAGTTACAATAAGCGGTAGTGGTAACCAGGCACTTTCCTGTTGTGTTCCCAATCTTAAAAGGAATACACCTAAAGTTCCTCCAGTAAGAATTGTGGATGATATTCTGGGAAGATGGCCATATAACTTTGACTCTCTCCATATTGCCTCATAAAAATAGATAGAGGAACAGTAACATCTAAACTAAGGACTCATGACGATATCTAAAATACAACTAGATGACAAGGTATTGTGATAACCCTCTAAATAGTGGGGACAAACCACTGTCGTATCCCAGCCCTGTGTATCAGAATCTGAGTAGGACAAAGTGGAGGAAAGGCAACTGAGTTTCTAATGGTCCTATGAATAGGAAAAGCCTCAAATTGCCATGATGTACTCATTGGAAAGCATAGTGAGGCGAGAAGGGAAGAGAAGCTAAAACTGGGGGTGGGAGAGGGTAATGTTCTACAAGGTTCAGTTTGTAAGAGAATGCAAGCGTGCTATAATTGCAATAAAGTCTGACTATTCTGGAGCTACCTGGGTTTATAAACTCTTGAAATTAATAAATAGAAGTTTCCTTTAAAAACAAAACTCCACTCTTAGAAGAAACTGAAGCAAGTATAATATAAATCAAGCTGAACAAAAACAGTAGGGACAAAAAGAAAGGGTCCAGATAAAAGTGAAGGAAGCAAAGAAGGTAAATCTCAGAACATGTAGCCACAAAGATACAAAGTTCATTCTAGTTAGAGCACAAAGCACAGAGGTAGTGCTAGCTAGAGGTATAGTCACATCTTATACAAAATTATAAAAAGAAAATAATAAGGAGCAGAATAACCTCTCTATAGACAGTGAAAGAATGCCAATAAAGATGAAAATAAATTAAAATTTCTACCTAATATTTAAAATGAAGATATAGAAATTTAAAAAATTACAAGACTTAAACAACAACATAAAGCAGAATGAGAGACACTAAAGATGTGGTCATTGAGAAAAAATGCCTTGAAAAGAGGGATGACTCAGTAAAGAGTTAGAAATATAAAATTTAAAAATCATTATAGAAATAAAGAAGGCAACTGGATACAACTGATAATGTCTTAAGTAAAAGGTGGAAAGGATGAAAGTTTTGTAAATAAAAAAGACATGAAAAGGGAGAGAATAATGATATAAGAGAAAGAGATAAGCATAGAATGTAGGCAAAGGAGATCCACAATACAAACAAAAGGAGCCCCTGGAGAAGCCAATGAAAGAGAATATATACTAAACACTATGACTGAAGAAAACTTTTCCAAACTAAAAAACAATTTGAAAGCATATATTGAAAAGATCCACTGTGTTCCTGGGAAAAGTTAAAACCAAGATATAGTCTAATAAAACGATTGGACTTTCTTTTTAAAAAGAGAGAAAATACATCCTTTGGGCATCTAAGACAAAAAAAAAGTCATTAATAAGGGGAAAGCCAGATTGTCATCAGACTTTATGATAGTAATGTTTTATGCCAGGAGATATGAGAATAATAAATGTAATAATTTCATGGGGGAAAAGGTGAACCATGAACTTCAAATAAAAGCAAACTGATCAAAAGTGAAGGCTGCTAAGTGCTATCAGCATACAAGAGAAGTCAAGTGGAAAAAAAATTAGAATATAGAAGACCTAAACAACAACAAATAATACATAGCCATGCACCATTTAATGACAGGGATCTAGTTTGAGAAACACATCATTAGGCAATTTTGTCATGTTGCAAGCATCATAGAGTATACTTACACAAAGTAGATGGTATAGCTTACTACTTACTCAGGATATATGGTATAGCCTATTGCTCCTAGGCTACAAACATGTTCATGTTCATGTTATTGTACTGAATACTGTAGGCAATTATAATGGTAAGTATTTGTGTATCTAAACATAGAAAAGACACCATAAAAATACAGTATTATAATCTTATGGGACCACTATCAAATAGACTGTCCACTGTTGACCTAAATGTCATTATGACCTAAATGTTATGCATGTGGTGCATGACTGTAATTCTATAGATGCATTGAACCCTGAACACCGAAAGCAGAGACTTCATAATCTCTTTAAGTATTTGTGAAACATTCATAAAAATTGACCTTATCTTAAATTACAAAAAAACCTTAATAAATTCTAAAGGAAAGAAATAAAACACGTTTTCTGAGCTTGATATAATATAAATTAATAACAAAATATTAAAAGAGCTCTTAAATTTGAAAATTTAAAACATGTTCTTAAAGAATTTGGGGTTTTAAAGGAAAATGTAATATAAAATTCAAAGTTTTGAAAATCATGAAAATGAAAACATATTAGAGCTATGGGATATGATTAAAGCAATTATCAGGAAAATATTTATAGCATTAAGTGTCTATTGCAGTAATAATTAAAAAATGAGAATACGAGTTAAATACCAAATGCAAACAGCTAGAAAAAGAACAATGTATTTCATAATAAAGCAGCGGGAAAATTAATAAAGACCAAAGCAGAAATTAATGAGATAAAATTAAAGCAGTGGAATTAACAAATACCCCAAAGTTGCCATTAAAAAAATCAGAGAGTAGATACTCATTAGTTAATGTAATGAAGGGAAAAAAAGAGAAAGGACAAATACATAAAATTAGAAATGACAAGAGAGCAATAAGGATGAAAAGGGAAGTTTTTATAATCATAAGGCCATTTTGCCCAAATCTTTGCAAAACAAAGACAAATACTAGGCTGAGCACAGTGGCTCATGCGTGTAACACCAAATGGGAGAACCACTTGAGGCCAAGAGTTTGAGACCAGCCTGGGCAACATAACGAGACCCTGTTTCTAAAAAAAGTAAAAAAAAATTAGCTGAGTGTGGTGGCACATGCCTGTGGCCCTAGCCACATAGGAGGCAGAGATGGGAGGATCACTTGAACCTAAAGATTTAAGGTACAGTGAGCCATGACCTTGCCACTGCACTCTAGCCTGGGTGACAGAGCAAGACCCTGTCTCTAAAATAACACATATATAATATGTAAATGCATGTTATATATATTATATATATAAATTAAATATTATATCAATATCAAAGTGAAGTGGATAATTTTTAAAGATAAATATGTTTTCAAAATTGACAGAGACAGAAAGTCTATACTGATCAATATCATAGAAGAAATATAAATATCAAAAAGTAATTAATGAGTTTCCCCACAATAAAAAGCACCACTCTCAGATGTTTGCGTAGGAGAATTCTGTCAAACCTTGAAAATCGTCTCATCATAATACTACTTACATTATTGCTGAGAACAGAAAATAAAACTTCTGAATTTGCTTTATGAATTGAGTATGACATTGATCTCAAAACTTGATACAGTTTGCACCAATAAAACAAAAAACAAATCCCACACCAATCTCACTTATGGGCATTGATGCAAACATCTTAAAAGATCAGCAAAGAAAACCCAACAGAATGTTAAAAAAAACCTTACTCATTACTTAGGGGAATTGTATTCCCCTTAGGGGAATATAAAGGTGATTTAATCCAAGGAAATAAGTCAATGTAATTCATCATATTAATAAAGATGAGAAAAAAGTTACTATTGTATCCATAGATGGAGAAGAGACCTTTAATAATGTCATCAGTTATGTTGAAAAGACTTAAAAAAAAGAGACTTATTGGATATTTCCTCTCATAGTTTCCTGAGGCTGCTGGAACAAATTATCATAAAATTGGTGGCTTAAAATAACAAATCTAGTTTTTCATAGTTTTGGAGACCAGAGGTTTTTTTTTCTTTATAAAAAGTAGTTCAAAATGGGTCTCACTGGGCCAAAACAAAGGTGTTGGCCAGTCTGCAGTGCCTCTGGAGGCTCCAGGGCAGAATCTGTTTCTCGCCTCTTCCACCTTTTGGCATTCCTTGGCTTGTGGCTGCATCTACCCAGTCTATGCTACCATGGACACATTGTCTTTTTCTTCTTTGCATATGTAAAATCTCCCTCTGTCTTCCTCTCATGTGATTGCATTTAGGGCTCTTTCACATAATTGAGGATAATCTTTCCATCTCAAAATCCTTAATTTAATCATGTCTGCAAAGCCTTTGACATATGAGGTAACATTTACAGGTTTTAGGAAATAGGACCTGATATTGGAGGCCATTATTTGGCCTACTGCACTTCCTCTATGATAGATATAATTCAGCCCCAAACCTAGCATCCTTAATAAGGAGACACTGAAAACTTTCCCACTAAAGTCAGGTACTAGAAAGGGACCAATTTCTACTCTTATATGACATTATTTTGAAGCTATTGACCGTTGTAATTAGATAAGAGAAAGCAACTGGAGGATAAAGTAATTGGAAGTGAAGAGATATTTTCAGATGGCATGATTAAATATCTGGAAAATCCAAAACAATTGATAAAAACTTATCTCAAATAAAACAAATAGTAATGTAGCAGCTTACAAAATTAATATTTAAAAATCAATTGCTTTCATAATATGAACAAAAGCCATTACAAAATGTAATGGAAGAGGATCCTCTCATTTATGATATAACAAAGAAAGTAAGTGCCAAGTTATAAGCTCAATTATAAATATCCTAATCCTATATGAGAAAAATACACTTGAAAATTACAAAAGTTGATTGCCACAAATGAGAAAATGTACCTTGTTCTTGGACAGAAAAACTCAACATCATAAAAAATAACATTCTCCCTGTTTTAATTTATAAACTTGTGAAATACCCAATAAGAATATAATCAGATTTCGTCCCCACAACCCCCAAATAGACAAGCTGATTATAAAATTTACCTGAAAGGACATCAAGCAAGAATAATCAAACACTCTGAAAAAGAAGAGCAATCAAGTGAGAGTGGGAGGAGGGAGGAGTTTCTTTTTTTTTTTTTCCAATTATTTTGAGAGTTTATTTTTCATCCAAGTGTCTAATCAATTGTCTTTAAAAATAAAAGACATATAAAATAAAAGTTTAAAAACATTGCTAAATAAAGTAAATGAATCTGGTTGAAAGCTTTGACAGAATATTCGTAGCATCACTGTAATCTTTTCATCATAATTGTATTCATTTATAGCTAGTACTCATCCTATCATTTTATCAATTTTTTTGTTTGCTTTTTGAGACGGAGTCTCGCTCTGTCACCCAGGTTGAAGTGCAGTGGCGTGATCTCCTCTCACTGCAAGCTCCGCCTCCCAGGTTCATACCATTCTCCTGCCTCAGCCTCCCGAATAGCTGGGACTACAGGGGCCCGCCACCACACCTGGCTAAGTTTTTGTATTTTTAGTAGAGACGGGGTTTCACCGTGTTAGCCAGGATGCTCTCGAACTCCTGACCTCGTGATCCGCCCGCCTCAGCCTAAGTGGGAAGAGTTTCTTTTACCAAAAATTAAAATATACCATAAACTCTTTATAATTAACATAATTTGGTATTGACACACAAATAGGCAGACAGACTAATGGTACAAAAAATAGAAAAATGAGAAATAAAGTAGAAGTGCATTTGGAAATTTAGTATACAATAAAGACAGCTTCTCAAATCAGTAAAAAAAAAAGATACACTTTAAAAAATAAGTATTTTCAAAAACATAGGAAGGATTGTGGTTACTTTAGAAAGATTAGTACAGTTAGGAAAAATTCCACACAATATGTATCAATGGAATTCAGCTGATCAAACTTAAAATATTATTCCTTGGGGTAGGTAATCGTTCTATTGTGTTGTTCACTTTAAACTAGAGTGATAAAGTTTTTTAATAAGTGGAATTGGGATGTTGTATAGCTGGCGTTGGCCTGGTAAATGTTTAATACACATGTATGTGCATACATATATGTGCATATGTATGTATAGTATAAATTTTACTGATGTAAAGGATGTTTAGCAAGCAGTTTAAAAATAATAATAAAATATACAATTCTTTCTATTACAAATTCTAAATGATTCATAAATTCTCACAGAATGCTTTTCTTGATTTTTGCTGAACTTTTCTATCCATAACCAATTTATGGTTGTAATTGATAAGTTACATGAATGTCACATAAATTGTCACATGAATGTCAGCTGATATTTTCATTTAACATATCAGATAGAGTAAAATGACAGACATTGAATCTTGACTTATTTATCAATGATGTGACTTCCTTGCTGCATTGGATAATACTTTTTAAATATTGGGAGATTATTTGCCATTTTTTTGTGCTATTCACAATGTAACAGCTACAAATATGATACAATTAAAAATGTTAATAGTATACTTTATTTTTTATTTCAATATGTTTTTGGGGAACAGGTAGTGTTTGGTTACATGAATAAGTCATTTAGTGGTGATTTCTGAGATTTTGGTGCACCCATTACTCATCATTCGAGCAGTATACACTGCACCATATTTGTAGTCTTTTATCCCTCACTCCCTCCCACCCTTTTCCCCCTGAGTCCCCAAAGTCCATTGTGTCATTCTTATGCCTTTGCATCCTCTTAGCTTAGCTCCCACTTATGAGTGGGAGCACATGATGTTTGATTTTCCATTCCCGAGTTACTTCACTTAGAATAATAGTCTCCAATCTCATCCAGGTTGCTGTGAATGCCATTAATTCATTCCTTTTTATGGCTGAGTAGTATTCCATTTTTTATATACACACACACACACACACACACACACACACACACACACATACATACACACACACCACAGTTTCTTTATCCACTTGTTGATTGATAGGCATTTGGGCTGGTTCTATATTTTTGCAATTATGAATTGTGCTGCTATAAACATGTGTGTGCAAGTATCTTTTTCAAATAATGACTTTTTTTCCTCTGGGTAGATAACCAGTAGTGGGATTGCTGGATCAAATGGTAGTTCTACAAGGTCTCCACACTGTTCTCCACACTGTTTCCTGTAGTGGTTGTACTAGTTTTCATTCCCACTAGCAGTGTAGAAGTGTTCCCTTTTCACCGCATCCACGCCAGCATCTATTTTTTTTTTTTTTTAATGGCCATTCTTGTGGGAGTAAGGTGATAGTGCATTGTGGTTTTGATTTGCATTTCCCTGATCATTAGTGACGTTGAGCACTTTTTCTTATGTTTGTTGGCCATTTGTTTTTGTGTTTTTTTTTTTTTTTTTTTGAGACGGAGTCTCGCTCTGTCGCCCAGCCCAGGCTGGAGTGCAGTGTTCTTGTTTTGAGAACTGTCTATTCATGTCCTTAGCCTACTTTTTGATGGGATTGTTTTTTTCTTGCTAATTTGTTTGAGTTCCTTGTAGATTCTGGATATTAGTCCTTTGTCAGATGTATAGATTGTGAAGATTTTCTACCACTCTGTAGGTTGTCTGTTTATTCTGCTGACTGTTTCTTTTGCCATACAAAAGCTCTTTAGTTTAATTAAGTCCCACCTATTTATCTTTGTTTTTGTTGCATTTGCATTTGGGTTATTGGTCATGAAATCTTTGCCTAAGCCAATGTTTAGAAGTGTTTTTCTGATGTTATTGTCTAGAATTTTTATGGTTTCAGGTCTCAGATTTAAGTTCTTGATCCATCTTGAGTTGATTTTTGTATAGGGTGAGAGATGAGGAACCTGTTTCATTCTTTTACATGTAGCTTGCCAATTATCCCAGCACCATTTGTTGAATCGGGTGTCCTTTCCCCATTTTATGTTTTTGTTTGCTTTGTCAAAGATCAGTTGGCTGTGAGTATTTGGCTTCATTTTGGGTTCTCTAGTCTGTTCCATTGGTCTATGTGCCTACTTTTTTTTCTTCAAAAGAAACAATTTATTTAGAATAAAACAAAAGCAGCTCAAGTGTGAGTACATGTTTGAGAGACAGCTACTCTGAAGCTGTGTGAGCCATAAAAAAAGGTTTTTTTTTTTTTTTTTTTTTTTTTTTTACTCTTCTAGAAATCTTACGTACATAGCATAAAGCAAAGAGGTCATTTTCCCCCCCACTTCAAACACCTGATACAAAACTTTAAGCTGCCATTTTAGTAAAATGCACAAATACTAAACAGATTACCTTTCTTCCATCAGAGGCCCACGTAAATTCCAAAGCCACAATTTCTCTTCAAAAAGGTCCACTAGAGCTTTGAATTCCACATCTTCATCCGCTGTTCAACCAGTTTTGCATGGACAATAATCATGACCAGGTAATCTTCTTTAGATGTAGCCAGTGCCTTGGCAGCGAATCCAGGAATTGTTGGGAGAGCTCACAAGGTGTGAAGGCATGAAGGACCCCGGTGTTTTCCTTGTCTTTGTTGTGCCCCCCTCCCAAGGCTGATCACCTTGGGTACCTGCTTTTGCTTTAAATAGGACACAAGGCACCTAAGCAGTCTCTGAGTAGAAGTGGCAGTGTCCGAGGAAGAGGAGGACCGGCTGTCAGAACTTCCAGGCACGACCAGAAGAATGGCAAAACCATTAGGTCCTGCTACTTTGATGCATCGAGTTACTTCATCCAACTTGGGCTGGTCCAAATGGAGACACTGAGTGATCCTGAGCTGGGCCAGTTTGGTCCTCCACAAGAAGACTGCTAGCCACTTGGAGGTCACTCTGCAACAGCTGCATGTTGGAATGTTGGAAGGAAAGTTGCTGTTCTTCAGTAGTAGCATGCCCTCCCAGGTCAAACAGAGTTTGGAAGGGGTTATGCCACGGGGGCTGTCCCCGCATCCTGTTTCTGGAAAGGGGACTTCAGCTTCCAGGAAGCAGTGTTGGTGCTAGATGCACTCCCATCAGTGTGGTCTTCTTTTTTTCAGAGGGCTTTCCCGTCAGTGGGAGCAGTTGTACGGTGCTTCCTATCCATTCAGCTGAGCCAGAATTTTTATGGTCTCACTTGTCACTCTGGCTCTTCTCCAAACTACTTCATCTGTCTCTGATTGGAGAGGACCTTTCCAAGAGAAGACGGGAAGATGGATCATTGTCACTGTTGTAAGGATCCTGGCTACTGCTCAATTCTGGACTGTGGTCAGGAGAAGGAGCGCAGTGACGTTTTCGTGGGCAGTCACTCTCAGGAGACCTAGCCAGATGCTGTCCTCTGCTCTCCCCAGGCAGCTTTCGCTTACCAGGCTGGTTTCTATTGCTGGGCAGATCTTAATCACCTCTGTCCCTGTCCAACGACCAACCATCCCGCCTGTGATCCAGGCTATCCAGTGGCTCGTAAGCAGGCACAGCAGTAGCTGCAGTCCCAGTGCTGCCTTCTCCAGTTGGGGTTGGAGGTGGCACCCAATTGGAGTCAGGATAAAGGTCTCTATCACAATCTCTGTATAATAAGGGTGGTGTCCTATCCTAAGCACCCCTCAAAAGGTCAAGGGACTGATGTCCAAAAGCATCTGTCATCAGCTTATAATGAGTCAAGGGCAGAGGCTGCATATACTGCTGCTGGTAACAACATTTGGTGTCTGCAAAGTCTAAGGTGGTGATCTGGGCCACCAAGTGGGAAGCCCCGCATATGGGTCCAGGCAACGTGCACTGCATCCAAGCTTTCATACTGGATATACACCCAACTATCACCTTTCTGTAGTCTGTGGGGTGTATGGTGCCAAGTTGGTCAAACTTTCTTGCCAGGGCAGCAAGAGGCATCCAAGGTTTCAGGCCACCCACCCAGAGGCGGGTGGTGTGTGTAGCTTTACCATAACCAATTTTGATAGGATTCCAAATTATAATTTTGCTGAACATTGCTAATTTGGGACATATCTAGGTTCTCAAATTTGAGAAAGCCATAATTACTAGTCTGGCCAAGAGAAGGGCTCTTGATATCTACTTCTGTGATGACTCCAAAGCAATCAAACACCCTTCTTAGGTCACTCTGTTACAGTGGTGTCTAGGTTGCCCAAGAAAAATGTCTGGTTAGTTCTGTGATGATCCTCGGGTGACATCTCATCCAGTTTTCTGAAAGGAGCAGCATCTGCTCCAGCTCCCTCCCTTGGTTTAAGACTGTATGCTGGGTGCACTCTCTCATAGAATGAATAGTCTCGTTTTGTCTCCAGTCTCCAGGCAATGGTGGTGGAGGTGGAGGGGTTAGGTGGCCATGAGCCATCTGCTGCAGCCTAGTCTCTGTATCCCAAAGCTGCACCACCAGGGGAAGGTGATCTCTGGCCCCCACCAACTCCAAGGGAGTGCGGGTGACCACCTACAGAGGCTCCCACCACGCTGGCTGATGGAGGATAAATCTTTGTCTAAAGGGGAGCAGTTGCTGCTCCGGTTCACATGCACTGCTTCTGTCTTCAGAGGCGGGTCAGAGAGCACCAGGCCGCCTCTGAGTGCTTGGCCGCCCATGCGTCCTCTGGGTGTGGGAAGTTTGCAAAGGCTACCAGCTCATCTCCGCTGCCAGAAACTGATAGGTGATTGATTTTGACCCTTACATCCCTGAAGCCTTTGAACTCATGAAACAGGCCATCCTCCACTGTTTCCTCACTCAGCTGGGACAGGAGCTGAGGAGGCGGCCCTGGAGGAAAGTGACTCCACTCCTCTACCCGGGGAGCTGCTGACCAACTCGCCCCCGCCCGAGTAATTTTTGGTGCTGAGAAGCTGTAACTATGCAAGTGGCCACTGTAGCTGCCCCCACCGGTGTCATACTCGCGACTGCTGCCTCGGCTGCTGGACTTGTCCAGGTGGAGACTCTGCTGCCACTATTGGTCTTTCCACTGCTGCTCTCATTGGCCTATGTGCCTATTTTTATACCAGTACCATGCTGTTTTGGTGACTATGGCTTTATAGTATAGTTTGAAGTCAGATAATGTGATGCCTCCAGATTTGTTTCTTTCAGCAGTGTTTTGTAGTTTTCCTTGTAGAGGTCTTTCATCTCCTTTGTTAAGTATATTCCAAAGTGTTATTTATTATTATTTTTTTATTTTTTGCAGCTATTGTAAAAGGGGTTGAGTTCTTGATTTGATTCTCAGTTTGGTTGTTGTTGGTGTATAGCAGAGCCACTGATTTGTGTACATTAATTTTGTATCCTGAAACTGCTGAATTCATTTATCAGTTCTAGGAGCTTTCTGTTAGAGTCTTTAGGGTTTTCTAGGTATACTATCATATCATCAGCAAACAGCAACAGTTTGACTTCCTCTTCACCAGTTTGGATGCCCTTTATTTCTTTCTCTTGTCTGATTGCTCTGGCTAGGACTTCCAGTACTATGTTGAATAGAAATGGTGAGAGTGGACATCCTTGTCTTATTCCAGTTCTCAGGGGGAATGCTGTCAACTTTTCCCCATTCAGTATTATGTCGGCTGTGGGTTTGTCATAGATAGCTTTTATTACATTAAGGTATGTCCCTTCCTTGCTGATTTTGCTGAGGGTTTTAATCATAAAGGAATGCTAGATTTTGTCAAATGCTTTTACTGCATTGATTGAGATGATAATGTGATTTTTGGTTTTAATTCTTTTTATGTAGTGTATCACATTTATTGACTTGCAAATGTCAAACCATTCCTGGTATGAAACCCACTTGATCATGGTGGATTATCTTTTTAATATGCTGATGGATTTCGTTAGCTAATAGTTTGTTAAGGATTTTTCCATTTATATTCATCAGGAATATTGGTCTGTAGTTTTCTTTTTTTGCTATGTCCTTTCCTGGTTTTGGTATTAGGTTGATACTGGCTTCATAGAATGACTTAAGGAGGATTCCCTGTTTCTCTATCTTGTAGAATAAAGTCAATAGGATTGGTAAAAATTCTTTGAATATCTGAAATAATTCAGCTGTAAATCCGTTTGATGCTGGGCTTTTTTTGTTGGCGATTTTTTAAATTACCATTTCAATCTTGCTGCTTGTTATTGGTCTGTTCAGAGTCTCTATTTCTTCCTGTTTTAATCTAGGGGGATTGTATATTTCCAGGAATTTATCCATCTCTTCTAGGTTTTCTAGTTTATGTGTGTAAAGGTGTTCATAGTAGCCTTGCATAATCTTTTGCTTTTCTTTGGTATCAGTAGTAGTATCTCCTGTTTCATTTCTAGTTGAGTTTATTTGAATCTTCTCTCTTCTTTTCTTGGTTAATCTCACTAGTGGTCTATCAATTTTATGTATCTTTTCAAAGAACCAGGTTTTTGTTTCATTTATCTTATGTATTTTTTGGTTTCAATTTCATTTAATTCTGCTCTGACCTTTGTTATTTATTTTCTTATGCAGGATTTGGGTTTGGTTCGTTCTTGTTTCTCTAGTTCCTTGAGGTGTGACCTTAGATTGTCTATTTGTGCTCTTTCAGACTTTTTGATATAGACATTTAATGCTATGAATTTTCCTCTTAGCAAGGTCTTTGCTGTATTCCAGAGGTTTTGACAGGTTGTGAAACTATTATCATTCAGTTCAAATAATTTTTAAATTTTCCTCTTGATTTTATTGTTGACCCAGTGATCATTCAGGAGCAGGTTATTTAATATCCATGTATTTGCATGGTTTTGAGGGTCCCTTTTGGAGTTGATTTCCAATTTTGTTCCACTGTGGTCTGAGAGAGTACTTGATATAATTTCAATTTTCTTAAATGTATTAAGATTTGTTTTATGGCCTATCATATGGTCTAACATGGAGAATGTTCCATGTGCTGATGAATATAATGTATATTCTACAATTGTTGGGCAGAATGTTCTGTAAATATCTGTTAAGTTCATTTGTTTTAGGGTATAGTTTAAATCCATTTTTTCCTTGTTGACTTTCTGTCTTGATGCCCTGTCTAGTGCTGTCAGTGGAGTATCGAAGTCCCCCACTAATATTGTGTTGCTGTCTATCTCATTTCTTAGGCCTAGTAGTAATTGTTTTATAAAGTTGGGAGCTCCAGTGTTAGGTGGATATATATTTAGAATTGTGATACCTTCCTGTTGGATAAATCCTTTCATCATTATATAATGTCCCTCTTTATTTTTTTAACTGCCATTGCTTTAAAGTTCATTTTGCCTAATATAAGAATAGCTACTCCTGCTTGCTTTTGATGTCCATTTGCATGAAATGTCTATTTCCATCCCTTTACCTTAACTTTATGTGAGTCCTTATGTGTTAGATGAGTCTCTTAAAGACAGCAGTTACTTGGTTGGTGAATTTTTATCTGTTCTGCCATTCTGTGTTTTTTAACTGGAGCATTTAGGCCATTTTCATTCAACGTTAGTATTGAGATGTGAGGTACTGTTCTATTATTCGTGGTGCTATTGATTGTTTGTTGCCTGAATACTTTTTTTTTTTATTATGTTTTTGTTTTATAGGCCTTGTGAGAGTTATGCTTGAAGGATGTTCTATTTTAGTGTATTTCGAGGCTTTGTTTCAAGATTTAGAGTTCCTTTAGCCATTCTTATAGTGTTGGCTTGGTACTGGTGAATTCTCTCAGCATTTGTTTGTCAGAAAAAGATTGCATCTTTCCTTCACTTACGAAGCTTAGTTCTGCTGGATACAAAACTCTTGGCTGATAATGGCTTTGTTTAAGGAGTCTGAAGATAGGGCCCCAATCTCTTCTAGCTTGTAGGATTTCTGCTGAGAAATCTGCTGTTAATCTGCTAGGTTTTCCTTTAGAGGTTGCCTGGTGCTTTGCCTCACACCTCTTAAGATTCTTTCCTTCGTCTTGACTTTAGGTAATCTGATGACTATGTGCCTACATGATTATCTTTTTGCAATAAATTTCTCAGGTGTTCTTTGAGCTTCTTGTATTTGGATATGTAGGTTTCTAGCAAGGTCGGGAAAGTTTTCCTTGATTGTTCCCTTAAATATGTTTTCCAAACTTAGATTTCTCTTCTTCCTCAGGAACACCAATTAATCTTAGGTTTGGTCATTTAACATAATCCCAAATTTCTTGGAGGGTTTGTCCATTTTTTAAAAAAATTGTTTTTTCTTTGTCTTTGTTGGATTGGGTTAATTTGAAAACCTTGTCTTTGAGCTCTGAAGTTCTTTCTTCTGCTTGTCTGATTCTATTGCTGAGACTTTTCAGTGCATTTTGCATTTCTCTAAGTGTGTCCTTGACTTCCAGAAGTTGTGATTGTTTTTTATCTATGCTATGTATTTCACCGAAGGCTAGAGCTTGTATGCCAAAGAAAGCAAAAGGATCCTTGACAACAATTATTAATCCTATTAGTACTAGATTGAAGGCTGTCAGGAAAGATGCTATGTGTCTATATATTGGTTGAGGGAGGTAATTCTCTCCTTCAGTGTGATGTCTGGGTACCGCTGACTAATAACCCACATGTGCTCCTCAAACACCCACCTATAACTTTAGGAAACACAAATCTGGAACTTGAGCAGTGGCCTTGTGGTGTATTGCATATTTAATCTCTTGCTGGGCACACTGCCTAGATTGGGCACCACTGCTGACACCACCACCAGGAGAAGCAGCAGAAACCTCATCTTAATTGAGCCGGCTGCTTCAGCTGCCCTTATACTGAGACTGCCTATGATACATTTTAAAAATTAATCTACGCTGCTAACATTTTCTCCATTATTTTTAAAAGTCTAGACCAGGGTTTTCTGTAAGGGCCAGATAGGAAATATTTTATGCTTTTTGGTCCATATGGTATCTGTGCAACCCTTCAACTGCCATGAAAGCATAAAAGCAGCTATGGATGATAGTGAACAAAGAGCTGTGGCTGTCTTCCAATAAAACTTTATTTACACAAACAGCTGGCAGACTGGATTTGGCCTACTGGCCATTGTGATCCTTATTCTACACAATCAACAAAATAAAAAATTAGGCCCTGATTTTAGCATCACTAACTTTGTGATGTAAATGCTCCCACCATAGCCAATTTCATGCTATAGTAGGGCGTCATGATGTAAAGACTTGGGAAAAGATGCATAGCGGCATTCCATGCTTATAGTATTTCCATTGTATGGACATGATAGATATAAATAACCTCAGAAGTCTTGATAGTAGTAAAATGTATCAAAGTAATAGGAATGATAAGTTGTGAATATTTATTAGCTTCATTTTTAACATGATTTATTTCATTTTAAGTTGATATGATTTATTTTGTAGTAATGGCTGTGTTTAACAATCAGCTCACAAAATCCCTGAGAATTTAACAATTGGCGCTTGTGAGCTGTGTGTAGTCACATGGGAATAGAGAATATCAGACCTATTATTTATAGCACGTACTGGAATAAATTTCAAATGACTCTAAGAGATAAATGTAAAAATAAAATGAAATCACTCAAGTTCTAGAGAAGGTAGGATGAAGCCTTCTATAATCTGTGAGTGGGGAGAAGTTTCTAAACTATGGCTAAAATCCAGAAGCAATAAGGAAAAGGAGATTATATTAGCTTTATAAAATGAATTGAAAATTCTTTTTTTTCTTTTGCATTTTCTGGAATAATTTATAAAACAGGAATTAGTTTTTGAAAGTTTGATAGAGGCCAGGCAAGGTGGCTCATGCCTGTATGTAGTCCCAGCTACTCCGGAGGCTATGGCAGGAAGATCCTTTGAGCCCAGAAGTTCAAGATTGCAGTGAGCTACAGTCACGGTGACAGACTCCATGCCTGGGTGACAGAGTGAGACCCTGTCTCAAAACAACAACAACAATAACAAAAACCAAGTTTGATAGAGTTTACTTTAAAAGCATGCAGGCAGGCCTAGAGATCTTTGGTTTGGAAATTTAACTACCAGTTAAATTTCTTTAATCCCTGTGAGTCTATTTTAAGTTTCCTTTTTCTTCTTGGGTTAGTTTAGCATTTTATATATATTCCAGGAATTTATCTATTTTATCTCTTTGAAAACCTGTAATTATTTTCCTATCTTTATTTTTTGATCAGTGTTTTATTTACCTTTGTTGTCTCCTTTTATCCTTATTCACTTTTATCAAAAGTTTATCTTAGTACTCTTTTCAAAAATAGAGCTTTTTAGTTTTGTAAATCTCTTCTACTTAAAACATGTATTATATTGTTTCCTTTATTATATCTTTTTTCTTCTTTGGTTTTGCTTTGATGTTCTTTTTTATAACTTCTTGAGTTGGATGCTTAGCATACTTTGTTTCAACTTTTATTGTTTCTTCATAAACATATTTAAAAGTATAAATGTTCTTTCTAAATAATATTTTAGGGCCGGGTGCAGTGGCTCACGCCTGTAATCCCAGCACTTTGGGAGGCCGAGGTGGGCGGATCACAAGGTCAGGAGATCGAGACCACGGTGAAACCCCGTCTCTACTAAAAATTACAAAAAAATTAGCCGGGCGCGGTTGTGGGCGCCTGTAGTCCCAGCTACTCGGGAGGCTGAGGCAGGAGAATGGCGTGAACCCGGGAGGCGGAGCTTGCAGTGAGCCGAGATCGCGCCACTGCACTCCAGCCTGGGCTGGGCGACAGAGCGAGACTCCGTCTCAAAAAAAAAAAAAAAAAAAAATATATATATATATATATTTTAGTTATGTACCATATATTTTGTATTTCCAAGTTCATTCAATTCTAGGTACTCAGTTTGATTATAATTTCATTTTTAACCTGTGAGTTATTTAGCAATATGTTACCTTCAAAATTTGAGACATTTGTAAAAGTTTTATATTATTAATTTCTTGTATTATCTCATGTTTAGAAGATAAAATCTGCATGAAGGCTGGGTGCAGTGGCTCATGCCTGTAATCCCAGAATTTTGGGAAGCAGAGTAGGGAGGATCCCTTGAGCCTAGGAGTTGGAGAACAGACTGGGCACATAGCAAGGCCCTGTCTCTACAAAAAAATTTTTGAAAAATAGTTGCAGGGGTTGGGGATGCTGTGCACCTGTAGTAGTTCCAGCTATTCAGAAGACTGAGGTGGGAGGGATGGCTTGAGCCCAGGAGTTAGAGGTTGCAATGATCTATGATCATGTCCCTGCACTCCAGCCTGGGTGACAGAGTTAGATCTTGTTTCAGTAAAAAATCTGCATAATATTGTCCCTGGGTTTATTGGAACTTTTTGTAAGCCTAGTCTACTAGTGAGAATATGTGCATGATTCTAAAAATACATACGTGCTATTTGTTGCATAAACTATTGTAGCATATACTTGTATATATATATAAAATCATACCATTGGAACATACATATTAAAGATCTGAACAATATAATTAATAGTATGAGTCTATTAATTATAATTTTTAGATAAAAATCTGTTTAATTTTTGCTTAGTACTTTTTTTCTCATTAAACTTTGTTTTAATGTGTCCTAAAATTCTATGAGAGATCTGTGGTCAAGTTGTTTCCATTAAAAAGTACTAATTTTAAAAACTAGTAACTTAAAACTGCCACACACACACACACACACACCCCAAAGGGGTCCACAAAACATTCTCCTTTCCTTCTGAAGGTTTTATGATGCATTGCTTTCATTAACCAGTCTTTTACTATTAAACTTAAATCGCCAATTGAAACAAATAGTTCTGAGACCAGTCTTTCACCACTGATTAAGACTGAGGTTGCAGGTATTAGGGGTATTATTCATTTGGGCTTTCTGGGCAGACTTGGTCACCTTGCCAGCTCCAGCAGCCTTCTTGTGCACTGCTTTGATGACACCCATGACAACTGTCTGTCTTGTGTCATGTACAGCAAAGCAGTGCAGAGGTGGATAGTCTGAGAGGCTCTCAACATACTGCTTAGGACATTTCTGATAGTCGGGTGTTAAAAAAAACTCCCGATGATTTATCTGTTTCTGTACTTTGTCAGTTAGTGTAACCTATTATTAGGTGCATATGTATATTTGCAATGGTTATATCTTCTCACTGTTGTTTTATTTACCCCCCAACCTTAAATTCTGTTTTGTCAGCTATCATGATTGAGATTCTGGGTTTCTTTAGGTTTCTGTTTATTTTTTTTGTCTTTCACTCTTTCATTTTCAAACTTGTTATGTCTTTTGGTTTTAAGAATGTTTCTCATAGAAAACATATTTTTGGATTTCGTTTTTATTTCTTAATACCATAGAGAGTATTTGTCTTTTTAATTGTGAATTAAAACGATTTATATTTGTTGTAATTTTTATTATATTAAGAATTATTTATTCCATATTTTATATTTTCAATTTACTCCACTTTCTTTTGTTTTCTACTGGCTTGAATATTATATATTCTATTTTTGTTTCATTATGGCTAGCCTGAAGGCCCTTACTCATGTTTATTTATTCCTGTTAATTTCTTAAATTTATCAATATCTGTATATTCCTCCTAACTGGACAATTTAGTGGACTCATGTATATATATTAGTTATTGTTCATATTTATATATATGAATGCATATATATGAACTCACAGAAATATATCCTAATGGATCTGCTTCTCTGAATGAACCCTGTTATACCCAGATTCAGAAAGAGAGAAAAATAAGAGATCAGAAAAAGCCTAAACCTGGAAACATCAGAATAGAATTTAAGAACATCAAAATTAATCAAGGAAATAATTTAAAAAACTTCCAGAGATAGTGAAGAGATCAGCAATTAGAACAAAAATAAGATTTGAACAGTACACAGAAGATGACAAAAGGGAAAAAATGTTTTTTAGATATCAAAGGAAAGGTCAGGCGCAGTGGCTCATGCCTGTAATCCCAGCACATTGGGAGGTGGAGGCAAGTGAATCGCTTGAGCCCAGGAGTTCCAGACCAGCCTGGGCAACATGGCAAAACCCTGTCTCTACAAAAAATATAAAAATTAGCCAGGCATGGTGGTGCATTCCTGTAGTACCAGCTACTTGGGAAGCTGAGGTGGGAGGATCACCTTAACCCTGATGAGGTAGAGGCTGCAGTGAGCCGTGATCGTGTGACTGCACTCCAGCCTGAGTAACAGAGTGGGATCCTGTCTCAAAGGAAAATAAATTTGAACCTAAAAGTGTATATCCAGACAAATTGTCTTTCAAATGTGATGGCCTAATATATATACTTTAGATAAGACCAAGAATGAAGTTTCGCCACACAAAGATACATACTAAAAACATGTTTGAAGCAATCCTCAATATTTAGGAAATATGGTAAAGGTGATAAAATTCCTTGGAAAAGTTTGTATATCCTCAGTAAAGTGAGAAAAAAAAAAAAACGAAACTTACTATTTATCCAGAACAACTTATAATTAAAATTTGAGACAATATGATAGGAATGGTGAATGGGAATATATACATCGCAGGGATTTGACCTAATGAAATTGTAAGAACTGGTCAAGCAACCTCTGTAAGAAGATTATCTGTACTTCCCAATGCTAGAGCTTTGAAACTACAGAACTGGCAGTTGGGAAGAGGAGATGAAGTAAAGTGGAGGTGAGTAAGAACAAGCTGGAACCCACAAACTGAAGCCCGTGAGGACACACTACAATTTGTATTAGTAATTATTGCCTTTCACCTTGATTGTGCATGTTTGTTTATTGCAGAAACCACAGTCCTGCATCACAATTGCCAAGCACACACCTGGCCCAGGAGTTAGAGAAGCTTAGTGGGGAAGGTAGAGCAACTGGAGGCTCCACTGATGCTTCCCACAAAGAAGGAGAGCTGGCAGACAAGGGCTAATGCCCAGCAAACCTTTCACAGGGTTCTCTCTTGTGGCCCACCCTAATTAGAAATATACAGGAAAGGGAATTTTAGGAAGCACAGTTCAGTCTAGTCACGTTGACACATTACAAAGCCACTGCTCACAAGTATTTGCACCCTCCTTCCACCCTCCACATCTCCTAGCTTTCTTTCACGTTTCCTGTTTCTTCACACTTTCTTGCTGACCACTGAGAGAGCTTCTCTATCTGTTCTTCCAACTCACTGCTTTATTCATCACCTTTATCCATTTTGCTATATACCTTATTCATTGTTTTATTTACTTCAACTGTTATATATCCCATCCTTAATATTCAACTTGGCCCTTTTTTATGTTTTCTTATTCTTGCTTCATATTGCTGATTATCAGCCTTAACCTCTTAATATATTTATCATCGCTATATTAATTTCTTGGTCCACCTCTTCTCGTAATGCTAATTTAGATGGCTTATGTTGTTGAGTTTGTTGTCTTTCTTATGTGATAGCTGTATTCTTTATATGGCTTTTTGATTATGTTGTCTTGAAAACTCTTCCTCTTGGAATATCTGTTACTAGCCATGGCTATGTGTTGGAAAAGGGCTAAATCCCAGCCTGCAGTTTATGTACCTCCAGATGAATTAAAGCTTTGGAAACTGCCCAGGGGATGGAACCTCGGGGTCTGCAGAACTGATGGTGATTATCCCAATTTTCCCACCACCACCAAATCATGTTGAGAGGTGAAGCCGGCTGGGCTTCTGGGTCAGGTGGGGACTTGGAGAACTTTTCTGTCTAGCTAAAGGATTGTAAATGCACCAATCAATGCTCTGTGTTTAGCTAAAGGTTTGTAAACGTAAAAGCACACCAATCAGCACTCTGTAAAATGGACCAATCAGCAGGACGCGGGCAGGGCCAAATAAGGGAATAAAAGCTGGCAACCGGAGCCAGCGGCGGCAACCCGGGTCCCCTTCCAGCTGTGGAAGCCTTGTTCTTTTGGCCTTCCCAATAAATCTTGCTGCTGCTCACTCTTTGGGTCTGCACTACCTTTATGAGCTGTAACACCCACCACTGAGGTCTACACCTTCACTCCTGAAGCCAGCGAGACCACGAACCTACCCGGAGGAAGGAAGGACTCTGGACGCACCACCTTTAAGAGCTCTAACACTCACTGCAAAGGTCTGTGGCTTCACTCCTGAAATCAGTGAGACCACAAACCCACCAGGAAGAACGGACAACTCCGGACGCGCCACCTTTAAGAGCTGTAACACTCAGGGGGAAGGTCTGCAGCTTCCCTCCTCAGGTTAGCGAGACCACGAACCCACCAGAAGGAAGAAACTCTGGACATATCTGAACATCTGAAGGAACAAACTCCGGACACACCATCTTTAAGAACTGTAATACTTACCGCGAGGGTCCACAGCTTCATTCTTGAAGCCAGCGAGACCAAGAACCCACCGGAAGGAACCAATTCCGGGCACAATGTCTCTCGTCCATGTTTCACATTTAAACTCTACAAGCAGTCTGCATAGATTTCATTCACGTTCCCTGGGAGTTTGAAATGAGAGTAGTACAGCAGTGAATGCCCAGGATACTGGTTGGCAAACACCTGCTTTTCATTCCCTCGTCTTCCTGCAGGGCTTTGGTACCACACTTGTAGTACCCTCCTGACACCTGTAGCTTAGGCTGCTGGTGCCAATCTCTGTGGTGACTGGGCAGGCCGTGATGGTCCACGTGGCAGAACAGAAACAGAAACGCTGTTCCCCTTTGACCTCCTTCTAGTACCTACCTCTGGCTGCCTTTCCCCCAGGCTGAAGCAATTCTCTCTTTTCCCTCCCACAACGTATAACAATCCCAAGTCTTCAGACTCCCCTGGGGCCTTCTCACAGTGTTTTATTTTATTTTATGATTTGTTATTAGTTTCTCATATCTGTTTCCCTCTGGCTTCTATAGTTTCTCTAGGGTTGATTTTCAGAAGCAGCCAGTGGCCAATGTAGTTTTTCATCTTGACAGGATGAGAGAGTGGTTTATAGAATGAGCAGGTATATCATAGAAAGGAAAGAAACAGACAGGAGATGGATGAGTGTTAGGGAGGGAAAGGCTATGAAGGTACAGCAAGAGATATTGTTCTCTACATTTACTTTTTATTTTAATTAATGTGTGTGTGTGCACGTGTGCGTGCACACATGCATGTGTGTACATATACTTTAAAAGTGAAATAATACTGTCAGGCTTATAATAAAAATAACAGCCCTAATCCGTCTCTACTCCACAATTCTGCTCCCTTAAGGCAAAATTTTTCAACTTTTATTTTTACTTTTTTTTTTCTGGTATTTGCTTGCACATTCTAAATAAATGCTTTTATTATTATTTCTTGATTTTAAAATGTTGGCTATTTTCTTTGGCTTCCTCGCATGGAGAATGAGGAGCTAGCCCAGGTGATCACTATGTTGGCCTTCCCACACATTCTCTTTCCCTGCTTTCTTCATTTCTTCAGTTCCAATATAGTTGAACAATATATGTTCTTCATTCTTCCAATATAGTTTCAATATAGTTGTTTTCATTATTAGCACTTCATGTTTGTACCGTTGTGTCCACGTGAATACAATTCACACCTTAGACATGTAGTACACTAAGATTATATTCCTTTTCTTATATAACATTTGATTTTCTTAGGATTAATACTTGCCTTCCCCCAGTTCCCCAAGTTGTTCAGTGTATCATGTGCCTATCTTAATTCTCTGACAGTTGTAGGATACTTTCAATAGAATTGAACACATCAGGCAATCTCTCCGATTCCTCCTCAACCGCCGTGCGGGCTCTAACTTCCTGCTCCATGCTGCATTCTGTTCACACCTTCCCTTCATCAGGATCTTGGAAATTTCCTTTGCCTGCCTCCTTATGTTAGATTTCCAATTACATAATTTTGTATCTCCCTCTTTCTTGATTCATTCTCATGTTTGGTGAAGAAACTAGTATCTTGTAATAGGGTCCTAAGAGAGTCCATAAGAGGTAAAATTTATGTCTATGCATAGTGGTCAGTTGTTATTCAGGCTGACTCCAGTTTCTGAACATTGTTTTAGCAGCTTCCCACATTATAAATTCTGCATTCTCAGCAAAGAAGATTTTTCAGGTCATTTTCCAGTTGTGAGATTGCAGACATGTGGTTTTGATTCCACCAGTCAACTGCATCTGTGCCAGATTCAAAATCTGGGTCCAGAACTGAATTATTTGGGAAAAAGGCAGGGTCTGAGGTTCTTACTTCACTGGTGCAGTTCTGGGCCCGACAGTACAGCAAGACTCTGGAGTCTAAATGTGCGACCATAGCACCTGATTTGTCAACCTCCTGGTGATGGCAGAGGCCATAGGTTGGAACTGGCACTGGTGGCAGTAGCCTCCTGGTTTGATGGCTTGTTTGAGCAGCGTTGTGCTGTGGAGCTGGGTGTCACAACTGGAAGCACAGTCTGTTTCCTTCCCTCAGTCTTGAGCTCTCACTATGTCATAACTAGTCCTTTTGGCTTAAACTGGCTACAGTAATTTCTGCCTTGCTAAACTAACTTGGCCAATATATCCCTTGTATGCCTAAAGATGTCCTTGTCCTTCTGTAAGACATAAGTTTGGTCAGGTATATAATTCTAATTTGGAAACCATTTTCTTCAAAAATTAGAAAGCATTTCTCCAATGTCTCTGGCTTCTAGCGTTGTTGCTGAGAAGTCCAAAGCCATTCCATTTTGAGACCATGTACATGATTTGCTTCTTCTCTCTAAAGCTTTTCTGTTTTATCGCAAAGTAGTATTTATTCTTAATTTTTTTGTTTTTATATAATCATGTTTTATTTACGTGTTATTAGTTTTTACAGACAGGGCTTCACTCTGTTGCCCAGGCTGGAGTGCAGTAGCACAATCATAGCTCACTGCAGCCTCAGATTCCTGTATGCAAGAGATCCTCCCACTTCAGCCTCCTGAGTAGCTGGGACTCTGTGCCCAGCTAATTTTAAAAATTTCTGATAGAGATGGAGTCTCGCTTTGTTGGCCAGGCTGGTCTTGAACTCCTGGCTTCAAGTGATCCCCCTGCCTTGGCCTCCCAAAGTGATGGGATGACAAGTGTAAACCACTGTGCCCGGCAAAAGGTCATATTTTAAAGAGTCAAAGAGTTCTGTTGTCTTATGAAAACCAGCTTGTGTTTCCTCACTGCATCCCTCTCCATTTCCTTATCATCAGAAACAACCACTTTCACCACAATGTATATTAACAACATAATTAAATGTATTTTTGTGCATATGACATTGATCCCAGTAAATCTTTCAATATTATCACATTTGACTGTTATACATGTTTTTAAGAAAACATTATATATGAAAGCAGATGACTGCCTTGTATCTAAACAGACCGTGGGGTGTAGGAGTTAGAGATCCTCAAATAGCAGTTGTTAGTGGGTTTTCTTCCTCTGAAGAGTATTTCACTTATTAGGTAGTAGGATGTGACCCTAGGCTTGGGCCTGAAAATAGAAAGAAGGAGGTGTGGTGGCGCATGCCTGTAATCCCTATTAGTTGGGAGGGTGAGGCAGGAGAATCACTTGAACCCGGGAGGCAGAGGTCACAGTGAGCCGAAATCATGCCACTGCACTCCAGCCTGGCCAACAGAGGGAGACTCTGTCTAAAAAAAAAAAAAAGAAATAAATAAAAAAAGAAAGAAGGGGTGGGCAGGTAATTTTGGGACCATGAGGTTCCTGACACCAACATTCTAGGATTCCAGGGTGGGACTCCTGATCTGGCGAAGAGGCTGTGGAGTGAATCTAAAGAGCTGCAACTAGAAGCCCAGTAAGGTTGATGTGGAACTTCTTGGCTGAGCTCAGCATTAAGGGATTGGAATTCTGAGGCATGGAACCTGGAAAAACCACTGTAGCCTGGGCAGGGTGTGAATGGGTGGATGCCTCGCCTCAGCTGATCACTTAGGACTATATCTAAGCACCAGGAGAAACAGCAGGATTGGTGCAGAAGAAGTCACTTCCAAGCTGCTTAGGCTTCAGATGCCTTTAGTGTGACTGTGCATCATAACTCAGTCAGCTTTTCTAATGCTTGCTAAAATCTCCAGCCTTAAGGGAGAACGTTGGCTCGAAAGTAGCAAAACAGTGAGATAGGAACTAGCAGGACTCCCTTCTCAGACTACTGAGCATCCGTGAAGTATTAGATGTATGAAAGGTGTAAGGGGTCTAAGAGATACACTGATTTCCTGTTAATATGGACACTGGGGGCTGGAACACTACACTGGGGACCCTCCTGGAATGAGGTTGGCTGTTACTCAAGATACAGCCTGTGAAATAAGATGTAATGGTTACACATATTTTACTGATGTTCTCTCTCAATTTCTCTTGACACTGGCAACTCTGGTTACCTGTAATTTAATATTTTTTCGAGCAGCTGAAGATGAGGGGATGGGAGAGAAAGGAGGCAAACAGGGAAGCCTAGATTTGACATGATTTTTCTATGTCCAAAGCACACCCCTCAAGTTGCCCCTGTTGAACCCAAGCTGGTTTCTACAACTCACAAAGATACATTTTAATCCAATTTGTATATTTCTTCCATGCAAAATTATACTCTTGATAAAAGACAGGAAAGACGAGCCTAATAGCTTAAAGCCGAACATAAAGAACTCTGATCTTAGCTTCTCTGAACAGCAACCAAGAAATAAAATGACAACAACAACAACAACAACAACAAACAAAAACAAGAAAACCCAAATCATAAAATACCACAAAAAAAACCCCCATGCAAACAGAAACACTTGATGCATCATCAGATCCACACACCAGGGTGAGCAACACAGTTTCAACAAACAATGATAAGTCTGATAGGAAATGTGGAGCAGGGTGGGCTGCTGGAGCTTTTCTGGAAATGAAAAGAAGCAAATGGCCCAAGCCAGGCCCTACATCTGTGCCTGTTGCTAAATGGCCTGTCTGCTCCATGACAACTGTTTTCAAGGTCCTGGAAATTGGTTCCCTAGCTTAATCCAAGGTGAATTGGACCCACGGAATCTTTCAGTCACACTCAATTCTGCCATAGTCATATTTGCACAGACGTTGTGTCAGCTGTCCTGATTCCTTGGGCGATGTGGGGCTGGAGCTACGACTGTGACTAATGAAAGACACATTTGTCCTTTGTAGTGAAGGAAAAAGGGCACTACAGAACAGTTCCATGTATTAAATAGAAGGTGTAGGTTGGAAATGAACACACTGATTCCAATAAGATATGGGAGATTATTTAAATTTGATAGCAAGTGGTTATAACTTGAAGAAATTCAAATATGAGAGGTTCTAAAGGAGCATTTTTCACTAAAAAAAGGAAATCTCTAAAGTAAGCAAAAGTAATCAGAATGTATCAACTCAAGAGAGAACAAGATATGGCACTTGGAAAGGAAAGGTAATAACTGCAATAATAATGTTCAGGCTCTGTTATTTTTTGAGGCTGGTTCAATAAAATATAATGTAACATTAACAATTTCTTGGGAAAAAAACCAATCAACTGCTCTTCTCTTTTTATGTATGGCTCTATATTCTGCATGAATTATTCACCTCTGTGCTTACTCCCTTGTACTCGGGCATCCGTGAGGAATTTTGGGATGTTAAATAACGATGAAAGTGAAATTTATAATATTTTATTTAAGAATAAATGTTAATTAAAGCTTTATTTATAAAAGATTATCCACTTGTTTTTAATCTAAACGCCTTCTCAATTTCAGCTATTGATTTCACTCCATTCAAATCTAGGATGAATGTATGTTGTAGTCTAGTGCATTATGCCATCTTTTTCAATTCAAAATACCCTATTCACAGAAGGAGTGATTTTTCTTCGTATTTGCTAACCAGTTATCTTTCCACAGGCTTTGAGGGATGGTGATGTATGGGTTATACACTGAGAGCAAAAGTAAGTTTGAGGTTGTGCTTTCTAGGCTTTTCTGTTTACTCAAGTTGGGCACCCAAACCTAACTGTAATGTTCAGCATGGGTCTCTTTGGTCCAGGTATCTCTGTATGATAATCTCAAGGGTCTCTTTAACTAAAGGCTTTACAAAGATAATAGAATGATTTGTTGAGAATGATTGAATCCAAACCCTGCAATTAAAACTAGTTCCCAACTTCAGCATGAATGTAGATAACAACCTATGAGCTATCATAAACTGGAATTTGATACCCTTTTTCAGTGTTTCCTCCTCTGTATGAGTGGTTCAGGGAACATTGTCTCTTAGGATATCTGTTCTCCTGGCTTCCCCTTTTTCTTGTCAATAGTCCATGCTCTTCAATGTCCCAGGCTATTTGTGCTGAGATGAGCCCATATTGCTATTTTCAGACATTTCTCTGGCTCTATGTATTTGAGGGCTAAAGTTTGCTTTGAGTATAGCCTTTATCGACTGTTTCTATAGACCTACTTGTGTCTGGAATGCTCTGGAAAATGCGGATGGTCTACTTTCCCTGTGCACTTGGGCACTAACTACGGAATCCATGCAGCCCCTCCACTCCATACTTCTCATCTAAGCACGGTCTTGCATCCACATTCTTTCTTCCAGAGGTGGTGTAGTCCTCTCACTATTGTCTTAGGTGATGTGAAGGGTTCTATTCACCTCCTTTTTTGCCGAAAAAATATGTCCCTCGTGGAGTCCAAGTGAAAATGGATTCCACTGAGTGGTACCAAGACAGTTCCTACTCAATGCCATTCATCACTCCCAGGCAACAAAGGCTCAGGAGATGTGCAATTCCCATCTACGCCATGTGCAGGAAACCTACTTAGACACAAGAATGTGTTGCAGGAATTAGGGAGAATTGCTCATACTTCTATAACAAACCAATCTCTCCCTCTCCTTCTCTTTTTAAATTCCTTCCTTCCTTTCTTCCTCCTTCCCTCCCTCCCTCCCCTCCAGATTCCTTCCAATTGCTTTGAAAAGAAGTTTAACTTACCACATACTGAATACAGAAAAATGGCTTCTTCACCTATCTTCCTGCACATTCTCAGTCTTGATTCTGTATCAGATTTATCTTCAATTTTTAGAAATAAGAAGCTTGAGCCATTCTTCCACTGAAACAGAATTTCTGGGAATGACAGTTGAGAAGTCTGTATTTTTAAAAATCTCCACTCTTTAAAAAGTACTCTAACATGCAATGTGCAGCCAGATTTGAGAACCTATAGACTGAATGTTGACTTCTGTGGCCATGATGTGTTAAATGCTACACTTAAATGCACTGGTTGTATTGGAGTCAGTTTAGTTTAAGTCTCTTTTTCATGGCCTGACTAGAGGGAAAGCATTAAGAAAGTGGTTTGTCATGCCAGACTGCCAAAGTTCAAATCCTGACTCTAGCCTTGTGTGTTTTATTGAGCAAGTTATTTAATTTCTCCATGCTTCACTTTATTCATCTATAAAATAAGCATTAAAATAGTACTCATCTCATAGCATCATTGGATGATTAAAGATGATACATGTAAAGCACTAAGAACACGTGCTTGACACATAGTTAATGCTGCTGAAATGTTAACCATCACCATTATATCATCATGAGCAAATCACAGAGGTCTCCTAGAGTTTGAAAGGGCTTTAGAAGTTCATCTGGTCCTCAGGTAGTTGAATATTATTATGATCTTCATTTTACAGATTGGAAAGCTCAGGTTCCTAAGTATATGCCTTCCCAAGATGATTCAGAATGAAATTAACAATTATAATAACAAAAACAATAACAAGTAGTATCTATTGAGTGGGTTGCTACATGCCAACCACTGTATTAAGTGTTTGATGTACATTATATCCTCAACTCCATGGTTTTCAACCTTTATGAGCACACAAATCACCTGGAGATCTTGTTAAAATGTAGATTCTGATTCCCCAGGTCTTAGATGGGGCTCAACATTCCACACCTCTAACAAGCTTCCAGATGACGGTCCTGCTGCTAGTCCAGTATCCACCCTTTGAGTAGCAGGGTTTAATCTTAACAACGACCCTATCTGATAGGTACTATTTTTTGTCCAACTATTTTTCTTTATCCAGTATTTGACTTACTTTTGGAACTCCAGTTTAATATCACTGACTCAGGGTCACAGATGTTTTTCATCAGACATGGATAGTGACTTCTGGTCTTCTTTTGGTAACATTTGCTTTTCCTTACTATGTTACAACACTATAATTACACAGGCAGCACCCAATGATCCTAAGACATTATATGTAATTGCTGAAGTTTAAACTCTGACAAACAACTCACCATAGGAACTATAGGAGACACAGAAGCATGATGTTAAAATTTGCCACATTTCTTCTTTATTTCGGACATTTAGAAGAGATGATTCTGCTTATGAAGACATGAAAATACTATGGTTACTCAATAGGCACCTGTTTTTTGAGTGCTGGTGTATAATTAAGCACCTTGCTAGTCATAGATGTCTAGGGAGTACTAGCCAGGCCTAGCCAGGCACCAGTTAGGATAAGTAACTTGAACTAGGGTTAGTGGGAGCTCTCACTTGAGTAGTAGGAGGTGTTGGTTGGGACCTCTGGGGACCAGGTGCTGAGACAGAATGAGGAATGCAATAGATTTATTGCACTGAAGAGTAACATTTGTGAAGAGAAAAGGGGAAGGTAAGGATTGGACGTGAGGCACTGTCAGACCATGCCATTCATCACTCCCAAGCAACAAAGGCTCAGGAGATGTGCAATTCCCATCTACGCCAGGTGCAGGAAACGCGTTTAGACACAAGGATGTGTTGCAGGAATTAGGGAGAATTGCTCATACTTCCATGACAAACCAACCTCTCCCTCTCCCTCTCCTTCTCTTGTTAAACTCCTTGCTTCCTTTCTTCCTCCTTCCTAATTCCAGATTCCTTTCAATTACTTTTAAAAGAAGTTTAACTTACCACATACTGAATACAGAAAAATGGCTTGTTCACCTATCTTCCTGCACATTCTCAATCTTGATTCTGTATCAGACCATGATACTGACCTGACAAAGTCTCTGCAAGTCCACTGGGGAGCTCTGAGCACAGATTGTTGATTAGAGGAGTCAGCATTAGTGGATGGTTATGCCTGGGGGCCACCCAAAAAGAGTTTGACGTGGGCTCAAAAGCTGAAGCAGGCCTGAATGAGTTAACAGCTAGAACTGTCTGCTAACTCCACTCCTGCGCAACATGTTCTTTCTTGAAGGGGGGCCTGCAACATGGGCTACCACAGAAAACAACCAGGAAAGCTGAAGATCAAACTAAAATATAAGGAACCAAGGATTCTAAGCTCAGTGAAATGGGTTCAACTCAAATAAGGTCAGGATTAAAAAAGATGGGAGGGAGTGTTACAACTCGGGAATGATCTGAACCTTTGGCTTGACACCGGCAAGAATTTAAGACTTTCTTTGATGGGCAAGAGAAGGCACAAGGCATGGAGGGGTCACTGACTTTAAGGGCCAGGGGTGTGATATACAATTAAAAATATATAAAGCATTCAATAGCTGTCTCTGCTCTAAGCAGGGACATGACTTTAAAACTTTGGGGACATATAACATTTGCTGTATGCTCTGCTGCTCAGTGGCAGAGGCCAAATGGCATAGATACCACTGTTACATAGACATGTATAGGTCTGGTATGATGGATAAGGAGGTAGGCCCTGGAATGAGACAACTGATCCAAGTCCTAGTACTATTCCTTCAAGTTCTGTGACCTTAAGAAAGTTATTTATCTCCACAACTTCAGTTTATTATATGTAAAAAAAATAGACAAAAAGACTATGAGATTTTTTGTTTTTGCTAGTTTATGAATACTACACAGAGTTCTGGGTCTTGGTTACACTTTCAAATAGGGAGAAAGGCAGTGTCAACATGATTTAATTTGATGGGCTCTCAGAAAGCCGCCTTCCTAACTTCCCATATCCATACATCCCTATATTGAAGGGTTTGGAATTTTGAAGTGGGAGGCAGTTGGGGGAAAAGAATGGTAACTTGTATTTATTTGTTTTGAGCAAGGGTCTCTTGCTATATCACCCAGGCGGGAGTGCAGTGGCTCTTCTCAGATGTGATCATAGCACACTACAGCCTCGAACTCCTGTGCTCAAGCGATCCTACCATCTCAGGCTCCCAGGTAACTGGCACTACAGATGTGCGCCACTGCACCCACCATGGAATAGTAACTTTGAGCATGGGCAGTTTCCCAGAAGCATAGGCCTGTGTGGCTACTGCTTGGGTGTGTGTGGCTGACAGTGGAAGGAAGGTGAAAGGAAAGAAGGTCTGTTTGTCCAGAGGGCAGAATCAGAGCTTTAGGTTTCTGGGAAGGGAGAAACAATTGAGAGATGGAGGAAAGTGTCCAGGGAAGAAGAAAAAGACAAATCCAATTTCAGTGAGAGCAAATTTTGAGTAGCAGAATCTGAGAGAGTCCTGGGAAGCTTGTAGAGAAACTAGAAGCAAATCATAGCATGGAAAGCAGAGCAATCATGTCTATGGGATGAACAGAAAGGTTTGAAAACTGCATGATTAGGTCAAAGACAGGAAGTTAACTACCAAAAATGTTATGAGCTGTTTTCCAGAAAACAAGCTTTACTTGATACAGAAAGAGTAAAGGTTAGCTCCAAAGCAGAATTTCTTGTCGACAAAGACTGACATTATAAATCAACAAAGGAGGTTGTGAAATTCACAACCATTGAAGACAGCCCCGGCGTGGCCCTGCATGAAGTTGAGAAAACAAGAAATAACCACTTTTAAAGCCTTTTAGCCCTAGGATTCTTTGATTTATGGAAAAATTTAACATCTTTACTTTTTCTACTTCACCTATCATCTGATGTGCATGCAGCAAAGGTCTGAGTGTGTAGTTTACTGAATAACTAGCCCAGAAACCCACCGGAGCGCACACACACAGTGAGGTGACTCTGTCACCCACGGAGTCACTAAAATGACATCAGTAAATCATCAGATATGCCCAAGAGGGCATTATAAATCATTTAGAGTTGCTATTAATATTTTAGACATGTTCATTTTTAGCAGTGTGTTAAATTTTAGTGTTTGCATTCCATTTTAATTTAGCACTTGATAATTGAAAAATGAGGCTGTTAAAAAATGATCTTAGACTTTTTTTTTTTTTTTGCTAATCATTTAAGGAATTAATAGAATAAGGGAACTGGTCACTGCTAGATTCATTTTCTCTAAAATTGCTGCCTGGCACTTTGGATACTTATTCTCTTGGAGTAGGGGACGGTGATAACCATTGGTCTTCCTTGGTAAGGAAGACACATTTTGATCTCCCTTCCAGGCTGTGAAGCTCTTACTTTATGTGGCACTGTGGTGACTGGTAGGGTAAACAATTTATCCCAATTTGTCCAGGGTTTTCCTGGTTTAAACACTCCTAAGAGATGCCTCAGTTCAAGGCCAACTGAACTGGCTGGTTACCCTGGATGGGCCCAAAGTCCAGAGTACTGGCTCCTGGAAAAATGGTAAATTTTTTTTTTTTTTTTTTTTTTTTTGAGACGGAGTCTGGCTCTGTCCCCCGGGCTGGAGTGCAGTGGCCGGATCTCAGCTCACTGCAAGCTCCGCCCCCCGGGTTCCCGCCATTCTCCTGACTCAGTCTCCCGAGTAGCTGGGACTACAGGCGCCGCCACCACGCCCGGCTAGTTTTTTGTATTTTTTTTAGTAGAGACGGGGTTTCACCGTGTTCGCCAGGATGGTCTCGATCTCCAAACCTCGTGATCCACCCGTCTCGGCCTCCCAAAGTGCTGGGATTACAGGCTTGAGCCACCGCGCCCGGCCGAAAAATGGTAAATTTGATCACAGTAGTCTTTAGCACCTTCTTACTTTCTTTCTGTGACCTGCCTCTTGTATCTACTTTGGGAAAATCCCATAATTTAGTCTATGGGACTGATTTAAGTCATGTGTTTGTCTCTCAACAATCACCGTGGCCAAGAAAGTGGACTACGCTGATTGCCCAAGCCTGAGAAACATATCCAGACTTAGATGTGGGGATGGAATAAAGTCAGTCTTACCCGAATTATCTGCAAATGGCAGGGAGGTGCCTCATCAAAGGAAAATTGAGAGGTCTATTACCAAAAGAAGTAAATGAATGATTTTCATGCAGGAAAAAGCTAGAAATGAACACTTGAAGTAGCTATTTAAATTGAGTTGGTTTGAGGACAAAATGAGAAAATATAAAAGCATTTTATAAACTAAAATGTACTGTGCAATTTTTAAAAAGGCTCTTCTTTTATTAATTGATGTACTACTCTGCTCAGAGTTTAAAAATAAAAGGTTTTGAAAGCCTGCACTCTGATTTGATTAGTGGAACATTCACTATAAACCCATGCAAATAAAACCAGCATAGCCTTACTGGGAAAGTATAGCTGTAGCATATTCTTATTTTCTTTTTTGTTTTTCTTGTTGACCTTATGGAGGAAAAAATCATAGAGGGAGTGAGGAAAAGAAAGAGAAGCTGGATAGCATTGCATATCAAGAAAAATCTGTGGTCAACTAAACATGCTTTCCCCATTTCAAACATACTGTTTTATTTTGAAAAGTAAATATTGATTTTCTCAATATGAATGATAATTTAACATGGGTATAATGATTATATAAACATTAATTTTAAGCGATCGCTACTTAACCTAATTCCATTTTTCCCCTTTT
Source organism: Macaca fascicularis (assembly GCF_037993035.2). Classification (NCBI taxonomy): domain Eukaryota; kingdom Metazoa; phylum Chordata; class Mammalia; order Primates; family Cercopithecidae; genus Macaca; species Macaca fascicularis. The sequence continues at coordinate 133,742,051 of NC_088380.1, forward strand.
GTTTCTTGGAGAGAATATTTATTTTTCCTTCAATATTTCTGCTGTTCAGAAACCTATATACAGTAACTGATGTCAGCAAGATTGTGGAGTAGGAAGCCGTGGACCTGTCTTCCCCTATAAACACATCATTTCAGCAACAACTCATAGACAAATTACCTGTGTGATGGAAATCCTCAGCTTTTCTTTGTCTGGTGAAGACAGTTTTTCCAGGGGTAAACAAGACCTGAGGAAGTTTATCACCACTAGACATGCCTTACAAGAAATGCTAAAGGGAGTTCTAAAGTTGAAATGAAAGGATGCCAAATAGAAGTATGATAGCATAAGAAAGTATGAAACTCATTGGTAGAGGTAAATATATGGACAAATACCAAATACTGCATTACTGTAATGGTGGTGGGAAAATCACTTTTAATTCTAGCACAAAAGTTAAAGGCAAAAGTATAAAAAATAAATATAACTAAAAATATGTTAAAATACACAATATAAATAACATAAAATGTGACAACAATAACATAAACTGAATGTATGTAAGGGGAGGAGAAATTAAAGTATGGAGTTTTGGTACACGATTAAGTTGTTATTGGCTTAAAACAGACTGTTATATAAGATATTACACGTAAAAGATATTTTATGTAAGTCCCAAAGTAATCATACACAAAAAATAGAAGTTACCTAAAAGAAGACAGGAACCAAAGCCTACCACTACCAAAAAAAAAAAAAAAAAAAAAAAAAAAGAAATGTAAAACATAAAGGAAGGCAGCAAGAAAGGAAAAGACAGGTTAGAAGAACGACAAGGCTAGTAGAAAACAATTAACAAAATTGTGATAGTAAATTCTTCTTTATTAATAATTATTTTAAATGTAAATGAATTAAACTCTCTAATAAAAAGACATAAAATAGCTGAATGGATTAAAAATAAGACCAACTATATGCTGTCTACAAGAAGCTCATTTTAGATTTAAAGATGCACATAGGCTGAAAGTAAGGAGATGGAAAAGGGTATTGTATACAAATGGTAACCAAAGGAGAGCAGGGTTGGCAATACTTACATCAGTCAAAATAACTATTACAAGAGACAAAGGAGGACATTATATAATGATAAAATATTCAATCCACCAGGAATAAATACGTTTGCATCTAGCATCAGAACACCTAAATATATGTGGCAAACATTGTCAGAACTGAAGGGAGAAGCAGACAACAATACAATAATTGTAAAAGACTTCATTACCCAATTTTCAATAATAGAACATCCAGGCAGACTATCAATAAGGAAATGGAGGACATGAACAGCATTATAGGCCAAATGGATCTGATAGACATATATAGAACATTCCACCCAACAAAAGAACCTATTCTTCTGAGAGTACATAGAACATTCTCCAGGATAGCTTATATGTCAGGTAATAACACAGTTTTGACAAGTTTAAGAAGATTGAAATCATTTTCTGACCCTGATGGAATGAAACTTAAAATCAATAGCACAAGTAAAATGGGAAAATTCACAGGAATATGAAAATGAATCAACACACTCTTGAACAATCACTGGGTCAAAGGGGAAACAGAAAAAAGGAAATTAGAAATACCTTGGGACAAATGAAAATGAAAACACAACATGCCAAAACTTATGAGATACAACAAAAGCAATACTACGAGGGAAGTTTAAGCAATAGAAACCTGCACTATAAAAGAAGAAAGTTCTCAAATAAACAACCTAACTTTATACCTAAAGTAACTAGAAAAAGAAGAAAAAACTAATCACAAAGTTAGCAGAAGGAAAGAAATAAGAAAGATTAGAGCAGAAATAAATGAAATAGAAAAATATCAGCAAATGAAGAGTTGGATTTTTGAAAAGATAAACAAAATGGACAACCTTTAGCTAGGCTAAGAACAAAAGAGAGTAGACTCAAATAAATAAAATCAGAAATGAAAAAAAGATATTACAACTGATGCCACATGAATAAGAAGATTTAGAAGACACTACTATGAAAAATTATACACCAAAAAAACTGAATAACCTAGAATAAATGGATAAATTCATAGAAACATACAACCTACCAAGGCTAAATCATGACAGAAATCTGAACAATCTTATAGCTACTATGGAGATTGAATCAGTAATCAAAAACCTCCTGACAAAGAAAAGCTCAGGACCAGATGATTTCATTGTTGAATTCTACCAAACATTTAAAGAATTAATGTCAATTCTTCTCAAACTCTTCCAAAAAATTGAAAAGGAAGGAATACTTCCAAACTCATTTCATCAGGCCAGTATTACCCTGATACCAAAGCCAGACAAAACCACCACAAGGAAAGAAAACTATAGGCCAATATTCCTGAATAATACAGATTAAAAAAAAACCCTCAACAAAATACCAGCAAACCAAATCCAACAGCATATTAAAAAAAATCATACACAGATTCTGTTCCAAGATGGCTGAATAGGAACAGCACCAGTCTGCAGCTCCCAATGTGATTGATGTAGAAGATGGGTGATTTCTGCATTTCCAACTGAGGTACCTGGTTCATCTCACTGGGACTGGTTGGACAGTGGGTGCAGCACATAGAGGGTGAGCCAAAGCAGGGTGGGGCATCACCTCACCCGGAAAGAGCAAGGGGTTGGGGAATTTCCCTTTCCTAGCCAAGGGAAGCCATGACAGACTGTACCTGGAAAAATGGGACACTCCCACTCAAATACTGTGCTTTTCCATTGGTCTTAGCAAATGGCACACCAGGAGATTATATCTTGTGCCTGGCTCGGTGGATCTCACTCCCACTGAGCCTTGCTCACTGCTAGTGTAGCAGTCTGAGATCGACCTGCAAGGAAGCAGCCTGGCAGGGGGAGGCAGGTCTGACATTGCTGAGGCTTAAGTAGGTAAACAAAGCATCTGGGGAAGCTTGAACTGGGTGGAGCCCACTGCAGGTCAGCAAGGCCTGTTACCTCTGTAGACTCCACCTCTGGGGGCAGAGCATAGCTGAACAAAAGGCAGCAGAAACTTCTGCAGACTTAAACGTCCCTGTCTGACAACTCTGAAGAGAGCACTGGTTCTCCCAGCATGGTGTTTGAGCTCAGAGAATGGACAGACTGCCTCCTGTGTAGCCTAACTGGGAGACACCTCCCAGTAGGGGCCAACTGACACCTCATAAAGGTGGGTGACCCTCGGGGATGAAGCTTCCAGAGGAAGGATCAGGCAGCAATATTTGCTATTCTGCAATATTTCCTGTTCTACAGCCTCTGCTGATGATATCCAGGCAAACAGGGTCTGGAGTGGACCTCCAGCAAACTCCAACGAACCTGCAGCTGAGGGACCTATTAGAAGGAAAACTAACAAACAGAAAGGAATAGCATCAACATCAACAAAAAGGACATCCACACCAAACCCATCTGTAGGTCACCAACATCAAAGACCAAAGGTAGATAAAACCACAAAGATGGGGAGAAACAAGAGCAGAAAAGCTGAAAATTCTAAAAACCAGAGTGCCTCTTCTCCTCCAAAGGATCGCAGCTCTTCGCCAGCAATGGAACAAAGCTGGATGGAGAATGACTTTGACAGGCTGGCAGAAGTAGGCTTCAGAAAGTTGGTAATAACGAACTTCTCCAAGCTAAAGGAGGATGTTTGAACCCATCACAAGGAAGCTAAAAACCTTGAAAAAAGATTAGATGAATGGCTGACTAGAATAAACAGTATAGAGAAGACCTTAAATGATCTGGTGGAGCTGAAAACCATGGCATGAGAACTACGTGACACATGCACAAGCTTCAATAGCCAATTCGATCAAGTGGAAGAAAGGGTATCAGTGATTGAAGATCAAATTAATGAAATAAAGTGAGAAGAGAAGCTCAGAGAAAAAGAGTAAAAACAAACAAACTAAGCCTCCAAGAAATACAGGACTATGTGAAAAGACCAAATCTACATTTGATTGGTGTACCTGAAAGTGGCAGGGAGAATGGAACCAACTTGGAAAACACTCTTCAGTATATTATCCAGGAGAACTTCCCCAACCTAGCAAGGCAGTCCAACATTCAAATTCAGGAAATACAGAGAACACCACAAAGATACTACTTGAGAAGATCAACCCCAAGACACATAAATGTCAGATTCACCAAGGTTGAAATGAAAGAAAAAATCTTAAGGGCAGCCAGAGAGAAAGGTCAGGTTACCCACAAAGGGAAGCCCATCAGACTAACAGCAGATCTCTCAGTAGAAACTCTACAAGCCAGAAGAGAGTGGGAGCCAATATTCAACATTCTTGCAGGAAAGAATTTTCAACTCAGAATTTCATATCCAGCCAAACTAAGCTTCATAAGTGGAGAAATAAAATCCTTTATAGACAAGCAAATGCTGAGAGATTTTGTCACTATCAGGCCTGCCTTACAAGAGCTCCTGAAGGAAGCACTGAACATGGAAAGGATCAACTGGTACCAACTACTGCAAAAACATACCGAATTGTAAAGGCCATTGATGCTAGGAAGAAACTGCATCAACTAATGGGCAAAGTACCCAGCTAACATAATGACAGGATCAAATTCACACATAACAATATTAACCTTAAATACAAATGGGCTAAATGCCCCAATTAAAAGACACAGACTGGCAAATTGGATTCAGAGTTAAGACCCATCAGTGTGCTGTATTCAGGAGACCCATCTCACGTGCAGAGACACACATAGGCTCAAAATAAAGGGATGGAGGAAGACCTACCAAACAAATGGAAAGCAAAGAAAAAAAAAAAAAAGCAGGGGTTGCAACCCTAGTCTTTGATAAAACAGACTTTAAACCAACAAAGATCGAAAGAAACAAAGAAGACCATTACATAATGGTAAAGGGATCATTCAGCAAGAAGAGCTAACTATCCTAAATATATATGCACCAATACAAGAGCACCCATATCCATAAAACAAGTCCTTAGAGACCTCCAAAGAGACTTAGACTCCCACACAATAATGATGGGAGACTTTAACAACCCACTGTCAATATTAGACAGATCAACGAGACAGAAGGTTAACAAGGATATCCAGGACTTGAACTCAGCTCTGCACCAAGCAGACCTAATAGACATGTACAGAACTCTCCACCCCAAATCAACAGAATATACATTCTTCTCAGCACCACATCACACTTATTCCAAAATTGACCACATAGTTGGAAGTAAAGCACTCCTCAGCAAATGTAAAAGAATAGAAATCACAACAAACTGTGTCTCAGACCACAGTGCAATCAAATTAGAACTCAGGATTAAGAAACTCACTCAAATCTCACAACTCTATGGAAACTGAACAACCTGCTCCTGAATGACTACTGGGTAAATAATGAAATGAAGGCAGAAATAAAGATGTTCTTTGAAACCAATGAGAACAAAGACACAATGTACCAGAATCTCTGAGACACATTTAAAGCAGTGCGTAACGGGAAATTTATAGCACTAAATGCCCAACAAGAGAAAGCAGGAAAGATCTAAAATCGACACCCTAACATCACAATTAAAAGAACTAGAGAAGCAGGAGCAAACAAATTCAAAAGCTGGCAAAAGGCGAGAGATAACTAAGATCAGAGCAGAACTGAAGGAGATAGAGACACAAAAAACCCTTCAAAAAATCAATGAATCCAGGAGCTGATTTTTTGAGAAGATGGACAAAGTTGATAGACCACTAGCAAGACTAATAAAGAAGAAAAGAGAGAAGAATCAAATAGACACAATAAAAAAGGACAAAGGGAATATCACCACCAATCCCATAGAAATACTAAATACCATCAGAGAATACTATAAACACCTTTATGCAAATAAACTAGAAAATCTAGAAGAAATGGATAAATTCCTGAATACATACACCCTCCCAAGACTAAACCAGGAAGAAGTTGAATCTCTGAATGGACCAATAACAGGTTCTGAAGTTGAGGCAGTAATTAATAGCCTACCAACCAAAAAAGTCCAGGACCAGATGGATTTACAGCTGAATTCTACCAGAGGTACAAAGAGGAGCTGGTACCATTCCTTCTGAAACTATTTCAATCAATAGAAAAAGAGGGAATCCTCCCTAACTCATTTTATGAGGCCAGCATCATCCTGATACCAAAGCTAGGCAGAGACACAACAAAAAAGAGAATTTTAGACCAATATCCATGATGAACATTTATGCAAAAATCCTCAATAAAATACTGGCAAACCAAATCCAGCAGCACATCAAAAAGCTTATCCACCACGATCAAGTCAGCTTCATCCCTGGGATTCAAGTCTGGTTCAACATACACAAATCAATAAACATAATCCATCAAATAAACAGAACCAATGGCAAAAACCACGTGATTATCTCAATAGATGCAGAAAAGGCTTTTGACAAAATTCAACAGTCCTTCATGCTAAAAACTTTCAATAAACTAGGTATTGATGGGATGTATCTCAAAATAATAAGAGCTATTTATGACAAACCCACAGCCAATATCATACTGAATGGGCAAAAGCTGGAAACATTCCCTTTGAAAACTGGCACAAGACAAGGATGTCCTCTCTCACCACTCCTATTCAACACAGTGTTGGAAGTTCTGGCCAGGGCAATCAGGCAAGAGAAAGAAATAAAGGGTATTCAATTAGGAGGAAGTCAAATTGTCCCTGTTTGCAGATGACATGATTGTATATTTAGAAACCCCCATCGTCTCAGCCCAAAATCTACTTAAGCTGATAAACAACTACAACAAAGCTTTAGGATACAAAATCAATGTGCAAAAATCACAAGCATTCCTATACACCAATAATAGACAAACAGCGAAATAATGAGTGAGCTTCCATTCACAATTGCTACAAAGAGATCAAAATACCTAGGAATCCAACTTACAAGGGATGTGAAGGACCTCTTTAAGGAGAACTACAAACCACTGCTCAACAAAATAAAAGAGGACACAAACAAATGAAAGAACATTCCATGCTCATGGATAGGAAGAATCAATATCATGAAAATGGCCATACTGCCTAAGATAATTTATAGATTCAATGCCATCCCCATCAAGCTGCCAATGACTTTCTTCACAGAATTGGAAAAAAACTACTTTAAAGTTCATATGGAACCAAAAAAGAGCCCGCATTGTCCTGGCAATCTCAAGCCAAAGGAACAAAGCTGGATGCATCACACTACCTGACTTCAAACTATCCTACAAAGCTACAGTATGCTACTGGTAGCAAAACAGATATATAGGCCAATGGAACAGAACAGAGGCCTCAGAAATAACACCACACATCTACAACCATCTGATCTTTGACAAACCTGACAAAAACAAGAAATGGGGAAAGGATTCCACATTTAATAAATGGTGTTGGGAAAACTGGCTGGCCATATGTAGAAAGCTGAAACTGGATCACTTCCTTACACCTTATACAAAAATTCAAGATGGATTAAAGACTTAAATGTTAGACCTAAAACCATAAAAACCCTAGAAGAAAACCTAGGCAATACCATTCAGGACATAGGCATGGACAAAGACTTAATGACTAAAACACCAAAAGCAATGGCAACAAAAGCCAAAATAGACAAATGGGATCTAATTAAACTAAAGAGCTTCTGCATGGCAAAAGAAACTACCATCAGAGTGAACAGGCAACCTACAGAATGGGAGAAAATTCACTTTGGGAGGCCGAGACGGGTGGATCACAAGGTCAGGAGATCGAGACCATCCTGGCTAACATGGTGAAACCCCATCTCTACTAAAAAAATACAAAAAACTAGCCAGGCAAGGTGGCGGGTGCCTGTAGTCCCAGCTACTTGGGAGGCTGAGGCAGGAGAATGGTGTGAACCCGGGAGGCGGAGCTTGCAGTGAGCTGAGATCTGGCCACTGCACTCCAGCCCGGGTGACAGAGCAAGACTCTGTCTCAAAAAAAAAAAAAAAAAAAAAAAGAATGGGAGACAATTTTTGCATCTACCCATGTGACAAAGGGCTAATATCCAGAATCTACAAAGAACTTAAACAAATTTACAAGAAAATAACAACCCCATCAAAAAGTGGGCAAAGGATATGAACAGACACTTCTCAAAAGAAGACATCTATGCAGCCAACAGACACATGAAAAAATGCTCATCATCACTGGTCATCAGAGAAATGCAAATCAAAACCACAATGAGATACCATCTCACACCAGTTAGAACGGTGATTATTAAAGAGTCAGGAAACAACAGATGCTGGAGAGGATGTGGAGAAATAGGAATGCTTTTACACTGTTGGTGAGAGTGTAAACTAGTTTAACCATTGTGGAAGACAGTGTGGCGAGTCCTCAAGGATCTAGAACTAGAAATACCATTTGACCCAAATATCTTTGACCTTTTGACCCAAAGGATTATAAATAATGCTACTATAAAGACACATGTACACGTATGTGTATTGTGGCACTATTCACAATAGCAAAGACTTGGAACTAACCCAAATGTCCATCAACGATAGACTAGATTAAGAAAATGTGGCACATATATACCATGGAATACTATGCAGCCATAAAAAAGGATGAGATCATGTCCTTTGCAGAAACATGGATGAAGCTGGAAACCATCATTCCCAGCAAACTATCACAAGGACAGAAAATCAAACACCACATGTTCTGACTCTTAGGTGGGAATTGAACAATGAGAACACTTGGACACAGGGCAGGGAACATCACACCCTGGGGCCTGTCATGGGGTGGGGAGCAGAGGAAGGGATAGCATTAGGAGAAATACCTAATGTAAATGATGCAGCATTTACATTACAATTAATGGGTGCACGTGCACAATTAATGGGTGCAGCAAACCAACATGGCACATGTGTACCTATATAAAAAACCTGCATGTTGTATACATGTACCTAGAACTTAAAATATAATAATAATTAAAAAACATACACAATGACCAAGTGTAATTTATCCTTAGTATGCAAGGATGGTTCAATAAACAAAAATCAATTAATGTGATATACCATATTAACAGAAAAAAAGGATAAAAATCTCATGATCCTTGCAGTAGATACAGAAAAAGCATTTGACAAAATTTACTACTCTTTCATAACAAAAAACCTTCAACAAAGTAGGAATAGGAATTACCTCACTATAATGAAGCCATATATGAAAAGCGCACAGCTAACATTATACTCAGAGGTCAAAAACCTGAAAGCCTTTCCTCTAAGACCAGGAGCACAGCAACATATGTATACAATATAGTACTGGAAGTCCTAGTCAGAGCAATTAAGAAAGAAAAAGAGACAAGAGACATGCAAATCAGAAAGGAGAAAACAAAACAGCTCTGTTTACAGACAACATGATCTTATATACTTACAAAATTTTAAAGATTCAAGGAAAAAAACCTCTAGAACTATTAAGCAAATTCAGTAAAATTGCAGGATACAAAATCAATATACAGAAATCAGTTGTGTTTCTGTATACTTACAACAAACTCTCTGAAAAGGAAATTAGGAAAGCATTTCCATCTATAATAGCAACAAAAAGAATAAAATACTTAAGCATATACTGAATAGGTGAAAGACGTGTATACAGAAAATCACAAAACACTGATGAAAGAAATTTAAAAACATGCAAACAAATGGAAGACATCCTACGTTCATAGAATGGAAGACTTAGTATTGTTAAAATATCCATACTCACAGTGATTTACAGGGTCAGTGCAACCCTTATTAAAATCTCAGTGGCATTTTGTACAGAAATAGAAAAAAACAATTCTGTGATTCATGTGAAACCACAAAAGCCCAAGAATAGCCAAATTGATCCTCAGAAAGCACAAAGGGGCAGGCATCATACTTCCTCATTTCACAATACTTTAGAAAACCACAGTAATGAAAACAGTATGGTACTGACATAAAGACAGACATATAGATCAGTGGAAGAAAATAAAGAGCCTAGAAATAAATCCATATACCTATTACCAGGTATATGTATATCATATACATATACCCAGAGATAAATCCATGTATACAGTCAACTGATCTTTGACAAGGATGCCAGAAATACACAATAGGGAAGGAATAGTCTCTTCAACCAATGGTATTGGAAAAACTGGATGTCCACATGCAAAATAATGAATTAGACCTGTATGTTAAACTGTACACACAAAATCAACTCAAAATGGATTAAAGACTTAAACACAAGACCTGAAACTGAAGAACCCATTGAAGAAAACATAGAGAAAAAGCTTCCTGACATTGGTCTTGATATTGATTTCATGAACATAACACCAAAAGCACAGGTAAGAAAACCAAAAATGAACAAGTGAGACTATATCAAATAAAAAGCTTCTGCACAGCAAAGGACATAATCAACAGAGAGAAGAAATGATCTATAGAATGGGAGAAAATATTTGCAAACCATATATCTGATAAGGGGTTAATCTGTGAAATATATAGAGCATCTACAGCTCAATAGTTGTAGAACCTAATTAAAAAATGGGCTAAGGCCATGAATAACTGTTTTTTTCAAAGAAGATGTACACATGGCAAATAGATATAGGAAAAAATCCTAAATGTCACTAATCATTAGGGAAATGCAAATCAAAACCACGATGAGCTATTACTTCACACCTGTCAGGATAGCTATTATCAAAAAACCAAAGGGCAGCAAGTATTGGCACGCATGTGGAGAGATTGGAACTCTTGCACACTGTTTATGGAATGCAAAATGATGCAGCCACTATGGAAAACAGTATGGAAGTTATTTAAAAAGTTAAAAATAGAACTGCCTTTGATCCAGCAATCCCACTTCAAAAAATATTGAAAAGGTATTTTCATTCTCATGTTCATTGCCACAAGAACCAAGATATGTAAACAACCCAAATGTTCATCAGCAGATGCATGCATAAGGAAAACGCGGTATATATAAACAGTGAAATATGATTCAGCCTTAAGAAAAGGAAATCCTGCCGTATGTGAACAACATGAAAGAACTTCGAGCGTATTTCATTATGCTAAATGAAATAATCCTGTCATGGAAAGACAAATTATTCCATCTATATGAGATATCGAAAATAATCAAATTCATAGAATTGAAGAGTGGAATGATATTTGCTGTGGGGAGAGGTAAATGGTGAGATTCCCTAAATGATTCCCTATTGATTATGCCTAATGTTTATTGATTATGTCTAATGAATAGGCATAAAGTTTCAGTTAAGCAAGATAAATAAGCTCTAGAGATCTGTAAAACACTGTACCTTATAGTCAACAACCATGTACTGTACATGTAAAAATTTGAGACTAGATCTCATGTTGTGTTCTTACTACAATAAAGTAAAAACAAAACAAAACAAACAAACAACAAAAAACAGAAAAGGACCTACACAGCCACTCCTATAACTCAGGAAGCTTCTGCTCAAATGTCAAAGCCCAGGAAGGAAATGTCTCAATTTTTGTTACCTTCACAGAACTCCTCAGGAAGAAGGCAAGGTGTGCCCATGTACCCAAAGCATTCCCAGGGCCTTTTCTGTTCATTCTACCTGCTCTGAATCTCATCTGTCTCAGAGAAAAAAAAATTTTTTCCTTAGGTTATGTGATTCAGCTCTCAGGAGAGAAAGTATCTGTGCAATGCATCCTTCTCCCTTTCAAATCCCAATTATTCATTCTACTTCACATAAAATGCTCTTCTCCATTGAGGATATGCTTTAATTAAACCTAGAAACATACAGAAAAGTGCATGAATATATACATATAAGTTTTAAGGATGTTTTCTTATAGAAATATATGTTTATTAAAAATTGAAGCAAAAGAAGTAGATAAAATGAAGATTTAAAAAATCACCCATATTCTACCCCTTGGCTATTAGCACTATGAACATTGTGGAAACTATTCTTCCAGTCTTTTTAAGAGGAAGGATGGCAGTCTGATATTTGCACTTCTTTTCATTTACAAAAATGGGTCTGTTATAAATTCATTTATAATCTCCCTTTCTCACATAACAGTATATGATTAGTACTGTTTTCTAGAACAATCTATTTCTTCAAGGATTTGTCTTTTTTTCTTTCTTCTTAAACATCTACTTTAAAATATCTTTGAACAGAGTAGCAATTGCTAAATACAAATGTTTAGAGATTTTTCTTCTTGCATTAATGTATTGCTGCCCCTGCCAAAAGAGATATTTGTATTTTAGTATTGCTATTCTGTAGACAATGGCTTAGTGCAAGGAAATAAATCTAACAATTGGTCCCATGGGGGATGTTTTGAAACAGAGTTCCCTCATTGTTTACATTATGACACATAGACCATTCATCCATTTGCTCATAAGACTGACCCCATTCTAAAAAGAATCTTTCCTCTAGCTCTCCCATGAGTGTTTATAGAGGGAAAGCAGTGGGGTGGGAATCAGACTCAATATTTATTTTAAAAGGCATTGATTAAAGATCTTCCTGCTAATGCTTGGCATATTGCATCAATGTCAACTGCACCCTTGAACCAATGCATGACTGGTACACTATTTAGCCACAGTCACATTTTGAAGTGTGTGGCTTCTCTATTTAACTGTCTGTGGCATGCAGTAATGTTGAGTTTTGGAGAGGGGACAAAGGGACATGCCACTGTTATATTTTTGTTATTTCTGTTTGTTTGAATATGCCCTGATGAACAAACATATATTTGTCCTGTGCCAATATCTTTGTAGGGGGGAAAATGGCATTTCACTAGCTGGACAGTATCATCCTACTTTAGAATTGAGGAAATTTGATGTTTAACTTGGGTGAACTAATGCCAGGAAAGGCATTTTGGAGGAAGAAAAGTTGCTGACTGGTGAAACTGGCAATACCTGGTATTGTCCGATTGAAAGTGGACCAGAAGACTAACTGTGAAAACCAGGGAATGCACCTGGATCTTTGATCAAAACAAGGAAGTGGCATAGTGAAAAATCTAAATAAATAAATAAATAAATCTAAATCTCATGTTGAAATGTAATCTCTAATGTTGAAGGTGGGGCCTGGTGGGAGGTGATTGGGTCATGGGGGCAGATCCCTTGTGGCTTGGTGCTGTCCTCGTGACAGTGAGTTCTCTCAAGATCTGGTTATTTAAAAGTGTGTGGCACCTTCTACACTCTCTCTTGCCCCTGCTCTGGCCATGCAATGTGCCTGTTCCCTCTTCACCTTCTGCCATAAGTACAAACTCCCTGAGGCTGTCAAGAAGCTGAGCAGATGCCAGCACCATGCTTGTACAGCCTGCAGAACCATGAACCAATTAAACTTCTTTTCTTACAAATTACCCAGCCTCAGGTATTTCTTTATGTCAATGCAGAGAACGGCCTAACACAAGTAGGAACTAGAGTGCCTTCAGGAAAGAATTTTTATTTGAGTATTCTTTTTGTATGCTAGGCAGTTTGCTTATGGCATCTCATGGGTTGGAGCAGCCACAGCAAAGCAGGGTCAGAGGTCCAGGCAAGGTGTTAGGAGGCAAATGGCAGGCACAAGTCAGCTCCTACCTCATACAAAAAGCTGCAGGTGTGTTTACTGCAGGTGTCTGAGTCTTAGCTGGGATCAGCAGGTGGAAACTGAGAGGGCAGCAAGCAGTTAAATATGGCTTCCCTGGAGGGTTCAGGTTCAGAGCTCAAGGTCAATCTTACTATCATTCCTAGCACATCCAGCAAGCTCCAAGAAGGATTCAAGATAAATGATGCCAAAAGTATGGCAGCATGAGTAAGGCAGCAGTATTTTAGCTGTTGCTTCAGCATGGGCAGCCTGATGAGTGCTTGGTGGGTAGTGGTAGGAGGTGAGGCCAAAAGACAGGTAGCACAAATGGAGAATTTTTACCTACTGAGGAATTTGGAGGTATTCTGTGGGAATGTGGAAAATTAGAAAGCTGGAGAGGATTAATTTGGAAGACGAGGAGGCCCATTGAAAGGCTATGGCAATAAAGACAAAAGGCCAACATACACATTGCAGTGTTATTTACAGGGCCAAAACACTGAAACAAGCTAAATAGCAACCAATAGAAATGAAGCCATGCCGTCGTGAAAAACAATAAAGTAGCTCTCTATATACTACTGTTATTAAGTATTCTCCAGGATATGTTAAGTGAAAAGAGTCAGATGCAGAACAGTGTGTATATAATTTTAAATGTTGAATGAAATAATGAAAAAATAAAAATATATGTTTGCATATGCATAGAAACTAGTATGAGGGTTAGCTGTGGCCAGGGGGCAGGAACTTGGAATAGGAAAGGGGCTTATACTGTAGCCTTTTGTATTATTTGAATTTTTTTCCATGTTCAAGAATTGCAATTTAAAAAAATGTATTTAAATGTCTTATCAAATAGCTTCTGAGAGAGCAGTTTTGGAACTCAGTCATTTCAAGATATGGGTTTCTCTGAAATCGAATCTCTTAATTGCAGCTATTGAAGTTTCCCATTTAGTGTACAGCAACTTGAACCATTGTCTTGTTGGCTATAGCACTCTGCTCTATCCCCCAAATATTTTCTGGCACAGGTGGGTGATGATTCTGAAAATGGGAAATTAGAGGAGCAAATTGGGATAATGGAGTATTCTTGGAAGCCTTCCCTTGTTAGCTGAGAATCTCTGCCATGACATAGAATTATGCCTTTTCTCTCCCTTAGCCACACAAGCCAGTTGTATGGAGATAAGAATAGGTAATAAATTTTAGATGGCACCATGTTCTGGATGCCAATATTTGATGAATAATACAAATTTTATTTAAAAACAGTTGTTATAACAACTGCAGTGAACATTAAGATCTCATGTTGACACAGAAAAAAGGGTATTCTCTCACCACCTCCCCAGCATACCCCTTCAAGCCATGATTAGTTCTTTGGTGCTTTTCAAATTTTTAACTTCTGGATACAATGTGTAAATATAAAACCAAGCTGAGATCTCACTCTCAGTGGGTTATTCATGAGACTGCTTTTGGCCAAGATACTTCCGTTTTCTCATGTTGTTTTAAGGCTTTGAAAAAAATCCTACAACTCTGTGGTGTAGATTTTCTGGTCTCCCTGAAGCACCCAGAATTGTTTTTTTCTTTCTCCATTTGAATCCAGGGAAACAAGTCTTTTTTTCTTAATATAGTTTTATTCACACATCATTAAGCTGATTTACTATATTATGCACCACTGTAGTCTTAGCAATCATGGCTTTCTCTCATCCAGAGAATAAAACAATCATTCAGAGCCTACTATAATAATGGGATTTTGCCCAATTCTGAAAGTACATACCCCTGGGGTTTTGCTAAAATCCCTGATTTTATTAAAGTTCACAAGGGGAGGGTATGGATGGATAGAAATTAAGTAAATTATAAATGCAACAAATGAAATGCTAAACTGTAAAGTGGGAGTGTGTGGCCCCTAGGGCTTGATTGGTGTCTTAGTCTGTTTTTTGTTGCTTCCAACAGAATACCTGAAATTGGGTAATTTATAAAGATAGTTATGCAGGTTTAATCCAAGCTCCAGGGCTGCATCTGGTAAGGGCCTTCTTGCTGGTGGGGACTCAGGATAGTCTCAAGATGGCACAGGGAATCACATGGTGAGACAGTTGAATGTGATGGCTCAGGTCTCTCTTCCTCTTCTTGTAAAGCCACCAGTATCACTCCCATTATAACCCATTATTAATACATTAAGCAATGAATGAATTCATACAATCCATTCACCTCTTAAAGACCCCGCCTTTCAATACTTGGCACATTGGAGATTAAGTTTCAACATGAATTTTGGAGGGGATATTTAAACCATAGCGATCGGATAATGTAAAACATTTCTGAAGAGCAGTGTTTTTACCTGGGTTTCATCTTTCCTTATTTTACTTTGAAAAATGCATTTTGTTGGATTGTTTTGCTCTGTGTTTTGGAACTCCCTGATTCTACATTTGCTGTTTTAAAACACACACACACACACACACACACACACACACACATACACACACACACACACACAAAATATTTGTTTCCTTCTGTAAATGCTAGACTTTTAAATATTCTATGATTATCTCTGACACAACAAAGAGAAAAAGATCAAAAGTGATTCTCCACAATTGTTTGGCACTCAGAGGCAGGATTACACATGATGATGAGCCAGGAACACGTGGCACAGTTTAGAGATTAGTAAACAAGAGGCCATTATTGCCTACGGTGAACAACCACCTGGAAGTTGAGACAGTGGTATGTCCTAATCAGAAAAACAAATGACCAGCTGCAAGGTTAAAAGCTCATCATTCAAGCAGTGTCCTTCAAATGTTTGAAAGCGTCTGGAAAAACTGACATTGACATTAACTACAAACTCATTTGCCAGGCTTGGCAGCATTTCTCCACTTGACACCTCCCTAATCACTCATCTTGTGGGCCCAGAGTGTGCAGGCTATGCTTGTAAAAAGACAAACAAAAACCGAAAACCAACTGGATTTTACTGAATGGATGCTTGCCCAGTGGCTGCAGAGGCACACTGGAGGGACTGGAACTTTTAGATAGTCTTAGATGCCTTTTTCTTGCTTTTTCAGACCAAGCTATTCTGACTATTCTTGGGCTGGCTTCCTTTGGTTTTTTTCTTTTTTAAGGAACCAGGTAAGAGGAGTTTTTAAATATTCAAAATGAAAATGCAACATGAATACTTCTGTGAATCAACCCCAAGTTTACTTTAAAAGACTTTGTTAGAAATGGCAATATGTGTGATATGCAATATTTTCCAGAGATATCTGCTTCTGAAATGTCCCTTATAAGGTGACTTAACCACAAACTAGAAATATATCGGAGAAAACCTTCACATGTACTGAATAAAAATACCCTGCTGATAAAGATAGGGAATATTCTTCCCTAAGGAGGGGAGCATGTTCAGGGGTCAATATAACTTTATGTTATATTGAACCGTGGAGCTCATCAAACAATGGTGTTAACAGTGGGCCTTAAGATTTTCCCCTATTTAGGTTTCAATGTCCAAAGTAGAAGGTGGGAACTTTACAAGTACTATTCTCCTCAGCATCAAGGACAGCGTTTTGCACCAAGCATTGTTCAGCAATTCCAAAAGACAGTCAGCTCTAATGATCACCTGTGTTTCAGATTTCTTTGAGACTTGCATTATATACCATTTCCAAACTCATGAACTCATCTTGGGGTTATATTTTAGCAAATGTCAAATGGAATTGATAAATGATATGGATGGTTCATATGTGAAAAATTTTAACAGAAAACTCACTAGGAGAAATTACTCCATCAAAAGCCTCCACAGATCACAGAATGAGGCATTCAGCACATGGTAAGGACCCAATAACTTGAAAGTAAATGATAACATTCAGTGACTTGGAATATTATCATCACTGTCAGAATGAATCGAATGTGTGACCAATCAATGCCCGCTTGATACTTTAGAATCAGTTTTTTTCCAGCAGAACAATATTGACTCCTTCCAAAATGGTCAGAATAGTCCCATGGTAGCCTGAGTTTCTGGTCATAAAGTACATCAGATGAGAATTTTTAAGAGCTGAAGAAAAACCAATTTGCAGTTAGGTAAGAACTAGGGAGCCTGGGAGAAATATTTTAATTACTTCATAACTTACCAATTGATATATATCAAAGATAGGGATGAAGCTCAAAGATGGAGGGCTGAGATACCCTTAGAATCCAGAAATCCCTTAAAATACTTCCTTTTGATCTAATATTACTCTTTTTTTTGGATTCAGAAATGTACTTACTTTGATTCAGCTATCTCCTGAAAAAATGATAAGATTTCTCAAGTTCATAGAAAAGCCAAGAGCCTGAGAAGAAAGGATAGATGGATAGAAAAAAAAATAGATGTTCATGCAAGAGACGATAGTTTTATCCTTGATAGTCAGAGAGGCTCAGCTATGGTCCATGAATTTGCTTTATTCTATTTGGATAAAGGTATTTTACTTCTTGATGTGAAGATGAAGAGTTTAACTTTTGCTATGGGAACAGGGCAGGTGTCTAGGGGAGTGTTGGGGTGACAAGAAGAACACAAGCAACTGATCTTGTTTTGTTGAAGCTGCTACCAAACGATTTCCCTACAATTTCCTTAGAGACCAATCCCTAGTATCATCTCAAGGGATAGTAATCCAGATGAGTCCAGAGGCCCACGTTCTCCAGAAAGTGGAGTGGAATGAATGCCATTTGATCCTGAAAGCCAGGCTCAGCTTGTTTTGTGAGTGACAGATGGGGACTGACTCTTGTTCAAGTTCAATAACAACCCTGTAACTGGTGGACATGGTGACAGAATAGTTGACCTAATTTAAAAGGTTGCATTATCCAGACTTGAAAATGCTGAGTAATTTAGAACAAATCAGTGGAATGACCAGCCCCTTGTCATTATGGATAATGAAACTATGGAACTTGTTATCCCAAGAGAAAAGAAATTGAAACTATACAGGCTTTTTAGAAAGCTGTAGATAAATTCATAATGACAGAGCTAAATGTGTTAGTAAGGGGAACTAAGATACTTGAGGATATGCCTTTTGCCTCTCTAACATAGGGGGTGCCAATCTTTTCTCTCTATGGGGTCTTTATTGAGGGTGACAATCATTGGGTCATGTTATTCCCTGAGCAGGAGAGTAGGAATAGCCACTTGATCCACCATCTCTGATATCAGGCTGACAGTGTTGCTGCCTGAAAAGTAATGAATTAGACCTGAGGATCAGAGAAGGCTCTCATCCCACAGTCCCCAGTGATCCCACTGCAACCCTTCTTCATAGATGGTAGCTGGGCTGTAGTTTCTCTGGGGCATCTTTCTATGTAGCAGATGCCCTGCAGAATACACAGCCCCTGAGTTGGGTCACTGCCGCCTCTCCCCAGAAGACTTTAACACCGGGTATGACAAGAAGCATCTCTAGCAAGGGCTGATGGAGCTGAGGGTCCTGAGTGAAAGTTGAGTTTGTCATCCAACTCCCTTCTCAGGTGGCGTCTTCTCGTTCACTTTGAACTCCATCAGAGGCATGGAGCCTACCTCCCCTACTCTCCTGTTCAGATGTATAGAACTGAGCTGCAACACAACAATCTGTTCTCCTATTTCCTCAAATGCTAATTTTTAAATTTATAAATTATTTATTTAGATAATTTTAACTTTTATTTTAGATTCAGAGGCTACATGTGCACATTTTTTGCATGGGTATATTGTATGATGCTGAGGTTTGGGGTACAACTGATCTTGTCACCCAGGTAGTGAGTGAGTATAGTACCCAATAGTTAATTTTTCAAGCCTTTTCCCCCTCCCTCCCTCCATCCTCTAGTAGTCCCCAGTGTCAATTGTTGCCACTTTTTTTCCATGAGTACCCAGTGTTAAGCTTTCACTTATAAGTAAGAACATGTGGGATTTGGTTTTCTGTTCCTGCATTAATTTGCTTAGGATAATGGACTCCAGCTGCATTCATGTTGCTGCAAAGGAATTGGCTTCATTCTTTTTTGTGGCTGATAGTATTCCATGCTGTAGATGTACCACATTTTCTTTGTGCATTCCACCATTGATAAGCACCTAGGTTGATTCCATGTATTTGCTATTCTGAATAGTACTGCAATGAACATGTGAGTGCATGTGTCTTGTGGTAGAATGATTTATTTTCTTTTGAATATACACCCAGTAATGGGATTGCTGGGTCTAATGATAGTTCTGTCTTAAGTTCTTTGGCAGACCCCCAAACTGCTTCTCACAGTGGCTGAACTAATTTACATTCTTACCAACAGTGTATAAGCATTTCCTTTCCTTTTCTCCTCAGCCTTGCCAACATCTGCTGTTTTTTGACCTTTTAATAATAGTTATTCTGACTGGTATGTCATTTCATTGTGGTTTTGATTTGCAATTCTCTGATGATTAGTGATGATGAGCTTTCTTTTCTTTTTCTTTTTTTGAGATGGAGTCTCAATCTGTCACCTAGGCTGGAGTGTAGTGGTGTGATTTCAGCTCACTGCAACCTCTGCCTCCTGGGTTCAAGTGATTCTCCTGCCTCAGCCTCCTGAGTAGCTGGGATTACAGGTGCCCACCACCAGCCCAGCTAATTTTTTCGTATTTTTATAGAGAAGGAGTTTCAACGTGTTGGCCAGGCTGGTCTTGAACTCCTGACCTCAGTTGATCTGGCCTCCCAAAGTGCTGGGATTACAGGTGTGAGCCATTGCACCCAGCTGATGAGCATTTTCTCATATGTTTGTTGGCTGCTTGTATGTCTTCTTTTGAGAAGTGTCTGTTCATGTCCTTTGCCCATTTTATAATGGGGTTATTTGTATTTTGCTTATTGATTTATAAGTTCCTTATAGATTCTGGTTATTAGGCTTTTGTTGGATGCATAGTTTGCAAATATTTTCTCACATTCTGTAGGCTGTCTGTTTGCTCTGTGACAATTTATTTTGCTGTGCAGAAGCTCTTTAATTTAAGAAGTTTAATTAGGTTCCAGTTATCAATTTTTGTGTTTCATTGCTATTGCTTTTGGGGATTTAGCCATAAATTATTTTTCAAGGCCAATGTCCCGAATAGGGTTTCCTAGGTTTCCTTCTAGGATTCTTATAGTTTGAGGTATTATATTTAAATACTTAATATATCTTGAGTTAATTTTTGCATATGGGGAAAGGTAAGGGTGAAGTTTCATTCTTCTGCACATAGCTAGCCAGTTATCCCAGCACCATTTGTTGAATAGGGAGTCCTTTCCCCACTGCTTATTTTGGTAGACTTTGTTGAAGATCAAATGATTGTAGGTGTGTGGCTTTATTTCTGGATTCTCTATTCTGTTCCATTGGCCTATGTGTCTGTTTTGGTAACAGTGCTATGCTGTTTTGGTTACTGTAACCCTATAGTATAGTTTGAAGGCAGGTAGCGTGATGCCCCAAGCTTTGTTTTTTTTTGCTTAGGATTGCCTTGGCTATTTGGGCTCTTTTTTAGTTCCATGTGAATTTTAGAATAACCAAACAAGAATTTTAAATGGGCCAGGCATGGTGGCTCACACCTGTAATCCCAGAACTCCGGGAGGCCAAGGTGGGCAGATTACCTGAGGTCAGGAGTTCAAGACCAGCCTGGCCAACATGGTGAAACCCCATCTCTACAAAAAATACAAAAATTAGCTGGGCATGGTGGCTGGGTGCCTGTAGTCCCAGCTACTTGGGGGAGTCTGAGGCAGGAGAATTGCTTGAACCTGGGAGGCAGAGGTTGCAGTGAGCTGAGGTTGCACCACTGCACTCCAGCCTTGGTGACAGAGTGAGACTCCATCTAAAAAAGAAAGAATTTAAAGTGACCAAACATTAACTTCACTGGTAACTTGGGTGTTATGTTGTTTGTTTAGGACTCTGTTCTGGGGACAGTTGGGAGAAATGAGGGACCATAAGAGTCTTCGACCAGGGTTCTGGCATCAGTACTGATAGGAGACCAATGGCAGCAAGCAAAGTCACCCTTGGGCTATGGGTGGCTTCTATTTATTTGAGGGTCTTAATGCTATGGTTTGAATATGGTTTGTTTCCCCCACCAAATCTCATGTTGAAATTTGATCTAGTGTTGGGAGGTGGGGCCTGGTAGGAGGTGTTTGGGTCATGGCGGTGGATCTCTCATGAGTGGCTCAATGTCCTTCTAGGGTTGTAAGTTCTACCTTTTTCAAGACTGGCTCAGTCCTCAGGGGAATGGATTAATTGCCTTAGGAGTGGGTTATTATAGAGCCAGGATGCCCCATAGGTTTGAACATGCCCGCTTTCCCTTGGACCTTCTCTACCATGTTTTGACACAGCTCAAAAGCTCTCACTGGAAGTCAAGCAGATGCTGGCACCATGCTTCTTGTACAGCGGGCAGAACTATGAGCTAAATAATCATCTTTCTTTATAAATCACCCAACCTCAGGTATTCCTTTATAGTGACACAAAGCAGACTAAGACATTTGGGATATTAAAAAAATATTAAAAATTTCAAAACAGGATTCCAAATGTGACAGACAAATCAATGCTTTTAACATCAGAAATCCCACAAAGACTCTGTAAAATCTCATTTGAGGAGGAGCTTAAAAGCTTACATTTGGGGCCCCTTCTAAGAGTGAGACCTGAGCTAACTGGCCTGGCTCTTCCTGTGATCAGCATGGGCAGCCAGACAGTGGAGCTGAGCCTGGGTCTTTTGTGAACACTTAGAAGGGGGAGAAGTGATGATTTGGATCTTTGCTGCAAGGAACAATGCCCTGAAAAATGATATCTTAGACAAGATAGTTTATATCTTCTCACACAAAAGAAACCTGGAGATAAGGCAATCCAAGGCTGGTGTGGCAGCAACAGGGCCAGAAATGGGCACTGGTTTTGCTGTGTTCTGTATGTGGCTTCTATTCTCAAGGTCACCTCACAGTCCAAGAATTCTACCTGGGTCTAGCCATTATATTACCATTCCACGGCAAGATGGAGGAACGTAAGAGAAGGAATGTACCCCCTCCCTTATAAGAAGATTTCCTGAACTTAGCATGCAACACCTTTTCACACAGCTTGTTGGCCAAAACTAGTTATATCCTAAGCTGACTGAGAGGGAAGATGGAAAATATCATCTTTTAGGTAAATAACAATGTATCCTGCTTTAAAAAATTCAGGATTCTTTTATAACAAAGTAGTGGGGAGAGGACTTAGGAGGCAATGAGCAGTAAATGCCACATCCAGAAATCCTTATGTCTGCCTTTTTCACAAGTTCTTGGTCCAATCTCACATTTACTTTCCCTCACTGCCTGGACATCTGACATATCTCTGCTCTAGCTGTGTTTCTCTGTGTTTCTCTCGACCATTGTTTTCTACTGATCTGATTGCCAGTATATAGATAGAATCTTAGTAAACAAAACATGGTAGATTAGAAATGGGATGTTACAATATCACAATTCTTTGTGCCTACTCTCTTAGGGAATTCAACTTCTAGTTTTCTTTGAGGACCCTGACCAAGAGACCTTACCCAGCACCAGTAATTAAAGTGGTTTCACTGTCAAAGAATAAACATATTCTTTTCTGTCTCACTTGCTTTGATGCCTCCTGCAATCAGTGTGCAGTAGATGACATATGTCTCACTGATCCCTGCTTCATTCACGGATATAGTTTATGCTGGCATTAATCACCTCATGCAATTCTGGGACTTCAGAGTCTGCCAACTGGGGCAGTGGGGTGTTGCATTGCATAGCCAATTGGTGTTTCATAATACAATTGTTTTGGTGGAATATCTAGTTCTCCAGGTAAAAGGTCCTTGCACTTCTTAGTCTCTACTGATTTTAATTGGATCAGTTTAACCACATAGATCTGTTTTCATTCCACTATGTTTGCAGACCACCAGGAAATGGAATCAGGAAGAATAAAGTGCCATCTAAGAAGAATGCAGAGTCAGGGCCAGAGGAAGGCTTGCTGAAATGTTGCATTCTCGTTGGAGGGGAGAGAAAGGCTGACTGCCCAAGCATGAATTGCAGAAATGCTGTGTAGGTGGGAGTGACCACTCGGTAGCCAGCTGTCAGGCACACATCTGAGCCTTAGGTCTAGAATGGCCAGGACTCATGCTGGCTGTCATTACAGCCCCAGTCATCCACTTGCTCCACAGTATCATTTCTTTAGTGGGAGTCAGAGGGAGAGGGAGAGTTTTAGTTTTGCTTCTTGGGAATTATACAGCAACTTGAGTATGCTCAGGGGATACTATTTGAATATTATCTGTCAGTGTGATAGGCCAAGAAAATCGAGAATTGGGCTTGGAGAATTATAGTAATCTTGATTTGGGCTTCATCAAGGCTCTTGACAAGTTTACCCATGATATTCTTAAGGATGAGAAAATGTAGCATGTTTGAACCTGACTGAATTAGCATACTCAATAGGTGCTGATTAATAGAGATGGGTATCTAATGGGGGGTCACTAGGCTCTGCCCTTGCTTAATGAAGATATAGAAGATACGCTAATCAATTTTTCAGATAACATGAAATTGGCAGTGATGGCTAATATGCTAGAGAATAGGTAAGAGAATCAGGATCCAAAAACATCTCAGCAATCTGAAAAAAATGTACTGAACCCAACAACAGGAAGGTTAGTAGGGAATAAATGTGATATTCTCTCTGGAATCCAAAACATCAAGTTCACACATATATGGTGAAGAAGAGATGCTTAGGTGCACCTGTTTCACCAGGATTTCAACTGCCATTCATTCATTTTTTTACCCCCAATTTACAGATGAAGAAACAGAAACTCAAAAACATAAGGTGCTACTCTTACGTGGTCTATAGAAGGCACAGTCAGGATTGACTAAGGCAGAAGTTCTTAGCCCCTGCTCCATCACCTGGAGCCAGAACTATCACTTCCTTACTTTTATGAATATTCGTTAATTCCTTTATTCATTGGTCAACAAATATTTTTCAAGCCTTATCTTTGTTTAGTGCTCTAACGATATTCCGGGATTTAATGATGAGTAAGACAGACACAATTCATTTCCTTATGGAAACAATTAAATATTTTTCATTTAACTGTTTCTTAACAATTAAATATTTCTTAATTAAGTATTTCTTATTTAATTGTTTCTTAACAATAAAGGGCGACACATACAATGGCAGAATAAAAACGGTATCCTATGTAATGCATCAGAGAATTCAGGGATGTTCACCTTGAGAGAGTGACATTAAGGCTGACATCTGAAGGATAAAGAGGAGTTAATCTACCAGGCAATGGGGAGAGGAAAGAATATTTCAATAAGAAGGAACAGCATGTGTAAAGACCTGGAGGCAAAAAGACATAAAATACTGAAGGAATGGGAGGAGGTTCACGACAACTCTGGCATAAAGGTTATGAGATATATAATGAGTGATGAAACTGGGGAGGAAGGACTAGGAGGATTGGAGAGGGAGGCCTTGAAGAGTTTTGCAATGCACTTAAAGACACTGGATACTATTTTCATGGGCTGGGAAACCCCCAAAAATTTTAAGCACAGAAGTGACTTAATCAGATTTTCATTTTGGAAGGTTCCTACTGGCTTCACTCTAGATGAGGGCAGGGCAGGACAGGGGCAAAACTAGATGCCTGGTGACCTGTGAGGAGGTATTGCAGGCACTCAGATGAGAGACGCTGGTGGTCTTCACTAGTGAGAGTGCAGATGGAAAGAAGTGGACACACATGAAAATTATACAGTAGAGAAATCAAGGATATGGTGATGGTTTGAATGTGGAGGCAACAGGAGGATTCAAGGGTGACTCTCAGCATTTGCTCTTGAGACAACTGAGTGGATTGTGAAGCCATTTTCTGATTTTGGGGAACAGCAGGAGAGAGGCATATTTGGGATAGCAGGTGATGTATTCAGCTTTGAACATGTTGAGTTTGAGGCAACCAGGGCTTGTCCAAGTGGTTGGTGTCCAGTAGGCAGATGGACATAAAAATCTAGAACCCAAGAGAGAGAGGTGTGGACTGAAGATACAGATTTGGGGAAAAAAATCCCTGACAGCCAATAAAAAGAGTAAATTCAGTCCTTCATCATATTCGTAAAAGTAGGGAACTGATAGTTCTGGCTCCAGGTGATGGAGCAGGGGCTAAGAACTTCAGCCCTAGTCAATCCTGACTGTGCCTCATATGGACCATGTAAAGGTAGCACCTTATGTTTTTGAGTTTTAGTTTCTTCATCTGTAAATTGGGGGTACAAAAACAGCTACTGCATAGTGTTTTTGTAAGAATGAAATAAGATGATAAAAAATAAAGTGCCTAGCAGAGTACCTGGCACACAGTAAGTGCTGAAAAATTAATAAGGATTATTATTGTTGTTGTTGCTATTGTATTTTACTTGTTGTCTGAGTGAATTTACTTTAAGAGGGCCAGGTAGTTAGTGCTTTATTGAGTGGAGGGACTGAAATTTAGTCACATGATGAATGCTGAAAGAGCCTAGGGCTGGTCAGCTTGCTGTGCAGGAGGTCTGAGGCAGCATTTTTCAACTACACAAAGGAATTCTAGAAGAAAAAGAAGATACACAGAAATTAACCCTCCAAAGACTGAGCCAGAAAGAACTGATTCCCTGAACAGACCAATAACAAGCTCTGAAATTGAATCAGTAATAAATAGCTTACAACCACCAACACCACCAAAAGCCCAGGACCCGATGGGTTCACAGCTGAATTCTATCAGATGTACAAATAAGAGCTGATACCATTCCTACATAAGCTATTCCAAAAAATTGAGGAGGAGAGACTTCTCCCCAACTCATGCTATGAGGCCAGCATCATCTAGATACCAAAACCTGGCATAGACACAACGAAAAGAGAAAACTTCAGACCAATATCCTTGATGAATATTGATGCAAAAATCCTCAAAAAAAAATACTGGCAAACGTGCTCACTTTGGCAGCACATATACTAAAACACTGGCAAATGAAATCCAGCAGCACATCAAAAGCTAATCCACCACGATCGAGTAGGCTTCATCCCTGGGATGGCTCAACATATGAAAATCAATTAATGTGATTCATCACATAAACAGAACTAAAGACAAATACCATATGATTATCTCAATAGATATGAAAAAGGCTTTTGATAAAATTCAACATCTCTTCATGTTAAAAACTCTCAATAAACTAGGTATTAAAGGAACATACCTCAAAATAATAAGAGCCATCTATGACAAACCCACAGCCAACATTATAATGAATGGGCAAAAGCTGGAAGCATTCCCCTTGAAAACTGGCACAAGACAAGGATGCCTTCTCTCCCTACTCCTATTCAACACAGTATTGGAAATCCTAGCCAGAGCAATCAGGCAAGAGAAAGAAATAAAGTGTATTCAAATAGGAAGAGAGGAAGTCAAACTATCTCTGTTTGCAGACAGCATGATTCTATATCTAGAAAACCCCATAGTGTTGACCCAAAAGCTCCTTCAGCTGATAAGCAACTTCAGCAAAGTTACAGGATATAAAATCAATGTACAAAAATCACAAACATTCCTATACACCACCAACAACCAAACTGAGAGACAAATCAGAAATCAAAATCCCATTCACAATTGCCACACATAAAAAATAAAATACCTAGGAATACACCTAACCAGGGAGGTCAAGGATCTCTACAATGAGAATAACAAAACACTGCTCAAAAAACTCAGAGAAGGCACAAACGAATGGAAAAAACATACCATGCTCATGGATAGGAAGAATCAGTATCATGGTGGATAGGAAGAATCAGTATCATTTAAAATGGCCATACTGTCCAAAACAATTTACAGATTCAATGCTATTCCTATCAAACTACCAAACATTCATCACAGAACTAGAAAAAATTATTTTAAAATTTATATGGAACCAAAAAAGAGCCCGAATAGCCAAGACAATCCTAAGCAAGAAGAACAAAGCTGGAGGCATCACATTACCCAACTTCAAACTATACTACAAGGCTACAGTGACCAAAACAACAAGGTACTGGTACAAAAACAGGCACACAGACCAATGCAACAGAATAGAGAGCCTAGAAATAAGGCCACACATCTACAACCATCTGATCTTTGACAGAACTGACAAAAACAAGCAATGGGAAAAGATACCCTATTTTATAAATGGTACAGGGATAACTGGGTCTCCATATGCAAAGGATTGAAACTGGACCCCTTCTTCACACCATATACAAAAATCAACTCAAGAAGGATTAAAGACTTAAATGTAAAACCCAAAACTATAAAAGCGTGGAAGACAACCTAGGCAATACCATCCTGGACCTAGAAACAGGCAAAGATTTCATGACAAAGACACTAAAAGCAATCACGACAAAAGCAAAAATTGACAAATGGGACCTAATTAAACTAAAGAGCGTCTGCGCAGCAAAAGAAACTATTATCAGAGTGCATAGACAACCTACAGAATGGGAGAAAATATTTGCAAATGATGCATCTGACAAAGGTCTAAAATCATATATAAGGAACTTAAACAAGTGTACAAGAGAAAAACAAACAACCTCATTAAAAACTGGGCAAAGGACATGAAGAGACACTTCTCAAAAGACAACATACATGTGGCCAACAAGCATATAAAAAAAAGCTCAATATCACTGATCATTAGAGAAATGCAAATCAAAACCATAATGGGATACCATCTCACACTAGTCAGAATGGCTATTAATAAAAAGTCAAAAACAAAACCAAAAACAACAGATGCTGGCACTGGCGAGGTTGTGGAGAAAAGGGAACTCTTACACACTTTCAGGGGGAGTGTAAATTAGTTCAGCCATGTGGAAAGTAGTATGGCAATTCCTCAAAGGGCTGAAAGCAGAGCTACCATTTGACCCAGCAAATCCTCCAGGTATTTACCCAGAGGAATATAACACATTTTACCATAAAGACACATGCATGCAAATGTTCGTTGCAACACTATTCACAATAGCAAAGATATGGAATCAACATAAATGCCCATCAGTGACAGACTGGACAAGAAAATGTGGTACATATATACCATGGAATATTATGCAGCCATAAAAAAGAATGAGATTATATCTTTTGTGGAAACATGGATGGAGCTGGAGGCTATCATCCTTAGCAAACTAACACAGGAACAGAAAATCAAATACTGCATGTTCTCACTTATAAGTGGGAGCTAAATGATAAGAACTTACGCACACAAAGAAGGAAAACGACAGACACTGGTGCCTATCAGAAGGAGAAGGGTGGGAGGAGGGAGAGGAGCAGAAAAGATAACTATTGGGTGCTGAGCTTAATAACTAGGTGATGTAATAACATGTACAACAAACCCCTGTGACACATGTTTATCTATGTAACAAACCTTCACATATACCTTCAAACCCAAAATTAAAAAAAAGTTAGCCAGGTATGGTGGGACCCACTTGTAGTCTCAGCTACTTAGGAGCCTGAGGTGGGAGGACTGATTGAACCTACGAGGTTGAGGCTGCAGTGAGCCCTAATTGTGCCATTGCACTCCAGCCTGGGAGGCAGAGTGAGATCCTGTCTCAAAAATAAAAATAAAAAATAAAAAATAAAAATAAAAGGTAGAATTATCCCCATGGGACCCTAGAAGAGGAAGTAGGATGAACCAAAAGGAGTTTCAGAGAAACTGACCTCAGCTAAATATAGTGGGAATCTTCTAATAGCCAAAGTGCCAAAGTTCTTAGGAAAAGATAGTTTTTTTGCTTTTGTTTTTTTCAGAAGTACAGACTTCCTCATCTCTAAATTAAATTGCAGTTAGAAGAGTGATACCTGTTGTTGGAGGTGAGGTTAGATGTGGCCTTGCTAACAGCAGAGTTAGGGCCTAGTTTGAATGAGGTGTTTATTTAGGGCCTGGCATCCTTAGCAAGTTCATTAAAATTGATGAACATTACATTACAACATTCATTCTCACACTTGTTCTCCAACCATAAAAGAGATTATTTTCTTCACTGGGTTGGGCAAGGGGTTACGATTTTTTATAAGCAACCCCTCCAATAGCCTGTATTGTACAACCCCCCAGCCTCTAAGTCCCAAATGCACACAACACGGCGACATGGGTAAAGAGCACAGAACTGTCCGCGAGTGCTGCTGAGAGGTTTAGTTTTCCACTTACCCTCACTCCTGAATGCATTATTATCCCTCACCAGTTGAGATGTCTCCTCCCCTTCAGCCCTTCCTGTAGGGTCCAGCTTCAGGAAAGGCCCCGTGCTAAGTAATAAATAAGAGGTGGGTAGGATTTTAAATCTCACCACCCTAGGTTTATTTTCTGATAGTAAAATGGAAGAAAAATAGAGTGAAACCTTCATGATTTATGGGCTCCCTTCCCTTTGGAGGTTTTCTGGTTGCATCTTTGTGCTATGCTTGACATTTATGATATAAGGTATTAATATCTGCAAAGAAGAGCTGCTGGTGCTAATTATTCAGACCTGCTCTGACAGTGAACTGGTGAGCAGCACTCATATGTCAGATCCCATCTATGCATTAAGTCTTTCACTTAAAATAGGTGGGAATTATGAGGCACTATGGGCCTTAGCTGTATAGATTGTGCAGAAAGTCTATAGGATATATTAGTAAATCAACTATGATAGGGTTGCTGAAAAGCAAGCCAATACCTGTCTGATAAATAGAATCCCCAGGAAAGTCTTTGATTTAGGAAATGTGCCAGAGACATAAAATGATATGAGGGAGGGAAAATGCAAATGATGAAACTAATTTTTCCTACTTCAGAAAGGAAAATGTTTGCCTCTCCTTCCAGTCATTCAGGTTGTCAGATGTGCCTTGTTTCTGGCAGCTATTTGTAATATTAATCATTTTAACAGTATCAAACAGACTGGGTTTTTACACTTGATAAATTTTTGATGTTGAACCTTTGAAAAACGCAGTGATGTGATTTTTTTATTTCCTCCAGAGTTTCTCCCCAGAAGCCAGTGTTAATTTGCAGATGCCAACACATGACTAATGGTTTTATCTCAAAAGATTAATCCACATTAAATTAACATAGGACCAAGGCCTCAGGATTGTTTAACCTTTCGTTGTCAGAGATTCCAGGCTTTGTGATTCTGACAGACAGGCTGACAGTTGTCTCCTCATAAGGGATGGTAGCTGGTTAATTGGTCAGTCAGTCAGCTTGGTAGACCCTGTTATTGCCTACCTAACAGTCAATGCCCTCTTCTTATTTATGAAGAACACCAATTTTGTTCAGGGAGCAATGTGCTCAGCTCCAGATGATGAGATATGATAGATCTGCTTCAGTATGGGTCAACTAAATTCCCTGTGATTGATTCAGAGGTGAGGAAGTGACCTAATTCTGGCCAATGAAACGCAAGAGCAGGACGGAAAGGAGCTGAATGGGTTGGAGGATGAAGGGATGGTGGCTTCTGGAAAAGAAAATAAAAGGTGATCATCATGTGGAAGTTAGTCCTTTTTGTTTCTGTAATTTCCTTCCTGATAGTGGATGTGGCTGTGCGAAAACTGGTTCCTGCAGCCAGCAGCTATGTTGGGCTCTTGAGTGGAGACCATAGCCAGAACTTTGGGTGGCAGAGCAGACAGACAGGAAGAAACTGAGCCCTTGCTGATGTCATCAAACCACCAAACCAACTGCAGTCAGTTCCTTCTGCCTACCTCTAGATCACTTTTTAAACAAATAACAAATGTCATGATGTAAGCCACTGTTAGTAAAGGTTTCTGTATGCTGCTGCTGGAAGTATTTCTAATGATACAGCCAATTTTGCAAGCCTGGAAATGGTTCCTTCTCTCTTGAAAAAATTAATGTCATACACAAGGCAGGGAACATCACACACTGGGGCCTGTCAAGGGGT
This sequence comes from Macaca fascicularis, assembly GCF_037993035.2. NCBI lineage: Eukaryota > Metazoa > Chordata > Mammalia > Primates > Cercopithecidae > Macaca > Macaca fascicularis. The sequence goes on from NC_088380.1 coordinate 133,773,156, forward strand.
GGGGGGCTGGGGGAGAGATAGCATTAGGAGAAATACCTAATGTAAATGACAAGTTGATGGGTGCAGCAAACCAACATGGCATGTATGTACCTAGGTAACAAACCTGCACGTTGTGCACATGTACCCTAGAACTTAAAGTGTAATAAAAAAATTATGTCATACATTCATATGGTAAAGCAAAATGCTGAAAAATATATCATGGTATTAAATAGCAAGTGCAAGTATTTTTTTTTAAATTTATTTATTATTATTATACTTTAAGTTGTAGGGTACATGTGCATAACGTGCAGGTTTGTTACATATGTACACTTGTGCCATGTTGGTGTGCTGCACCCATCAACTCGTCATTTACATCAGGTATAACTCCCAATGCATTCCCTCCCCCCTCCCCCCTCCCCATGATAGGCCCCGGTGTGTGATGTTCCCCTTCCTGAGTCCAAGTGATCTCATTGTTCAGTTCCCACCTATGAGTGAGAACATGCGGTGTTTGGTTTTCTGTTCTTGTGATAGTTTGCTAAGAATGATGGTTTCCAGCTGCATCCATGTCCCTACAAAGGACACAAACTCATCCTTTTTTATGGCTGCATAGTATTCCATGGTGTATATGTGCCACATTTTCTTAATCCAATCTGTCACTGATGGACATTTGGGTTGATTCCAAGTCTTTGCTATTGTGAATAGTGCTGCAATAAACATACGTGTGCATGTGTCTTTATAGCAGCATAATTTATAATCCTTTGGGTATATACCCAGTAATGGGATGGCTGGGTCATATGGTACATCTAGTTCTAGATCGTTGAGGAATCGCCATACTGTTTTCCATAATGGTTGAACTAGTTTACAATCCCACCAACAGTGTAAAAGTGTTCCTATTTCTCCACATCCTCTCCAGCACCTGTTGTTTCCTGACTTTTTAATGATCGCCATTCTAACTGGTGTGAGATGGTATCTCATTGTGGTTTTGATTTGCATTTCTCTGATGGCCAGTGATGATGAGCATTTTTTCATGTGTCTGTTGGCTGTATGAATGTCTTCTTTTGAGAAATGTCTGTTCATATCCTTTGCCCACTTTTTGATGGGGTTGTTTGTTTTTTTCTTGTAAATTTGTTTGAGTTCTTTGTAGGTTCTGGATATTAGCCCTTTGTCAGATGAGTAGATTGCAAAAATTGTCTCCCATTCTGTAGGTTGCCTGTTCACTCTGATGGTAGTTTCTTTTGCTGTGCAGAAGCTCTTTAGTTTAATGAGATCCCATTTGTCAATTTTGGCTTTTGCTGCCGTTGCTTTTGGTGTTTTAGACATGAAGTCTTTGCCCATGCCTATGTCCTGAATGGTACTACCTAGGTTTTCCTCTAGGGTTTTTATGGTATTAGGTCTCACATTTAAGTCTCTAATCCATCTTGAATTAATTTTCGTATAAGGAGTAAGGAAAGGATCCAGTTTCAGCTTTCTACTTATGGCTAGCCAATTTTCCCAGCACCATTTATTAAATAGGGAATCCTTTCCCCATTTCTTGTTTCTCTCAGGTTTGTCAAAGATCAGATGGCTGTAGATGTGTGGTATTATTTCTGAGGACTCTGTTCTGTTCCATTGGTCTATATCTCTGTTTTGGTACCAGTACCATGCTGTTTTGGTTACTGTAGCCTTGTAGTATAGTTTGAAGTCAGGTAGCGTGATGCCTCCAGCTTTGTTCTTTTGACTTAGGATTGTCTTGGAGATGCGGGCTCTTTTTTGGTTCCATATGAACTGTAAAGCAGTTTTTTCCAATTCTGTGAAGAAACTCATTGGTAGCTTGATGGGGATGGCATTGAATCTATAAATTACCTTGGGCAGTATGGCCATTTTCACGATATTGATTCTTCCTATCCATGAGCATGGTATGTTCTTCCATTTGTTTGTGTCCTCTTTTATTTCACTGAGCAGTGGTTTGTAGTTCTCCTTGAAGAGGTCCTTTACATCCCTTGTAAGTTGGATTCCTAGGTATTTGATTCTCTTTGAAGCAATTGTGAATGGAAGTTCATTCCTGATTTGGCTCTCTGTTTGTCTGTTACTGGTGTATAAGAATGCTTGTGATTTTTGCACATTAATTTTGTATCCTGAGACTTTGCTGAAGTTGCTTATCAGCTTAAGGAGATTTTGGGCTGAGACAATGGGGTTTTCTAAATATACAATCATGTCATCTGCAAAGAGGGACAATTTGACTTCTTCTTTTCCTAACTGAATACCCTTGATTTCTTTCTCTTGCCTAATTGCCCTAGCCAGAACTTCCAACACTATGTTGAATAGGAGTGGTGAGAGAGGGCATCCCTGTCTTGTGCCAGTTTTCAAAGGGAATTTTTCCAGTTTTTGCCCATTTAGTATGATATTGGCTGTGGGTTTGTCATAAATAGCTCTTATTATTTTGAGGTATGTTCCATCAATACCGAATTTATTGAGCGTTTTTAGCATGAAGGGCTGTTGAATTTTGTCAAAAGCCTTTTCTGCATCTATTGAGATAATCATGTGGTTCTTGTCTTTGGTTCTGTTTATATGCTGGATTATGTTTATTGATTTGCGAAAGTTGAACCAGCCTTGCATCCCAGGGATGAAGCCCACTTGATCATGGTGGATAAGCTTTTTGATGTGTTGCTGAATCTGGTTTGCCAGAATTTTATTGAGGATTTTTGCATCGATGTTCATCAGGGATATTGGTCTAAAATTCTCTTTTTTTGTTGTGTCTCTGCCAGGCTTTGGTATCAGGATGATGTTGGCCTCCTAAAATGAGTTAGGGAGGATTCCCTCTTTTTCTATTGATTGGAATAGTTTCAGAAGGAATGGTAGCAACTCCTCCTTGTACCTCTGGTAGAATTCAGCTGTGAATCCATCTGGTCCTGGACTTTTTTTGGTTGGTAGGCTATTAATTATTGCCTCAATTTCAGAGCCTGCTATTGGTCTATTCAGGGATTCAACTTCTTCCTGGTTTAGTCTTGGAAGAGTATAAGTGTCCAGGAATTTATCCATTTCTTCTAGATTTTCTAGTTTATTTGCGTAGAGGTGTTTATAGTATTCTCTGATGGTAGTTTGTATTTCTGTGGGGTCGGTGGTGATATCCCCTTTATCATTTTTTATTGCGTCGATTTGATTCTTCTCTCTTTTCTTCTTTATTAGTCTTGCTAGTGGTCTGTCAATTTTGTTGATCTTTTCAAAAAACCAACTCCTGGATTCATTGATTTTTTGGAGAGTTTTTTGTGTCTCTATCTCCTTCAGTTCTGCTCTGATCTTAGTTATTTCTTGCCTTCTGCTAGCTTTCGAATGTGTTTGCTCTTCCTTCTCTAGTTCTTTTAATTGTGATGTTAGAGTGTCAATTTTAGATCTTTCCTGCTTTCTCTTGTGGGTATTTAGTGCTATAAATTTCCCTCTACACACTGCTTTAAATGTGTCCCAGAGATTCTGGTATGTTGTATCTTTGTTCTCATTGGTTTCAAAGAACATCTTTATTTCTGCCTTCATTTCGTGATGTACCCAGTAGTCATTCAGGAGCAGGTTGTTCAGTTTCCATGTAGTTGAGCGGTTTTGATTGAGTTTCTTAGTCCTGAGTTGTAGTTTGATTGCACTGTGGTCTGAGAGACAGTTTGTTATAATTTCTGTTCTTGTACATTTGCTGAGGAGTGCTTTACTTCCAATTACGTGGTCAATTTTGGAGTAAGTACGATGTGGTGCTAAGAAGAATGTATATTCTGTTGATTTGGGGTGGAGAGTTCTATAGATGTCTATTAGGTCTGCTTGCTGCAGAGATGAGTTCAATTCCTGGATATCCTTGTTAACTTTCTGTCTCGTTGATCTGTCTAATGTTGACAGTGGAGTGTTGAAGTCTCCCATTATTATTGTATGGGAGTCTAAGTCTCTTTGTAAGTCTCTAAGGACTTGCTTTATGAATCTGGGTGCTCCTGTATTGGGTGCATATATATTCAGGATAGTTAGCTCTTCCTGTTGAATTGATCCCTTTACCATTATGTAATGGCCTTCTTTGTCTCTTTTGATCTTTGATGGTTTAAAGTCTGTTTTATCAGAGACTAGTATTGCAACCCCTGCTTTTTTTTGTTCTCCATTTGCTTGGTAAGTCTTCCTCCATCCCTTTATTTTGAGCCTATGTATGTCTCTGCGTGTGAGATGGGTCTCCTGAATACAGCAGACTGATGGGTCTTGACTCTTTATCCAGTTTGCCAGTCTGTGTCTTTTAATTGGAGCATTTAGTCCATTTACATTTAAGGTTAAGATTGTTATGTGTGAACTTGATCCTGCCATTATGATATTAACTGGTTATTTTGCTCGTTAGTTGATGCAGTTTCTTCCTAGCCTCGATGGTCTTTACATTTTGGCATGTTTTTGCAATGGCTGGTACCGGTTGTTCCTTTCCATGTCGAGTGCTTCCTTCAGGGTCTCTTGTAAGGCAGGCCTAGTGGTGACAAAATCTCTAAGCATTTGCTTATCTGTAAAGGATTTTATTTCTCCTTCACTTATGAAACTTAGTTTGGCTGGATATGAAATTCTGGGTTTAAAATTCTTTTCTTTAAGAATGTTGAATATTGGTCCCCACTCTCTTCTGGCTTGTAGAGTTTCTGCCGAGAGATCTGCTGTTAGTCTGATGGGCTTCCCTTTGTGGGTAACCCGACCTTTCTCTCTGGCTGCCCTTAAGATTTTTTCCTTCATTTCAACTTTGGTGAATCTGGCAATTATGTGTCTTGGAGTTGCTCTTCTCGAGGAGTATCTTTGTGGCGTTCTCTGTATTTCCTGGATTTGAATGTTGGCCTGCCCTACTAGGTTGGGGAAGTTCTCCTGGATGATATCCTGAAGAGTGTTTTCCAACTTGGTTCCATTTTCCCCCTCACTTTCAGGCACCCCAGTCAGACGTAGATTTGGTCTTTTTACATAATCCCATACTTCTTGCAGGCTTTGTTCATTTCTTTTTCTTCTTTTTTCTTTTGGTTTCTCTTCTCGCTTCATATCATTCATTTGATCCTCAATCGCTGATACTCTTTCTTCCAGTTGATCGAGTCGGTTACTGAAGCTTGTGCATTTGTCACGTATTTCTCGTGTCATGGTTTTCATCTCTTTCATTTCGTTTATGACCTTCTCTGCATTAATTACTCTAGCCATCAATTCTTCCACTTTTTTTTTCAAGATTTTTAGTTTCTTTGCGCTGGGTACGTAATTCCTCCTTTAGCTCTGAGAAATTTGATGGACGGAAGCCTTCTTCTCTCATCTCATCAAAGTCATTCTTCGTCCAGCTTTGATCCGTTGCTGGCGATGAGCTGCGCTCCTTTGCCGGGGGAGATGCGCTCTTATTTTTTGAATTTCCAGCTTTTCTGCCCTGCTTTTTCCCCATCTTTGTGGTTTTATCTGCCTCTGGTCTTTGATGATGGTGATGTACTGATGGGGTTTTGGTGTAGGTGTCCTTCCTGTTTGATAGTTTTCCTTCTAACAGTCAGGGCCCTTAGCTGTAGGTCTGTTGGAGATTGCTTGAGGTCCACTCCAGACCCTGTTTGCCTGGGTGTCAGCAGCAGAGGCTGCAGAAGATAGAATATTGCTGAACAGCAAGTGTACCTGTCTGATTCTTGCTTTGGAGGCTTCCTCTCAGGGGTGTACTCCACCCTGTGAGGTGTGGGGTGTCAGACTGCCCCTAGTGGGGGATGTCTCCCAGTTAGGCTACTCAGGGGTCAGGGACCCACTTGAGCAGGCAGTCTGTCCCTTCTCAGATCTCAACCTCTGTGTTGGGAGATCCACTGCTCTCTTCAAAGCTGTCAGAGTCGTTTGCGTCTGCAGAGTTTTCTGCTGCTTTCGTTGTTGTTTACTGTGCCCTGTCCCCAGAGGTGGAGTCTACAGAGACAGGCAGGTTTCCTTGAGCTGCTGTGAGCTCCACCCAGTTCGAGCTTCCCAGCAGCTTTGTTTACCTACTTAAGCCTCAGCAATGGCGGGCGCCCCTCCCCCAGCCTCGCTGCTGCCTTGCCGGTAGATCACAGACTGCTGTGCTAGCAATGAGGGAGGCTCCATGGGTGTGGGACCCTCCCGGCCAGGTGTGGGATATGATCTCCTGGTGTGCCTGTTTGCTTTTAAGCACAATATTGTGGTGGGAGATACCCGATTTTCCAGGTGTTTTGTGTCTCAGTTCCCCTGGCAAGGAAAAGGGATTCCCTTCCCCCTTGCGCTTCCCAGGTGAGGCAATGCCTCGCCCTGCTTCAGCTCTCGCTGGTCGGGCTGCAGCAGCTGAGCAGCACCGATCGTCCGGCACTCCCCAGTGAGATGAACCCAGTACCTCAGTTGAAAATGCAGAAATCACTGGTCTTCTGTGTCGCTCGCGCTGGGAGTTGGAGACTGGAGCTGTTCCTATTCGGCCATCTTGCTCCGCAACCGCAAGTATTATTCCTAGCTTCCAGTACCCTCCTCAGAGGCAACTACTTTTAATTGCTTCTGCTTCAGTCCTCTGATGGTTAGACTGTAATTTAGGGTAATTTGCCTGTTCTTCTATACTGAACACATTATTTAGACAGTATATATTCCTTCCCTACTCTGAAAGAATTTATCTTCTAATATTCCCCAGACGTATTACATTTCCTCTACAGCTACATATATAGCTTTAAATCAATAAGTGACACTTTTCACATTTTTTACATTATATATAATTAAATGCAGAATTAAGTGGTTTAATCCCCAGAAAACGGAATGTAATCCTATTCACTAAACTAGTCATAGAATCATGTACTAGGCATTGAGAGCTAATGAGTTCTCTTTCTTCACACTCAGTTTCTTCAAAATCATGCCACACTTTAGTTGTTCATATTTACACACTGGTTCTTGAATCTTTTTTTTTTTTTAAGCCAAAATTGCTAATTGTCTTCCATTTTTCTTGTTGAGAACAGAAACACACGTGTTCTTCATTATATCACGAAGACATCAGCTTCTTAGTTATACTATTGTTGAATGAAAAAAACTTTCTTAGAAGATTTATTTTCCTAGGTGTCTGATTTCCTGTCCTAATTTGGTCAATAACAAATTCCTGCAGAACTGTGAAAAAGGCCTTGTTCCATTTTCTTCTGGTGGTATTTCAAATGAGAAGTTCGATGCCAATTTTAATTTTTCTGTAACTTTTTTCTTGACACTCTTTAGCATGTTCCCCACCCTTCTTTAGTGTTTAATTCCATAAGAATGAATTTGAGAGTATCTATATATCTACTCTGCTTCATATCCAAACTTCAGTCTTTTTATTTTGAGTTCCTGGAGATTTTCTTCTACTATTTTTTTTTAGTTAAAAATAAATAATTCATACACCATAAAATTCACCCTTTTAAAGCATACAAAGAAATGGTTTTTGTATATTTACAAAGCTGTGCAACCATCACCACAATCTAGCTTCAGAACATTTTCATCACCCCCAAAAGAAATCCCACACCCATTAGCAATCACTTACTCATTCCCCCTTTTCCCCAGCCCCTGGCAGCCACTAATTTACTCTGTCTCTATGGCTTTGCCTATTCTGGACGTTACATATAAATGGAATCATACAATATGTGGCCTTTGTGCCTTTGTGTCTGTTTCTTTCACTCAGCATAATGTTGTCAAGGTTCATCCATGTTGTAGCATGTAGCTCCTTTCCTTTTTGTGACTGGATAATATTTCATTGCATATATATACCACATTTTGTTTATCCACTCTTCACCTGTGGTTTATTCAGTGATTTTCTCCTGCACATTTTTTTTTAGCTTTCTTCTGACAGTTCTGTTAGGTGGGTGTAGGCCTTCTATTGATTCTCTGATTTTGTTTCATATTTTTAATTTCTTTCTTTTTACTCTTCATTTTGGTAGATTTCCTTGATTTCATTTTACAGTGTTTGTATTACAGGTAAAATTTTGTAGCAGCCATATTTTTATGAGACTGAAGTGCTACCGACTGAGCTAACGATGCACCTTAGCCATATTTTTAATTTCCAGTAACCCTTTCTTGTTTTTGGTTGTTCCTTTTTTATAAGAAGCCTCTTTTGGACTGGATACAGTGGCTCATGCCTGTAATCCTAGTGCTTCATGAGGCTGGGGTGGAGCATGGTTTGAAGCCTGGAGTTTAAGACTAGCCTGGGCAACAAAGCAAGGTACACATCTCTACGAGTATTAAAAATAAAAAATTAGCCAAGCATGGTGGCACGTGCATGTAGTCTCAGCTACTCCATAGTAGGCTGAGGTAGGAGGATCCCTTGAGCCCAGGAATTTGAGGCTGCAATGAGTTATGGTCATATCACTGCACTCCAGACTGGGCAACAGAATGAGACTTTGTCTCAAAAAAAAAAAAAAAAAAAAAAAGGCCTCTTTTGTTTTCTTTTTGTTTTGCATGGCATTTAGTTTACATTTATTGAGCGCCTATTTAGGTGTCCTCAGCTGATGTAAGACACTCCCAAATGTCCTACTTAGAGAGACGAGAGGCATCTCCCTAGGCAGATATATCCACTGTGTTGTGAATTAAATAAGGACCTTCAGAATGCCTGGTACCTGATGTGTATTTGGTTTACAATGGGACTTCCTTCCTCTTGCTTCTGAGTTAGTCAGGTTAGCTTAATGCCTTTGTTAAGATGGAGCTGGCCTTTCTGTTTGTCACTCCTCTGTGCTGTTAGAAAAGCAGACAACCTCTCTAGCACAGCTGCAAACCAAGTCAGATGTCAACAACTTTAGCTTTAGCTTTCTTTCCTTTCGTGGTTTGTGCTTCTCTTTTGAAGTTCAGGTTTATTGAGGCATAATTTATAGAGAGGAAAATTCACCTGTTTAAGGTATTCAGTTTGATGAGTTTTGATAAATGTATACAGTCATGTTACTATAGCCACACTCAAGATAAAGAACAGTTTCATCAACCCACAAAGTTCTCTTGGATCCCTTCTCAAATCTCTCATCTTGAGGGTGGATTTCTTCAAGTGGTTAGTGCTCAATCCTATAGATCAGTGTCAGGGGTTTTCCCTGCTGTTGTGTTCTCTCATAAGCTTCTCTACTGACCCTTAGGGCTGGGAAGTCCTAATGTGAACCCTGCGAGGGGGACATGCTTTCCTTTAGGGGACATGGGTGTGGAGCAGGAAGAAAGCAGTTCTGCAGTGTAAATTCTCTAGTCTCTAATTGCTTTGATGCAAGGGGATAGGAGTGAGATGGGAAGAGCTACCTGCATCAGTTATTTCATAAATAGCCCTTTTATTAATTACACTGATTGCTGCTCTGCCTCCTGCTTCTACTTTGGTTTCTTGCTATCTACAAATTTAGGGTCTTCTAGGACTGACATAAAAAATGGCTCCCAGCTGCGCTGTAGCCTTCTTCCAAACGTGTTCTGGGCCTCAGCTTCCTTTGCTGTGATTTATCCAGTACTATGGTCCTCTCTTTCTTCTTGCCAAGAACTTCACAAAAGTATATTTCTCTCGGATGGCTTTCCTTCTGGTCACAGTAGTGTCATGACTTTATTTCTGCCTTATTTATTTACCGTAAATATCATGTGGCTTTGCAAGGGGGAAGTGAATTTGTGTGCCTGGCGTGCCATCCTGAAGCGTAAGTCTTCAAGGATCAAATTCATAAGAATCTATAGTACATCCAAGAGGTTGGCAAATAGTCAAATTGTCTGGATGTATCTGGATGTCTTCTTAAGTGAAATAATTCTTCAGAAAAAAGAACAAGTTCCATGACTCACATCAGCATGTACTTTGGCTCTCTTCATTCAAGTTATTATTATTATTTTTTTCAGTAAGATAAAGTCCTAATTAAAAGAAAAAATGAACAGATTCTCACAGGTAGTTTCAGGAAGTATCCCAAAGACACTTAGGTATTGACATCTTCGAGAAGTTTAGCTTAGTTTTTTAGCCATTCTGTAAATATGGCCTGATAGTAGGTTACCTCCCCAGCTTACATATTTGTGACATGGATGGAAGCTACAATTTAATTTTTACCAGTGTGGAATCTGAAACAGGGCAGCTTGATCTGGGTCATAAAGAAATTCAAAAGGGACTCAAGACATTATATTAAAACCTACTAAAGTGGATATAAAAATATAAAACACATGCCCCACCTCAACGCCCACTAATTTTTGAAAGAAATTCTTTAGAAAAGGAAATTCATTTAAAAACAAAACTAAAACACCCATTTATCTTTCCAAGGCAGTGGAAAGTGAAAGATAGATGACCACTATCTTTCATTTTGGGTCTTTTCTTTCTCTCTCTCTTAAAAATTCAAGGGGAGTTGGAGAGCCTATCAAAGTCTGTCTTTGGGTTGCAAAAAAGGGGAAGATTTCTGTAGGCAAAAATCTCCGGCGGGTGGGCTGCAGTCTCCTCCCCGTGAGATCTTGCAGGTATAATATTCTGGCAAAAAGGACTTTTCATTCCATGAGAGGGAAGGAAGAGTGAGGACATCACAGCTTTCAAACCTCTTGTGATAGGCCAGTGTCCATCGTCCTGGAGTGGGAAGATGGTGAAGCTCTTACATTCGCTTGCCTTTTGTTTCTTCTGGGTCTTCGCTGTGATCTCTTTCCCTGTCCCCCTTCGGCAGCACCTGGACACAGTAAAGGGCTACAGTAAGGACTCTCAAGCATTGGAGCCGGTGAGTCATCTGACCTTCATCGCGCTAAGCTCCTGACAGATGTTATACAGGTCAGGGATGTTTGGGCAAACCTCTCACCCTGGCATTGGAGTCCAGTCCAGTTCTGTCACTTAATGCTTAACCTTTCTGTGGGCTCAGTTTTCTCACTTGTAAAAAGGGGTCCCTAATACTTGCGCACCTTACAGGAAGTAACATAAGCCAGGGTATTTGTGAGTGTGTTTTGGAAAGCACAAAGCTCTCTTGCAAATGTGAGATGTTATTATTGCTTGCTTTACCCTGGCCCGGGGCCTGCCCACAGAAACCAGCTGTTCCTGTTTCCTCTGTGACCCGCGGTAGCACCGGGGGCGATGGTGCACGGGGCTCCGTGGTCCCCGCCCGGGCCCGCCGCAGCCGGCTGTGAGGAAGCAGCGCGGCTGCACTACCAGCCTTGTCCTCGCGCCGGGGACCCTGGGGCGGGTCACCTCGCCGGGTCGAGGCCTCGCAGGCAGGCCTGGCGGAGGGAGGAACGAGGCCTGTGTGCTGGAGACCCGGGCAGGCGCGTCATGTGCGAAAGGGAGAGGCTGCCAGTAGCTCACGCGCCTTCGAAGGAGTGCAAGAACGGGGTGCGGGGGCTGCTCGAGTGGGACGCGAGGCGGCGGGGGAGCGAGCGCTAGCACCCGGAAGCAGGAAGCCCGGGCAAACTACCTGTGCCCTTTACGGCACCTGCTTCTTTTCAAGTGGCTTTCTCCCTCAGCTCCTCCGGGCGTGTGTATCAGCCGGCGTGGCGTCTCTGCCCTATGCCCTGGGCCGCCAGGGGCCAGGAGGCGACGCGGGAGGCGGAAGGAGGGGAGCAAGCAGCGCACCCCCCTCTGGCGGCCGGAGCAGGGACGCCCGGAGCGCAGGGTTTCAGGCTGGACCTCGAGAAACGTGTGCAAAATATGCCTTTTTGCTTGACACTTGGAGAATTCTGTTATTTGGTTTTATTCCTGAAAGCAAAAATGGACAATTGAGATAAACGAAAAAGAGAGGCATCAATAAGAAAAACGAACGAGTTCCTCAGTGAATTTTTATGGCATCTAAAATTTTAGTTTTTGGTAACTAAAACATAGTATAGGCAGCAGATTAGATTGTAATATCCCTTGTAGTTTCTCCATGTCGTTCCCCAAGTGTCAAATAATATGGCCATCGGCAGCAAAAAAGCTTATTGGTGGGGTTTCAGGGGGTGAGATCTCTTCATCAGCAGCCATTCCATCCCATTTTCTTCTCAGGACTGGTTTTTGCTGTTCACTTTCTCCCCTTCCTCGCCCCATTGATCAGGGAAAGGTATGGAGCTGAAAGGCAGGGGAAAAGTGTATGAGTCAAAGTTAAGCTCCGATGTTAAAACCCTTATGTCCCCAGGCTTGAAGCTAACTGCATGGTGCTCACCCTTTAAATGGTCAACATCCAAGCGAGAAGGCAGAGAGGTCCAGGACTAAGCGACCACCCCAGGGAGGGAGGGACACAGTGAAATCTGCTCTGGGAATCCCAGATCTTAGAGTTAGTTGATCCTTGGAGAAAAGTCACAGAGCCAAGAGACTTACAAAGTGAGATGAATGAAAGAAAGAAAATAAACAGTTGTTGGGTCTGTTAGGAAAGGAGAATGTGGGATTGACCAAGAACCGTTATATTCCAGGTGCCTTACATATATTACCTATCCCTCCCAGCGGCACAGTGAGACAGGCCTGTTATGTAATTCCATTTTGCAGATGGGGAGACTGAGGCATGCGGAATCTGTTTGCCAACACCACATGGGTTTGTGGATCTTTGATTTGAATCTCAGCCTCTGTCATTTTAAATCTTGTGTTATTTTCTTAATGGGAAGCAAGAAAAACATATTTGTGTCCTAATAACCCAATAGAACTGTGGCATTGTAGTGCTGGAAAAGTGCGTGGGGCCACTTATTCAGTCCCTTTCAATGCCTTTATTTCGAAGTTGAAGAGGCAAAATTGCCCAGAGTTGGGCAAGGCAGGCTTGGAATGCTGTCCTGTGTCAGTGAAGGGCACCCACCATCCACCCAAGCGTTTTAGCCCAAATCTGGACACCATCTTGGTAACTCCCCCTCTACCTCTTACATGGGATCCATTTGTAAGTCCTATAAGCTTCAGCTCTAAAGAACTGAACCCTCCCCCCTTCTCTCTCCTGAGTTTATGCAGTAGTCTCATAATTGATGCTTCTAATTCACTCTCCACCCTGTAGTCATAGTGATGTTTACAAAAATGAAATGGTTTCATTCCTCTGCTTAAAGCACATCAAATACATCTCATACTCTTAGATTAAAATCTAAACTCCTCAGCATGGCTGCTAGATCCTCCATGATCTCATCCTTTTCTACTGATCTTGCTAGGGTCCCTCTCTTCCTCCTGCTCCCTGCTGTTGCCACACTGGCCTCCTTTCTGTGCCTTGGGCATATTAGGGATGTGATGCCGGAAATACTCTTTCTTGGAATCTGGTTAACACCTTCCCATCCATCAGGTCTCTGCTTAAATGGCAGAAAAGCCTTCCCTGACAGCTGCACTCCAAGTGACCCTGTAAAATTACTCTATCACATCAACCCCTTTATTTTCTTCATAGCATTTATCACCGTCTATAATCTTCTTGATAATCTGTGTACTTATCTTTATCCACTAGAATGTAAGCTGGGGATTTTACTGTCTTGTTCATGACTACTTTCCAAGGCTTAGACCAAGGCCTGATACATAGAAAATACTAAAAATTATTTGTTGATTGAATAAATGACCAAATGAGCTTAGACTTCTTGATTCCAGGTCAGTGCCCCTTCCTTCACTGGCCCACTACGATATAGGCGTGTGACATACTTGGGAGACGGAAAACAGAAAGGTCACCTCCAAAGGCTAGTAGAGTCAGGAGAATAGAGAATTTGGAAGAAGAGAGAGAGCCTAAACAGACTGAGAAGCATGGGAGGGGAGAGCAGGGATTAAGTCTGGACTATGGCCTGTGACCCTGCGACAAGATCTCCAGTGAATATTTCTTGATTTATCCACAAACACTGTGATGGGGTTTATTACACATAACAGCAAATCAAAGCAGCAGTGGCAGCAGAAAACAACGAAGGCAAAGAAAGTAAGCCTGGGAAGAGAAAGCAGTTTTTGGACAACAGTTCCTTCATCTCAGCATTTTTCATGGATTTCAAATAAGCAGTAACAATATTTTTATTTGCACATTTTCTTTGAAAATAAAAATGATCTTATTGATTTTCAAAAACGAAATAATCAAAGCATATGTCTACATTTTTCTTGCTATTTTGTCTTATTTACAAGTGTAATGGTTACCATTCAGGTGAAGTGGCATATTCTGAAGCATCCAGAAGCTTTCTCTCCAACAAAATTATCTCCCTCATTTTGCTTAAATTTTATATAAGTAGCTGAATGGAGCTTTAAAAGGCTGACAATCAAAAACAACAAAGGCTGAGAAGTTACTACATACAATCCTGTGGTCCTTGAGCATGATGCATAGACTTTGAGTACTCTGAGGACAAGCTCTGTACTCTGTTCAGTTTAGTGTCCTAAGGTCAAGGACATATGGTGTTATGCTAGGTACTTGGGAAACAGTCACTGTCTTTAGGGTGCATAGTAGATGTCCAATAAATGTTTAAGATGTAGCAGGGGAGCAGATGTGAAATTGTAACAAAAAGTAGTACAGGGTAACTGTCCCAAGAGAAGTGCAAAACTTGGAGATATAAAGGAGGAAATTATGGCTTTTCAGAGGGGTCAGGGAGAACCTTATGCAGGGCAAGTATTTGAAGATAGAAAAGATGGGCACTTATTATTAAATGGGTGAATGCATGCATTAAATTGCCAAAAGACAGAAAATTCCAAGCAAACACAGAGGCAGGAAAGCATCATGAGTGTAGGATTCAAGCAGGGAAAGGAAAACCAAATGTCTGGAGCAGCAGGTTGAGGAGACTGTGCTGTTGAGGCCTTGGACCCCAGTAGACGCCAGCAGAGTGTGCTGGGTATTTCTGTGAGCCTTAATCCCATCTTGCTGGAGGTAAATTTAATCTGTCATTTGGGTGTTCTCTCTTCATCAGTGTCTCAGAGACTGTGTGGTTCCTTAAAACACAGGATAATTGCTCCTAATTTTTGGCTCATTATGGTGGCCCTATTGTCGAAGTTGTCATGAACCCTTGAATGGCAGTGAATCTGTTTCTCTGCTCTTGTTGGCCTGCAGGCATCTTTCTCTGCAATGGAAACCCTGTTGCCAAGGATACAGCCTCCCTAGCTTCACCACAGTCAGGCCCTGCAGAAGCCTTGTCTTCTTCCCCAGGTTCTGCCAGAAGTAGGACACAGGCCCCTTGATGATTGTGGAAACCATCACACCTTCCTGGTATAGGGCAGTCTCCTTCTCTCCTTTGTTACTTCTGCTTCTACCTGTGTTCCTCCAACATAATCCACTTCAGGAACCCAAGCTCTTGAAGACCAGACACAAGCAGGGGTAGTAGGTCATTTGCTTTCAAGCTTCTGCCACAAACTTCCCTGATGTAAGGCAGAAATTTGCCTGGCTACTTGCTTGGAATAGGAGAGGAAAACACTGGCAATACAAAGCACAAATTAATAGTTCAATAAATTATCCTTCATATGCTTAGCTGGGTGGACAATGAGAAGGCAGTGAAGGTTAATGAATAATAGTATTCATACTTTATTATTCACTTTTTTCCCCATTAGATTAAGAATGGAAGGGAAGATGAAAAGCAAAAAGAAAGTACGGTGGAGGATGCTAGAAATTGGAGATTGGGAGGACATAGTCTTACCAGAAACTCATTTGTCATGGCCAGCTAAACTCTGGGCTGCCCACTTCCTTTTTTCCTTCACTTCGTTTAATCAAGGCTGAAGGAGGTGGCCCTAGTAATAGGGTTGAGAGGTTTCCTGTTGCATCTAGGTGGGAATCAACTCTTCATTTGTTCCTGGATATTATATTAACTTTGAAAGCTATCTATGGGGAGGTTTTAGCTGAGACCATTTTCAAATAGGCCTTCTGCGTAGGGAGAAGTTCACTAGGCCTCAAGTAACAGAAACCCAGAAAAAAACTGACCTAAAAAATTAGGGATCCGATTATTATTTACATCTGGAAGCAGAGTCAGGGCTCATACTGAGGATTTGTGAAGCCCCCAGGATCCTCCTGTATTTCTGCTCAGTAATCCTTACTATGCTTTTGGGGCCTGGTGGTCACAATACTGTGGCTCCACCTCCAACACGATATATCTAGGAAGGAAGAAGGGTATGCGCAAAGCATCCAGTCACTTGAGTCTATGTGCCTTTTAAAGAGCTTCTGCAGAAGTTTCATCCTTCGACTTTCACTTGTATTTCATTGGCCAGACTGTGTTACATGGCCATTCATAAGTGCAAAGTGGGCAGGCAAATAAAGTTTTCAGCTAAGCACATTGCCACTGAGAAAAATTCAGGTTGGTTTGTAAAGAAGAAATGGATATTGAATAGACAGCTAACAGTGACTGCCACATTCTATACCATTTTGTCCTCTTATCCAAGTTAATGTGCCTCCTGGGCGAGCAAACCAAATTTTAGCAAACATAAATAAATCTTCTATCAATGCTTCTCTCCTCTGTGCATCTAACAAAATGAATATAAGAAGTAACTTTTGTATTGGTATCTCATATTACGTATATTAAATTTTCCCTCCATTCACATAGATCATACTGAACTGACTGTATTTAGGGATGCCTAAATGTAGTTATTTAGAAAGCTCCCTGTAATGGCCAGTTCTTTGTTAAGTGTCTTTTAGTGCTTTCTTCTTCTCTCACTTTTTACTTTTCTATGTGGTCTATCATCTCATCTATATTGGTAGTTCAATAACAACTTATTTCCAACTTCCATATCTTTTTTTTTTTTTTAGATGGAGTCTTGCTCTTTTGCCCAGGCTGGAGTGCAGTGGTGTAATCTCGTCTTACTGCAACCTCCACCTCCCTGGTTCAAGCAATTCCCCTGCCTCAGCCTGCCGAGTAGCTGGGATTACAGGTGCATGCCACAATGCCCAGCTCATTTTTTTGTGTTTTTAGTAGCGATAAGGTTTTACCATGTTGGCCAGACTGGTTGCGAACACTGACCTCAGGAAATCTGCCCGCCTCAGCCTCCCAAAGTCTGGGATTACAGGCGTAAGCTACTGTACCCGGCCTCCAACTTCCATATCTTTATGAGCCAGTTATCACTTATAACTGCATTGTCCTATACATCCAACTTTATTCAGAATAAGAACTAGTTTCACAGATGCCTTAAATTCAACATACCCATGGGATCTTAGTGTCTTTCTCTCCCAAACTTTTACCTCCTCTGTGTTTATTCACCTTGGTGAGTACACATGGCCACGCCAGAAACCTGTGAGTCATTCCTGAATCTTCCCTTATGTTTCTTCCTCCCCACGACCATTTGATGTTTAAAGTTTTGTACAGATAGTATGCTGAATATTCTTAAATGTGTCCTCTTCTCTCTAATCCATTGCTACCTGTTGGGTTCACCTAGTTTGGACTAGTTGTTTTTAGCTATTTGTTGCCATATGAATAGCTGTCTGTTAGATTTCTTCAGTAACTGCATATCATCCAGAATCTGCAGCTTTCTGTGGTAGTTTTTGAATTACCGTGTTTTCATTTGGATGATATTTTAAAACACGTGAACGATTGTGGATCACCTCAATGGATTCCTTAGAGCTGAGTACTGACAATTGATTTTGGTGCCTGTACATTCACTTTGTTTTTGTTGTACCAATGGGCATTACTATAATTATTAATAGTTTATGCAAAAAAAAGATGGGGAGATTTGTACCTCAAAATGAGGCTTTTGGGATAAAGTTCCATGAAGTCACTGTCTTTTGTTATATTAACAAAGGTTTTACCCTAGTTCAAAGAAGTAAAGCCATCCTGGGTCTGGGTGGTATAAGCTGCTGAATTCAAAAGTACCTGCACTGTGACAGTCCAATGTTCGCGGTGGAAATCTGTCTCCGTAAAAGTGATGTCATCAGTTATATTGAATTAATACATTAATTTGAATGGTATTGTTTTTGTGAGTTTATACACATTTTTATAGTTGCAAAAGAGCTATAAGATGCTTGTGCTTAATTTTAAGTTTGCATATATCTAAATAACAATATACTAACAGTATTTAAGTGGAGTTTTGGCTCTAGGATAATTTATCCTTTTAAAGAGGGTGCATGTATTACTGAAGTGGGTTAACCCAGGGTCGGCAAACCTTTTTTTTTTTTTTTTTTTTTTTTTTTTTTTGAGACAGAGTCTCGCTCTTTTGCCAGGCTGGAGTACAGGGGTGCGATCTCGGCTCACTCCAACCTCCACCTCCTGGGTTCAAGCGATTCTCCTGCTTCAGCATCCCAAGTAGCTGGGACTATAGGCGCATGCCTCTATGCCCAGCTAATTTTTGTATTTTTAGTAGAGACGGGGTTTCACCATGTTGGCCAGGATGGTCTCCATCTCTTGACCTCATGAACCACCCACCTCAGCCTCCCAAAGTGCTGGGATTACAGGTGTAAGCCCCCGGGCCCAGCTAGCAAACTTTTAAGGTAAAGAGCTGGCTAGTAAATATACTAGGCTTTGGTGGCCATATAGCCTTTACCATAACTACCCAACTCTGATGTAGAAGTGTGAAGGCAGCTGAAGACAGTATGTAAACAAATGAGCATGGCTGTGTTCAGTACAAATTTGTTTACAAAACCAGGCTTGATTTGGACTCCATGTACAGTTTGCCAAGCCCTCATCTAGAGAATACAATCCAAGTCCTTTGGCTTGATGTACAGTGTGTTCATCTATCTACACTCTTCTCCTACCCAGTATTCTGAACATGCCATGTGCTCCAGCTGGACAGGCTACTTCTATTTTCCAAGCATGTCACCCTTTCCCACTATTCCATGCCTTAGCAAATGCTCCCTGAGATATCCTTCCCTGTCTTCTTAAACTTACTATCTCTGTCTCACTCTTTAGGATAAAACTTAAAAACTGTCTCCTCTTGGAAGCTTCTCTGGCCCTTTGAGTTGAGTTTATGCTTCTTTATACTTGCTCTGTACTCCCAAAACATTTTTGGGAAAGTTACCTATATTGCAGTTGGGCATTTACTTGATTATTTGACAGTCTGCTGTTCTAGACAGTCTCCTTGAGAGAATTGAGAGAATCCTTTCTTTCTTTTCTGCAGCTCAAGCTGCCGTACCTGTTGTCCCCAGATTTAGGGAGTGATGGAGAGAACAGAAGGAAATAAGAGAGAGTATGAGTTCCATATTGACTTCCTATTTACCCAAAGAAACTAAGAAACAAGTTTCTTGAATTGAGTTTTCCTTGAATTGGCAGTAAGGTATTTTTCCATTTATGGAAGTGGGTCTTGTGATCTGAGTCAGTTTTAAAAAAATAAAGGGGGTTTTATGTTTGCACATCTGGGTTTTGAGACTGTAAAATTCATGCCTGTTATAGAAGTTATTTGACTTCGGCCAGGCGTGATGGCTCAAGATTGTATTCCCAGCACTTTGGGAAGCTGAGGTGGGTAGATCATGAGGTCAGGAGTTCAAGACCAGCCTGGCCAACATAGTGAAACCCTGTCTATACTAAAAATACAAAAATCAGCTGGGTGTGGTGGTGGGCGCCTGTAATCCCAGCTACTTGGGAGGCCGAGGAAGGAGAACCACTTGAACCCAGGAGGCAGAGGTTGCAGTGAGCCGAGATCATGCCACTGCACTCCAGCCTGGGCGACAGAGCTAGACTCTATCTCAAAAAAACAAAAAAAAAGCTATTTAACTTTGATAAATGGTGGGACTTCACTGAAAAATAAGAGACAAAGAAGAAGAAAAAGAAAACATACTATGTGTATTTGGGGTATAGGTAGGTAGGCTGAGTTGGGGGAGACAATATGAAAGCCTGGATTTTTAAATCCTACACCAGGAAGACGCCCAGAGGGAACTGTTTAGGGAAGCAAGCCTGTGAGTGGTAGAAAGGGCAGTAATTTTAAGTCCTGGACAGAGTGAGATTTGAGGACTCAGGGCCAGGGATGTTCGACTTTCCCTCTCCCTCCACCTCTTTGCCTTTCCCTTGCTTCTCCCTGCTCCCTTCCTCTATTTCTGTCCTCTAGATGTTTCTACCCTATGATGTCTTCTACTGAATATTTGGGAAATGTGAATGCTAGTCATCTAATTGTTAAAGTCAAACTCTTTTACTCTATGTAGTTCTCATTAAATGATGTTGATGATTTTATACAAATGTGTTGACATTTTACCATATTATGTTTTTAACAGGGTATAAACTTTAGACTATACACACACACACACACACACACACATATATATATATATATATATATATATATACTTTGCTTCTTAGTTCTTATATATACTGAGATGGAGTCTTGCTCTGTCACCCAGGCTAGAGTGCAGTGGCACGATCTTGGCTCTCTGCAACCTCCACTTCCCAGGTTCGAGCATTTCTGCCTCAGCCTCCTGAGTAGCTGGAACTACTGGTGTGCACCACCACACCCAGCTAATTTCTGTATTTTTAGTAGAGACAGAGTTTTGCTGTGTTGTCCAGGCTGGTCTCGAACTCCTGAACTCAGGTTGTCCACCCGCCTCGGCCTCCTAAATTTCTGGGATTACAGGTGTGAGCCACCACGCCCGGCCTCAGACAATATTTTTTATAAAAAAGAAACCAGGGTCTTCCTTTAGGCAACACATGGGAGGTTAGTGGTCCTTCTCTAGAAACATTACCATCCTCCTCCTCCTCCTCCTCCTTCTCCTCATCCGATTGACAGCTTGTGGTATGCCAGGCACTGCACAGATGCAGATACAGAAAGATTAAGTAACTTGCCCGAAGTCACATGCATGGGAAGTGGCAGGGTGGTCTGGCTCCTGAGGTGATGTGCTTCACCTCCACACTTCACTTCCTCTCCGGATTCTAATTTGCAAGTTTGCTGCTTTCTTCTAATTGTTGTAGGATATTCATCCCCCATCTGTGTCTATTTATGATCTATATCCACCTTTTGTGAATAAAACCAATAAAGTTTTGTCTGTATAAATGATCTGTGTAAATGTCTCTTGGTATTAAGATGGCTTATGAGGAAATATTTTGCAGTCCTTGTCTGATTTCCACAGTAATGGATTGTGTCTATAGGATATGAACTCAATAGGTTAGAAAAGTGAAAAAATCATCATCAGTAATGGTACAACTGACATCATGTGGCTCCTGAGGTGATATATTGAGAAGGACAAACATCACCTATGCGATAGTACTGCCAAAATGTTTCACCTCAATCTAATCATGAGTAAACAATCAGACAAACACACATTAAAGGACATCCTGCAAAGCCACTGGCCAGGACCCTTCACAGGCATCAATGTCATGAAAGACACAAACGCTGAGGAGCGCTTGAGATTGATGGAGACTAAAGAGACAGGATAACAAAATAAATGCGTGAGCTTTATTTGGATCCTGGATCAGGGGACAAAAACAGCTATACAAGATGTTATAGGAACATATGGGAAATTTTGAATTTGGACTGTATATTAGATAATGTTAAAGTTCCTGATTAATAATTATATGCTGGTTGTATAATGCCTTTGCTCTTAGGGGATAGATGGTGGAACATACACACACACACACACACACACACGGGAGAGAGAGAATATACACTATATATACACACACACAGAGAATTACATATATAAATACTTTCTGTATGTATAAAGTTAACAAAATGTTAACAATTAATGGATCTAGATAAATGTTAAATGGATGATTATTGTAGTACTCTCACGACTTTTCTGAAGGTTCGAAATGTTCATAATTTAAAATATATCTGGGAGTAGAGAAAGCTTAGGAATATAGATCAGGCAAGATCAGTCTAGCATTGATTGTTGTTGATGCTTAGGGTTGACCATATAGGGGTTCATTAGATTATTCTGTCTACTCTTTTAGATGTTTGAGATTTTTGCCCAATAAAGAGTTTTTAAAAAGAGAATGATTTAGTCAGATTTCCTGGTGCTGACTCTCAATAAATGTTTGATGAGGATAAGCTGCCATGACAGATGGCTTCTCTACCTGTGTCTTACCCTCACCCCTACTTCTACCCAGCCCCAGCTACTATTTTCTCTTGTCTGGACCCTGACCCCATCCCCCATTTATTATCCAGCCTGAAGACAAAGTGATGTTTTTTTAAATGCAAAACTGATCACACAAGCCCTGCGTGAAACCATTCAAAGTCTACCAAGTATTTTAGGAGGAAACTTTCTACCTCTGTTCAGCCTGGGCCCTCCACACTCACTGGCTCCTTTCCCTGGGTTCTGGCCTCAGGGCAGTTTTAGGTCTCTTATTCTTGCCCCAGTCTTCCCTACACCTATGTAGAGGCTTGTCCCTCAGACGAGAATGCTGTTTTCCCTCTTTATCAAGTCAGGGCTTATTCATTCTTTAAATATCAGTTCAATATCACTTCTTCATGAAATCCTTCCCTGGTCTGTTTGCTCAGCATGAAGCCCCAGCACGGACCTGGTAGCAGGTCCATTTCTCTGGTAACATCCTACTTGGAATTATAATTCTCTGTGATTGGCTAATGCCTTCCTCTAGGTTGAAAGCTCTCTGATGTCTCTCTTTTGCTCATCATTGTATCCATAGAAGGTGCTTGATATCGACATATAATTTCATACATTTTTAACTGTTTTTTTGCTAACATTATTTAGAATTTTTGTCTTCATAGAGTTCCTTTGTACTTGTCTTCAAAAGGACAGGTGATTGTCTCCTGAAGCTTAATTTTAGTTCTTAAATTGATGTGATCCCCTCTGACAATATGGAAAGTTATTGTCATAATGCTTCTTGAAAAATTGGTTAAGTCACTTGGCTTCTGTTTCCCTTCACAATCAATATGACTTCATGCAACATGATGCAGCAGTTCACATCATTCTGTCAGCCCCTATCAAGGAAATATTATTTTCTAAAATTAAAATTGTGAATCAACTCACAGGAGGATGTTGTCAAATAAACAAAGAATCATCGCTTATATTACGCTGCCAAATTTTTGATAAGCTTAATTCCTCCAAATGCATTTAACTTTAATGAAGAGTAATACAATTTAATAACAACATAAAATGGAATAATTTATCTTTCCAGACCTAGATATTGGGCAGATGTCTTCTGCTTAATAAATTGTGTCAAAATGCAAAAGATTTTTCCTTCTCCTTCAGATTTATTTCTCCTTATTTTTATATATGTGGCTTGGGGAATGATCTATATGTACATATTTAATTAAATCACTCATCAGGCTATAGTGTTTATGGTTGCACATCTCTGGAATTTGTTGTTTCAAGTTCCCGAGGCACTGATGTTTATATAACCCAATAAAATTTGATAATTATTAGTGTATTAGTCAAGATTGTTTCAGTTGCAAGTGACATATACCAAACTCAAATTAACTTAAGCAACAAAGGGAATTTACTGCCACATATAACTGTGGACAACAAAGGTGGAGGTTGGTTTCAGGGGCTCAGATGAGGTTGATAGGGGCATCTTTTCATCTCCTGGCTTGCTTTGCCCTGTGCTACCATCATTCTCAGGTAAGCTCTCTTCTTAAAGGTAACAAAGGAATGTTCATGAAGCAACACAGTAAGTTATTCATTGATATAGGGTGAATTGTGGATATTTACAGATGGGGCAAAAGGCTCTAGCTGAGCCTAAACTGGGGTTTGGATTGTGCCTGGATGTCAGTTTATGTGATATGATTTTTTGGTGGGGGGCTTAAGGAGAGGATTCGTTACAAGACTGCTGGGAGAGGGGCAAAATGGGGAGGCATTACTTGGTGCTATGTGTTCCACCACGGTTCAAGGACTATTAGATTGGTGCAAAAGTAATTGCAGTTTTAACCATTAAAAAATACTTTTTTGAGCTTCTGTGGAAAATAGAGCTATAACAGGGTGAAATAATCACTTTTTATGAAGAATTTCGTAAATTACAGTTTTGGTACATTAGGGTGTGATAGCTATAAAATACTTCCAGGAAGCAACAGCGCAAGACAGCACAGCATCTCGCAGGGAGGCACTGAGGAGCCCAAGCGCCATAGTTTCCCTCTTGAGCACCCTCTGGAGACTCCAGAGCTGCTTGAGTCCCTGCGATATGGAGCCAGAGAGTGGATTTTAGAAACAGTAGATGTAGCTCCTTGTTTATGGAGGACGCTTCCACTTAGTTTTATAGGGATAGATTACATGACCCCAAAAGGTTACTTATAGGGAGAGGAACAATGCAGAAAACATTGTCAGCATTAAATCAGTGAATGAATTTGAAGATACAAAGAAACAAGGTTTGTGTGTTGACAAATGCTTCAATTTGGTAAGACATAAAACAGGCAGCTTATGTAGAAAGCCAGTGGCATTATCATAGGATGTTTCTCATTTACTGCCTATAAGGAAGTCATGTCGTTGCTCTGTAAATGCTTCCAAAGATAGAACCAGTACTAGGAGAACCATTTCAGTCATGTTACAAATATCTGAGTAACATTAAGACATCTTACATTGGGAATATTCTTCCTATATAACCCCTTCTCTGCTTAAAAACATTAAAAAAATTTTAAGAGGCATATATAATGAGATTGCAGGGATTTATACATTCAAATCAGTGACATGGTCTGCAAAAGGTAAGTATAAATTGTTGTCCAGGTAAAATCCTCTATTACTTTTGTTTGTATAAGTTCAGATCTTAAATTAAACTGCTGCTAGCAGAATGCTCATTAAAGTGGATTTAAAATTTCAAATGAAAAGTTATTGATTTCAAAAAGGGTAAATGCAACTAAGCCTTTAGAATCATCTGAAGTTACTAAATTATCAACCTAGTTACTGTTTTTTATTTTTTAAGTAACGATTGTTTATTAGGTAAACTGCACAAGGTATAACATTTGAAATAGAACTGAAAGATATCAGCCAATAGTTATTTTCCACAGACATTTAAAAATTAATGGTTTACTGAAAAATGGTGATGGGTTTTGATCTCCGTTGCCCCCAGATTCCTGGACCTCATAAAAAATATAGCCTACTTTATGTCTATTTGAAGGAAAGATTAGGATGAGGGTCAGATGATAAATTTTTAGCCCCAAGTATCTAGCCAAAAGAGCATGACTTCGCCCTATCACATTTCCCATGTATATTTATGGACTGTACCATTTGGGTATTATAATAAAAATTTTTATCTGTCCCTGGAGGCAAAACTGAGTTATATATTAAATGGCTATTTTCTTTGTTTTCTGCTTAGGTATGCATGTAATGTGGTAGCATAATATATATTCCACACTTGTTTCATTCCTGCAGAGAGATAATATTTTTGCAGCTGACAGAGTAAAGACATCCTATGCTTCCAGAATAAGAGAGAACATATTGTCAGGATAAAATACAGATGTTCCCATTGTTTTTTCTACCTCATGGTTGTTTTCAGCAGAGGTTAACTTTCATGGACATATTTCCCTGTCCTTGTTCGGGCAGTTGGACACAGAAGTTCGTAGTAAATTCAGGACTATAAAAGATAGTTTCAAGGAATGTATTTCAAAATGTTTTTAGTGGAGGAAAGTAAGTAAAAAATTTATCCCTCCCAAAAAGTTTCTTTTCATAAGAATGTTGAAATTTAAATAACTTTCCTATTTCTCTGTAAGGAAGGAAGTTGAGTATGTCCAATTTTTCTGTCTTAAAACATTTGTTTTTCTTAAGTGAGAAACAACTACAAAGTTTCTTTCATCACAGTCTAGAAAAAATAAACAGAATATTTTATGACAAAGATGGTATCCTGATTACATCCGATGACTTCCTCTTTCCTGTTCTAGAAAGAAATAATCCAAGAAATATAAAAGGGTTATAAAAAGGTCATTTGTGTATAATCATCAGCAACTTTTTACCTATATCAATGAAGCTCAGGAGTTTTAGTTGGAAATGCTAGAGGTGGTAGTAAATAAGCCACTGTTCACATTTTGGCTGTTCATGCTGGAAAAATGAATTTTTCCACTGTAAAGATAAGAGAAAAATCACCAGATAAATGAAAGCATTTAGTGGTTCAAAGGAGGGGGATGAAATGTGGGCATTCAGGTTAAATGACCTCTAGTAAAGCAGAGCTGCTAAGTTTTTTAAAGTGAAGATTTCCATCAAGAAGTCAAAATCTAGAAACCAAAAATATGTCTTGAAAATAAAGAGAAGAGTAACTATAAAACATTGTTCTGCTGGGCATGGTGGCTCATGCCTGTAATCCCAGCATTTCTGGGAGGTGGAGGCAGGCAGATCACCTGAGGTTGGGGGTTCGAGACCAGCCTGACTAACATGGAGAAATCCCATCTCTACTAAAAATACAAAATTAGCTGGGCATAGTGGTGCATGCCTGTAATCCCAGCTACTCTGGAGGCTGAGGCAGGAGAATAGCTTGAACCCAGGAGGCAGAGGTTGCAGTGAGCCAAGATTGCGCCATTGCATTCCAGTCTAGGCAACAACAGAGAAACTCTGTCAAAAACAACAACAACAACAACAACAACAACAACAAAAACCACACAAAAAACCAAAAACCATTCTTCCAGAATGTAGGGCATAAATTTCAAGAACTGGCAATTTAGAAGACAGTCAAGAGGCAGGAAAGGTGAAAGCAAAAAGAAATAGTATTTTTGGGCTATCATGCCACTGCACTCCAGTCTCCAGCCTAGGTGACAGTGTGAGACTCCGAAAAAAAAAAAAAAAAAAAGAAAGAAATAGTATCATTATCACAGGAGTTCCAAAAGGAGAAAACTGTAAGGGTGAATGAAAGCAATAGCCAAAGAAATACAAGAAGGCATTTTTTCTAAGTTGAAGAATTCAGTCTTCACATAGAGAAAGCTTACCAAAGACTGGGCAGGCATAATGAAAAAAAGCCATATTCAGGTGGTTCACCATGTTCTGGATAAAGAACAAATGCTTGAAGCAGCCAACTAGGAAAAACTGTCACCCCCCACCCCACAAGTTTAAATGACATTGGACTTCTTATTTGCAATACTAACACTAGAAAACCTGAGAGAAAATGTGTGACTTCTGAAGAAAAATTATGTTCCAATAATTATATACTAAACCAAGCTATTATCAAAATGCAAGGCAAATCAAAGCCTCATTCAGATTTGCAAGAATGCAGAAATTGTATGATTCATTTATGCTTGTTTTTTTTTTTTAAACAAAGTATATCTTTAAGCAAAAACTAATCAAAATAAAGAATTTTAGAAATGTAAAGACATGTTTAAAAATAGCAGTGAGCTGCTCAAGGAAATAAGAGAGGACACAAACAAATGGAAAAACATTCCATACTCATGGATAGGAAGAATCAATATTATGAAAATGGCCATGCTGCCCAAAGTAATGTATAGATTCAATGCTATCCCCATCAAGCTACCATTGACTTTCTTCACAGAATTAGAAAAAAACTATTTTAAATTTCATATGGAACCAAAAAAGAGCCTGTATAGCCAAGACAATCCTAAGCAAAAAGAACAAAGCTTGAGGCATCATGCTACCTGACTTCAAACTATACTACAAAGCTATAATAACCAAAATAACATGCTACTGGTACCAAAACAGATATATAGACCAATGGAACAGAACAAAGGCCTCAGAAATAATGCCACACACCTACAACCAGCTTATCTTTGATAAACCTGATAAAAACATGGAATGGGGAAAGGATTCCCTATTTAATAAATGGTGTTGGGAAAACTGGCTAGCCATATGCAGAAAACTGAAACTAAACCCCTTCCTTATGCCTTATACAAAAGTGAACTCAAGATGGATTAAAGACTTAAACATAAGACCCAAAACCATAAAAACCATAGAAGAAAACCTAGGCATTACCATTCAGGACATAGGCATGGGCAAAGACTTAATGACTAAAACACCAAAAGCAATGGCAACAAAAGCCAAAATTAACAAATGGGATCTAATTAAACTAAAGAGCTTCTGCACAGCAAAACAAAAAAACAAACAAACAAACAAACAAACAAAAAACAACTATCATCAGAGTGAATAGGCAACCTACAGAATGGGAGAAAATTTTTGCAGTCTACCCATCTGACAAGGGGCTAATATACAGAATCTATAGGGAACTTAAACAAATTTACAAGAAAAAAACAAAACCCCATCAAAAAGTGGGTGAAGGATATGAACAGACACTTCTCAAAAGAAGATATTTATGTGGCCAACAAATATATGAAAAAAAACTCATCATCACTGGTCATTAGAGAAATGCAAATCAAAACCAGAATGAGATATCCTCATGCCAGTTAGAATGGTGATCATTAAAAAGTCAGGAAACAACAGATGCTGGAGAGGATGTGGAGTAATAGGAATGCTTTTACACTGTTGGTGGGAGTGTAAATTAGTTCAACCATTGTGGAAGACAATGTGGCAATTCCTTAAGGATCTAGAACCAGAAATACCATTTGACCCAGCAATCCCGTTACTGGGTATACACTCAAAGGATTATAAATCATTCTGCTATAAAGACATATGCACACATATGTTCATTTCAGCACTGTTAACAATAGGAAAGACTTGGAACCAACCCAAATGCCCATCAATGATAGACTGGATAAGGAAAATGTGGCACATACACAACATGGAATACTATGCAGCCATAAAAGGAATGAGTTCATGTTCTTTGTCAGAACATGGATGAAGCTGGAAACCACCATTCTCAGCAAACTAACACAGGAACAGAAAACCAAACACTGCATGTTCTCACTCATAAGTGGGAGTTGAACAATGATAATATATGGGTACAGGGAAGGGAACATCACACACCAGGGCCTGTTGGGGAGTGGGGAGCAAGGGGAGGGATAGCATTTGGAGAAATACCTAATGTAGATGATGGGTTGATGGGTGCAGCAAACTACCATAGCACATGTATACCTATGTAACAAACCTGCACATGTATCCCAGAACTTAAAATATAATAAAAAAAAAAGCAGTGAGCAATTAAAACTTAGATTTAAATCTAAAGAATAGTTTGTAATGTGGTTGTGAAACTAAGTGCAATTTATAAAAATAAATTTTGAAAATATATACATATATAAAATTTAGATTTAAAACATATTTTGTATTTATATATTTATAAATTTATAATATATATATTTATAAATTTATAACATTTATATATTTATATATAATTTATAATATTTATAAATATTTAAAATATATAATATATACTATTACATATAATTTATAAATGTTTAAAAAATACATAATAGTATATATTATACAATAATATGATTATCTTATATATAATAAAATATATGTATAAAAAGAATATATATATATATATATATATATATTATGTATACATAAATGAGTGACCTAAAGTTCCCTAGAAGTGTGAGATGAAGAGAGAGGTAGGGAAAGAGGAAGTAAAGCATGATAGTTTTCAGCTTGAAAAAGAAGGGTCTATATATGTTTCTGGGTTCTTAACATTGATGGAGAATAAATTAACACATGATTTACAAAATTTTAGACAAAACAAATTTTAAATGAGACCATTAGAGAGAAAAAAAACTCACAGAAAATATTATTATCCCAAAAGATGGCAAAGTGTGTGTGTGTGTGTGTGTGTGTGTGTGTCTCTATGTGGAGAGAGAGAGAGAAAGAGAGAGAAAAGAAGAAGAAGAAGAAGAAGAAAAGAAGAAGAAGAAGAAGAAAAGGAGGAAGAAGAAATAATTTAAAGGATCTATGAAGTAAGACGGAAGGAATGGAAAGTTCATGAATTCAGTTTATCTATGCAACTTTATTTACAGGCTATCATGGAGTAACTGCTGTTGGATTTACCCTCACACTAAAATGAAACAAAATATATAAAGTGACCATTTTAGGCATTGGAAAATTGGCAGTGCAGGATTAGAGTCTTAGAGAGACAGAAGTAATATGAGGTAAGCACCACATTTTATATCTGAGAGCACTTTCCTGAATGTGGGGCACACAGAAATGGAGACCAAGTGATGATCATTAGTCTGATTGAGCTGAGGGGGCAGAAATGGAAACACAGGGCTCTAGAGAAAGCTGGAATTTGCAGGGTAGAAATTCCAGTGAGGGGGAAGCAGTAAAGAAGAAAAGTCCCAGAAGTCTGTGTAGATATTCTTCTTAGCTTTTTGGCGGAGAGCTGGTCTGAGCTTTACATGTCAGGTCGAGATTCTGCAAGACCTCACAATTCTGAAAAGTAGAAGCTGCAAAAGAGCTAAAAACGGAATGGAAATGCCAGAGATCTGCACTGCTAAGAGATATTGCAGTTTTAGTCCAGCTATAATGGAGAGACTTTGCCATACACATCAGTTATTTAGTTGAAACCACTCTCTAGAAGCAAGGACTATGATCATATCTAAGGTTTTAATTACAAAAGGTGTATAGCCTACCCCAAACAAAGCATAAAATGAAGCCTGAAGGATCAAGAGAATGAGCCAGTTGTGTAGTTGCTGGCCAGAACAAAATATTATACTTTTAAAAGGGAGGCAATATAATCCAGACTGTATGTAATAGATCATCTGCAACATTTTATATGCAATAGAAAATTACTATAGAGGCAAAGAAACAGGAAAATATGACCCATAACAAAGATTTTAAAAAAATATAATCGAAAGAGATCCTGAGATGACTGATTTTAGAGTTAGAACACAGTTTTTAAAACAATGTTTATACACATGTTCAAAGATTTAAATGAAAACATGAATGTAATGAATGAACAGGTAGGAAATCTCAAAAGAGAAAAACAAGGTTAAAAAATACCTAACTAAAAATACTAGAAGTAATAATTTCCCTCAGTGGCTCAAGAGGAGATGGGATAATGCAGAATAAAAGATCAGAGAACTGGAAAAAGCAATGATGGAAGACAACAAATGGAAAAAAAAGAAAATATATTTTAAAAAATGGATAGAGCCTCAGAATCTTGTGGGATAGTATCAGTTGTCCCATATGTAGGGAAGTCTCAGAAGAAAAGGAAAAGGAGAATGAATCAGAACTATTTCAAGAAGTAATAACCAAAAGTGAACTTGGTGAAAAAAAATCAATCTGCAGATCTAAAAACACCAAAACAGTATGTCTTTTAAAGTATTCTTCAAGATTGAAAAGTTAAAAAAAATTAAATTAATGTAAGCTGAGACTATTTGTCCACAGTAGCCATGGTACTA
The DNA here is from genome assembly GCF_037993035.2 of Macaca fascicularis. Classification (NCBI taxonomy): domain Eukaryota; kingdom Metazoa; phylum Chordata; class Mammalia; order Primates; family Cercopithecidae; genus Macaca; species Macaca fascicularis. The sequence goes on from NC_088380.1 coordinate 133,803,901, forward strand.
AAAGAAATGCTAAAGAAAATTCAAGCTGAAGATAAAACTTAGAACTATAGGAAGGAATACAGGTCATTGGACATGGTAAATGTGGGTAAATATAAATAAATTTTATTTTCTCACCTTTAAATTTCTTTAAAACATAATTGACTGGTTCAAGAAAAAATAATAACAATGTGTTGTGGCCTGGGTGCTGTGTTGTGGCATTTCTAATACATGTAATAGTGAAATATGACAATAGCATTACAAATTGGGTGGGGTAAATGGGATTCTACTGTTGGAAGATTCTTATATTCTATGTGAAATGTTACGGTATTAATTAGAAGTAGACTGTGATGTTAAAAATATATACTATAATCCCTAGAGCAATCACTAATACATACAGAGAGAGAGAGAGAGAGAAAAAAGAGAGAGAGAGAAGAAGAAGAAGGAGGAGGAGGAGGAGGAGAGGAAGAGAAGAAAGAAATATCCAATAGAGATAGAGGCAATAAAATAGAGTACTAAATCATATTTCATTGATTTAAGGTAGAAAAGGACAAATAAAAGAAACAAACATACAAACACGAGATGGAACAAATAGAATGTGAACTGCAAGATGGTAAAATTAAAGTCAACCATTTAATTACGTTGAATGTAAATGTACTAAATATTACAATTATGGGGCAGAGATTATTAGACTGGATATAAAAACAGGAGCAACTAAAAGCTGTCTGTAAGAAAGTCTCTTTAAATAAAACCACACAGCTATGTTGAAAGGAAAGACATAAAAAATTGTGGCTCATTCTGTTTTGTGCTGCAGAATCCCTGAGACTAGGTAATTTATAAAGAATAAAAATTTATTTATTGCAGTTCTGGAGGCTGAGAAGTCCAAGATCAAGGCAGCAGCAGGTTTAGTGTCTGGGAGGTTCTGGTCTCACCTCCAAGATGGCATCTTGAATACTGCATCCAACAGAGCAGGCAACACTGTTGTTCACTTGGCAGAAGGGTGAAAGGAGGAATGCAAATTTACCCCTTTATGACAAACCCACTCCTGCGATAACAGCATTGATTCATTTATGAGGGAGGAGCCCTCATGGCCTAATTACCTCTTAATGGTTTTACCTCTTAATACTATTAAAATGGCAATTAAGTTTCCAACACATGCTTTTTGGGGGCTGATTTAAATGATAGCAAATATATACCATACAAATAGTAACCATGAATAAAACTTATGTGGCTATGTTAATATCAGGCAAAATAGACTTCAAGATGAGGATTATTACATAGATTAACAAAACTTTCATAACAGAAAAAAGATCAGTTTGTCAAGAAGACACAGTAATCTTAAACGTGTATTTACCTAATAACTATGTTTAACATCATTTCTGGCATATAGGAAGAATACATTAAATGTAGCTATTATTAATACAAGGATGACTCAACACAAGGAAATCCATTAATATAATTCATAAATAGATAAAAGAATAATGACATTTCAATATGGGCAAAAATGTATTTGCTAAAACAATAATCATTTGTGATTAAAAACAAGTAAACAATAAGTGCTGGTAAGCTAGCAATAGAAGGAGACTTCATTGAACTAATAAAGATTAGCATAAAACAAGAACAAACACCATGTGTAGTGTAAATCATTAGAAACATTCCTACTAAAGTTAGAGACAATATAAACTTGCTCCCAGCACTGTTGTCATTTAGCTTTGTAATAGAGGGCCTAACTCTAACTCTAATGCAAATATACAGGCCAAAAAAGAATAACATGAAATATAAATATTATAAAGAAAAGACACAAATATAATTATTTGGAAACTAAAGATTGCCATGAAAATCCAAAAAATTATCTGAAAAAATTCTTAGAATCAGTAAAATTCAGTATGACAGATATAAAATTAATATAGAAAAAATCAATGCTTTCCTATGTATTATCAAAAATATACTAAAGAATGAAAGAGAAAAAACCTCTTTACAATAATAATAAGAAAACCTGACAATTGTAAGATTCATATGTTGAAAACTGTAAAATATAGAAAAAAATCCAATAATGCAGATATGCAGGTGTTTCCTAAATAGAAGAAAATTTTGTTTAAGATATCAATCCTCCTCAAGTTAATTTAGAAATGTAATGCAATCCTAATCGTTATTTATGAAACTTAACATGCTATTCTATTGGTCAAATGGTAGACGAAATAGCAAGTAACCTGGAAAACTCCTAGAAGAAAAAATGAGGGAAACTTGTCTTTCAAAAATTAAAACAAATTTGAAAATATAATCATAAAAGTATAGGATTTGCGCAGGTATAGGCAGAGATATTGGTTAATAAGATTGGATGGAATCTAGAAGGAGCAGTATGCACATCAGGGTTTACTATAGTAAAGAGCACTGGATCTCAAGCCAGGCCACACAGCTGTGCGTTCTTGGAGAAGTTACTTAAACTCTCTGTGCCTTGGTTTCCTTATGTGTAAAAGAGGGATCATTATACTACCTACATCTTATGGTTGTTGTGAAGATTAATACATTAATCTTCACATTAATATACAGAATACATTAATATACATTAATACACAGAAAGCACTTAGAAGAGTGCCTGAAATATGATCAGAACTATGTAAGTGCTTGCTGCTATTAATAATAAAAATGGCAAACAATTAAGTAGGAAAATGAATCACTTTACAAATTAGGGTGAAGCTTTGTTATCCATTTTCAAAGCAATACAGTTAGGGGTGATTGGTTATCCATTTTGAAAGAAATACATTTAGACATATGCCTTAAACCATACCCAAAAAGCTAAACATAAAAGTACTAGATAAAGCTGCAGAAAAAATATAAGCTTGGGGTAAAGAAAGCCTATCGAAGTAAGATATAAAACATTAAAACCATAAAGGAAAGTAATCAAATATTTAAATACATTAAAATTTAAAAGGAAAGTTTTGTATACAAAAGACGTAGTAACATAATAGACAAACTTCAACCTGGAAATATATTTATATTATATTAGCAAAAGATTAATATCAATAAGCATCAATAGGAAAATAATCACTCCAATAGAAAAATGAATGATGGTTATTAAGCAACTTATAGAAAAAGAAATACAAATGTTCAATAAACCCTACAAAACATTCAACCTCATTGGTAATCAGATAAATGTAAATTAATGTGATACATTTTAATCAGATGAATGAAATTATAAAAGCTTTATAATACCCAGAGTTAGTAAGGATATGATGGATTAACGTAATGATACCTTACTGGTAGGAGAAGATGACAAAATCTTTTTGGAGAACATTTTTTTACTATCTATTAAGATTAAAACTACCTTTTTTTGACTTAGTTATTCCATATTTATGATCTTATTCTTAAGAATATTTTGCATGCAGTGGGCCTAAAGGTCTATGTACAAGAATGATCATGGCAGGTTTGTTCATGGCAGTGAAAAGAGGGAAACATCCAGATACTCATTAGTAGAAGAGTAGTTAAAGAGTGTATGGTAAAGCCATAATTTTAAATACTATGCAGTTATTAAAAAGGATGAAGTGCATATAGTTTCATATCATTTATAATATATATGTGAAAAGCTTTTCAAGGAATAAGTGAAAGACTAGTTTCAGAATAGTTCCATTTATTCTTTACACATGTATTAATGCACATATACTTGCATGTTGTGTTTACATATAAACATGTGAGGGCATAGGAAAAATAATGAAAATAAAAGTACTAAATTGTTAATTGTGATTAACTTTGGGGATGGGTGGGATAGGGTGAGAGAAATAGACTGCATTTTTAGTCTTTTCAGTTAGGTATAGTTTTAACTTTCTATGATAAAAGTCCACTTACACACGTCTTGAGCTCAATAGAAGGAGACAGGTTGTTTTCTTGACAAATGCTCTTAATATATCTAATTCCTATGACTTTAGAACTGTTTCAGCACAAAGACATGAATTTTTTTTTGAGATGTAGTCATGAATTTTAATTCATTTAACATGGCTAGCATAATCCTGAAACCAAATTTGACAAAGATAACATAGGGATAACACAACACCACAATTCATACTCATAAACACAGGTACAAGCATTTAAAATAAAGTGCTGAAAAATCCAGTTAATAGTGAAGCACTGTTTCTTCTAAAAATGCAAAAGTGATTTAACACTTTGACAAATATTAATGCTTTTCATACGTTAAAGGAGACAAAGCAGGTGATTGTCTAGAGGTGACTTTTCCACCTATAGATCTGTTTAAAAAAAATTTATTGAGACAGGAATTATTGTAAATTCTGGTATAAAGGCAAATGCAAATATGATAAAGTATGAAGGAGTGTTTAGATAGGGGAAGTCCTAGATATGAAAGAAATAGATAATCAAGCTTCTATCTGTTAGCAGTAGAAAATAATATTCATGTTAGTGAAAACCAGGAGTATTACTATTCAGGTTGGAAGCAATACAATCAATATTACCATTATTAGAGCTGTATTTAATAAGTACTAACCAATGCAATAGGCTATATAAAAGAAATGTCATATATATTGGAAAATAAAATTATAATACACAATTATAGTTATTTGTACATTTATATGATTCTCTACCTAGAAAACTGAAGATAATCAGTTGAAAAAGTATTAGGAGATAGAGAAAGGCATTTGGTAAGGTCTCAAGTTACAAGAAAAATATAGAGCTTTCCTGCACACTAGAAACAGCCAGTTATCTATGTATATAATAGAAAAGGATGTCATTATAATAACAAAAATGATATAGCAGGCCCAGGCATAAATAACAGAAAATTCACAGGACTTATAACAAGAAAATGATAAACTTTTTTTGAGAATAGAAAAGAAGTCTGAACCATGTTTCTAGAGGAAAATACTCAGAATTAGAAAGATGTCAGTTCTCCTTAAGTTATCTTTCTTTAAACTCAATGCAATTCTAATAAAAAACAATAATGTAATTTGAGAAAGAATTGAAAAATAGTTCTTATTTAAAATTTTAATTTTTATTTTTGTCAAAGTCATACATATTCACTTTAAATATGCTGAGTTCTGCTAGCTTGTAACAACAATCTACAGCTTTGCACTTTCTAACTACTGATTCCCATTTCCAGAGTAAAAAATTTCCAACAGTTTAAGCAGTTTTTACTGGTATTTACATCCATATTTTCAAATAAGCAGATTTTTCTGCTATTTAAGTTTTATTTTTCTTTTTCAGTTTTGAATATTATATATTGACTTCCTACTATTGAAGATAGGATTTAGTTTTCTTAACCACTCCTCAAACCCCAACCAGTCTCCCTCCCCCAACTCAAATACACACTACACAAATGCACAATAGTTTAATCTTCTTTGGTTCTGTTCATGTACAGTGTTAAAATTATAATGTCTATTTAAATATCATTCATAGGTTAGTCTCACAATATTCTACAATTTCCTTTTAAAATGGAAATGAAGCACTGTTTCTTCTAAAAAATGCAAAAGTGATTTTTTTTATGACAAATATTAATACTTTTCATGGGTTAAAAGAGATAAAGCTTTTCCAGAAAAGCTAATAATTATTTCATTTTTTTTTAAAGTTGCATTGTGGCTGGATGCAGTGGCTCACACTTGTAATCCTAGCACTTTGGGAGGTTGAGGTAGGTGGATCACCTGAGGTCAAGAGTTCAAGACCAACCTAGCAAACATAGTGAAACCCCATCTCTACTAAAAATACAAATATTAGTTGGGTGTGGTGGTGCATGCCTGTAATCCACGCTATTTGGGAGGCTGAGGCAGGAGAATCGCTTGAACCCAGGAGGCGGAGGTTGTAGTGAGCCAAGATCACGACACTGTACTCCAGCCTGGGCGACAAAGTGAGACTCTATCTCGAAAAAAAAAAAAAAGTTGCTTTATTATTGATATTGATGTCGTAATCACCTGACAGGTTCTTTTTACCCCCAGCACAGACAAAACCAATTCACTGAGACAGTGGTATTGCAGTAGAGAAAGAGTTTAATTAATGTAGAACTAGCCAAGCAGAAGATGGGAATTTATTACTCAGATCAGCCTCATTGAGAACTCAGAGGCTATGGTTTGTACAGATAATTTGGTGGGCAGGGGACCAAGGAATGAGTGCTGTTGATTGATTGGGGATGAAATCATAGGAATGTGGAAGGCAGTCCTTGTGCACTGAGTCAGCCTCTGGCTGGGGGCTGCAGGACTGGTTGAATCATGAGTCCCAGATCCAGGTGGAGTCAGTTGGTTGCCAGAATGCAGAAATCTGAAAATCATCTCAAAAGACTAATCTTAGGTTTTACAGTGGTGATGTTATCTATAGGGGCAATTGAGGAAGTCACAAATCTTGTGACCTCTGGCCATGTGACAACTAAGCAGCAAGGGATTATAGAAAAGCAAGCTAGGGAACAATGACTGGTTATCATTTAACTGCATTTTAGCAAAATTCAGGCCCTTCTTATGATCCTAATCTCATAGCCTTTCAATAGTTGCCTATTACAAAGGCGATTTCAGTCTCCAGACAGGGAGGGGGGCAGTTTTAGGGAAGGACTATTATCATCCTTGCTTGGCCTACACCCAGGAATGAGTGAGGACAGCCAGCCTATGAAGCTAGAAGCAAGATGGATTTAGCCATGCTACATTTCTCTCTCTGTCATAAACTTTTCAAAGGTGGTTTCAATACAATGGACAGAGCTAAAGGGGAGGAGAGAGTTAAGAATGAAAATAAGAACCTCTTAATACATTCAAGCACTTAAGGAAAATCTAAGAACTCTAGTTCTTGAAAATATGGATTTTGAATCCATCCTTCCACTCCACAATGGATTTGTCTCTTTCTAGACTTACTGTCCTGCTGTGTTTTAGGACATTCCTTTCATTGTCATCCTAGGAACACAAGTTCCTGTTGGAGCTCCCTTTTGCTGGATTCCGTGTCTTCCTCTTTCATGGTTTACAGCGTTGTTTGTGGGGAGCACTTTATTGAGTAAATTCCAGGGAACTGTGCCACAGAACTGACCTAGGGAGGAAATGCTACTGCCTCTGCCCCAACAGGCACTAGAGAAAACTGCTGTTGCTTCTGCCTCTCCCAGCTCAAACCAACCACTGGTATCCTCTGGGAAATCTGTGCTCCCATGACTACCCTAACCAAAGCCTGGAAGCCTCTGCAGTCATCTGTGCCTGAAAGTTAAAACTGTACCTGGTATTGTGTTTTAAAATTAATCTATTAGACCCTTTTCTTTAAATACATCTTTACAAGCTGTGTTTTTAAATGTTAAGAAATGTTAATGTTAAAAAAATTTCCTCCATTCTATTTACACAGATTGGAATAATTTGAGCTTGATCAGGTGGTATCCAATTGGATTAATTCTCACTAAGTTGGTGACTAAAAACAACCTGTGATGACAAACTTAGTTTATAATTTTAAGTTAACGCACACAGTTTTTTACAACAGTCATTTGACCAAAGGAGATAGTCCTTGATGTTTCCTCTTAATAATTATCCCTGATGTTTATTCTTGATATTTCCTCAAGGATATCCTTTATCCTTGATGTTTTCTTTTAGTAATTTTCCATCCACTGACCACACCCCCAACCCTGCTCCATGGTTATAAATCCCCACTTGTTCTTATTGAAGTCAGAGTTGAGTTTGATCTCTCTCCCTTACTGCGAGACCCTATTACTGTGGTACCTATACCTATTGCTAAGGGCTCCCCTGCTTTGAGTAAAGTCTGCTTTAACAAGTGTCATGAATATTTTTTTCTTTAACCATAGTAACTTATATCACATGATCTAATTGCAAGTTTGTAAGTCAACATTTTATAGAAATAATAAACCTTTGTAGGGTAGAAGAGGGAAAGCTTCCTCTTCACTCTCTGAAGACTCACTGAAAATAAACTGATGAAAGGAAGATTAATAGGAGAAAAAGGCATACAAAATTTATTTAATGTGCCCTGGGGAGAATCATAGGACAGTGATTACCCTAGCCCAGTGAGGTCCAGTTGGTTATATTCTTTGTATTCTAAACTCTTAAAACCAATCTCATTTTCTCAATGTTGTCATAGATTACCCCAGAGAATGACTGATACTAACAGAAAAGTCACTTGGTCTCAATTCTGAGATTAGGAAAATTCTTTCATGCTTTTATTCCAGCAGGAAGAGATATACTCTTCTTCATAGGGAAGAGGGAGACGGGGAGTAGGGTATAGGAAGAAATGATTTGCAGGGGAAATGAATGAGTCTCAAGAACAATGGCCTTGGGCAAAGTTCCTGTGAGCTCTGGAGGAAGTGGCTGCAAGGTGAGAGGCGGAACTTCATTGTGAACAAAAGTTGTCTTATGCAGATAGAGTTTCCCAGTTAATCTCTTGGAGCTGCTCTCAGAATAGATGAAAAGTCTGTCTGTGTGTGGGAATGACTCCCAATCCCTTCTCTGTGGGAATTGACTCTTCTCTAGTGGTTAATCTTTCCTCGATATTTGATGAGATTCCTAGGGGAGAGTCTTAAGACAATTGCATTTCTTTTGATTAGAAAAAAAGCTTTCTTAGTCAAATAAGGAAATTCCAGAGAGAATCCCTCCTGGTTCTTTGGGAAAGAAAGACAATACCAGAGACAGGGCTTTAGAGGGGAAGGTCAGAGAGACTGGTTCTGAGGCTTATTTCGGAGGCTTTTCAATTTTCTTTGATTCAAAGAACTCAGCATGACAAGCGCCATATTTTGTGGTACTGCTTTTTGTGCCTCAACAGGGCAAATAAAAAGGATTACTTTTGTAAACCAAAAAGTATCTGAGAGAAGTCTCAATCAATTTAGACATTTATTATGCCAAGGTTAGGAACATGCCCGTGACAGTCTCAGGGGGTCCTGAGTGCCATAGTTAGGGGTATCATTTTCTGCACCCCCAACACTTTCAAATATCATAAGAAAGCTTTGTCCTTAGCAAACTGACCTAGGCAGAAACTCAACTTTTTGGACACAAAAAAGTATAATTCTAACTTAGATTTCTTAGAAATAGGTATGTACATAATTGCTAAATATTACTTATATATTTGTAAAGTTGTAAGAGCTGTCACAAAGAGTAAACAGACTTATTTTTTCACATTTATTAAAAATTAAGATTTGTTTCAACTATTTGAGTAACATTTGCTATCAAATGCTCAACTAAAGAATATCTTTAACATAGTGATGAAACTATTTTCTGCAAGTCCATGGGTTTAAATTGTTTAAATAGGCAATTTATGAATCAGATGGAGACCCATCAGTCAGATACTTAGCCTTAATTTCCAATTGTGCTCAGTATTCTTGCTTGCATAGAAAATTCTCTTCCTGCTGGAATAAAAGCATGAAAGAATTTTCCTAATCTCAGAATTGAGACCAAGTGACTTTTCTGTTAGTATCAGTCATTCTCTCTTTGGGGTAATCTATGACAACATTGAGAAAATGAGATTGGTTTTAAGAGTTTAGAATACAAATAAGGATGAAGAAAATAAAGAAATAAGGAATTATGTAATGGTAGTAGTGGCTTCAAGCACTGTACCTTAAATTCTACAAAATTAATTATAGAACAGAGTTGTAAGTACTTTCATGTTCCAAGTTAGGCCAATTTTGAGTAGAATATTATCCATTAGTAATTATTTGATTTTTTTTTGTTTCAAATTTGGAACAATATTACTTTGAAAGATACATAAGGAAAAATAGGATTTATGGATTTATAAGGGACAAAATTTATAGACATTTCTCTGAGTTTCCCTTACCTAGTGCTAAGGTTTGTTTGTTCCCTCCAAAACTTATGTCAAAATTTAATTGCCATTGTGATGGTACTGGAAGGTGGGGTCTCTAATAGGTATTTGAGTTATGAGTGTTCCACCCTAATGAATGGACTAATGCTGTAATTGCAGTAGTGGATTTGCTGTCTCTTGCTCTCTCCTGTCTTCTTTTTGTCCTTCTGCCATGTGATGCATTTCATCATGTGTGATGTAACAAGAAGGCAGCTTGCAGTTTCCAGGTCCTTGATCTTGAACTTCCCAGCCTCCAGAACTTTGAGAAATAAATTTCTGTTCACTAAAAACTACCAGTCTATGGTATTCTCTTATAGCAACACAAAACAGACTGAGACACCTAGTTACATATCCACCTTTTGATCAAGGTGACAATGGTGGTGAGGGTCATTGGAGAATGGCTGAGGGGGCCGCAATTGTATAGTTAGACTTCTAATCTTAGCTGTGTCCAAGAGCCCTTTACAATATAATTTGCATTTGTGAGATGATCTGAGCTTGAAATCTGAACAATTCCAGATGAGAATAGGCATCAGAGGAGAATACAATGAGGCTGATTGTGACCCTCCATGATGCAGGATTGATAAACACAGAATGGGGGAGGGGATGCTCAAGATGATCAAAATAATCATGCCAACTCTGCCACTCCCAGGCCAAAGAACTAGTTCTGTATAATTGGGATATACACTTCTAGGGCTATGATCTTCTCAGTCTATAACTTTTTATTTTTCCATGAACTAACAATCTCTATTTTGAGCTTCCATTCTATTTGGTGGTAGAAAATTAACAGAGTCCATTCTTCATTCTTTCAAGGTCTGAGGGATGATGGGTCCTTGCGTTGCACCGAAATGTCAAATGGGGAGAGTGTAGTCTCAGGATATCATCTGTCCTGTGTAGAATTTGCTGTGACCTAGGAATTATCTGGTTCCTGATTGTCATTATCCTGCTGTTGTGATATCCACTATAATGTCCACATTCCTACAATGTTTTTGGTTTTGTGTGGCTTATACTGCTGTGTCTCCTAATCATGGCTGCAAGGCCCCTCCAGGTCTATCACCCCCCTCTCAGCTAAGTTGCTCAGCTTTTAGGGGTAACTTATGGATGATGTTTTGTGCCACTCTGGAGCTGTGGGAAACTGGGGAGTTGTCTCAAGCCCTTTCTGCCTAGAGAGACTGCCATATCATGATATTTCACAGTATCAGTTAACATATTTCCAGCTGTGAATAACAAGAAACTTATCTTAAACTACCTAAGTGAAATTAGCTTATACTGTATAAGAATTCAAGAGGTGGCTGGGCATGGTGGCTCATGCCTGTAATCCCAGCACTTTGGGAGGCCGAGGTGGGCGGATCACCTGAGGTCAGGAGTTCGAGACCAGCCTGGCCAATACGGCGAAATCCTGTCTCTACTAAAAATACAAAAATTAGCCAGGCCTGGTGGCACGTGCCTATAATCCCAGCTACTCAGGAGGCTGAGGCAAGAGAATTGCTTGAACCTGGGAGGCAGAGGTTGCAGTGAACTGAGATTGTGCCACTGCACTCCAGCCTGGGCGACAGAGTGAGTCTCGATCTCAAAAGAAAAAAAGAAAAAAAGAAATAAAAAATAATTCAAGAGGTAAGATGGGTTTCAGGCTGTGTTGATCCAACAGTTCAATAATGCAATTAAACACCCAGGTTCTCTGTGTTTCTCTACACTGCCTCTGACCTGTCACCCTTGTTCTTAAGCAGACTCCTGTCTTGGTTGATTGATAGATGTAAGGAGAAAAACAGGGATTTCTCTTTTATATCTGGTTGGTTTCTCATGATTCATACTTAAAAATAAAGAGTGTTCTCAGAAGTTTCTGGTAAACCCCACTTCATGTCTCATTGTCATAACTAGGTTGCATGCCCATTTCTGAATCAATTCTTAGAAAGATAAATGGGATTACTCAGACCAAAATCAGGCTGAACCCTGAAGCTGGGGTCACTCTGTCATTCATTGTCTCCTGTGGTACTTGGCTATGTGGTGGAGAGATGAGTATCTGGACAAAGTTTAAAAATGTGTTAGGAAGAGAACAAGAAAGATGGATATTCTCTGGGTAATGCTATCAATCAGAATTTAGGAAAACAAACCACTCTAGGCATTTCAAGCAGAGTGGATTTTAACAAAGGGAGTTAAGTGACAAAATTATTGGAAGGGATAAAAGAGACAAAAGGAAGGGGGATAATATGATGTTAGTCAGTGCTCAGGAACTTTAGGAAGATGCTACTGCTGCTGTGGGAAACCACAACTGCGCAATCCCTCATTCCTCTGAAACTATGCTTGTTTGCTTCTGTAGTTCCTATAGTAGTGCAGATCAGTACAGTACAGGAACTGTAGTGCTGTTCTTACGGGGCACTCTGCTCCAAAGTCAAAGCCAGGAGAAGATGTGCCTCTGCCTTCCTTCTTCCTTTTCATTTTTTAATAAAAAGATTTATTGAGATATAATTTATATACCATACAATCCAATCATTTAAAGTACATAATTCAATGCCTTTAGTATATTTACAGAGTTGTGAATCCATCACCACAATACATTTTAGAAGATTTCATTACCTCCAAAAAGAAACCCCTTCTCATTAGACATCACCCCTCAATCCCAATCCCCTTATACCCGAATATCTGGCCCTGGGCAATCAGTAATCTGCTTTTGGTCTCTACAGGTTTGCCTAATCCGGACATTTCATATAAATAAAGTCTTACAATAAGTGGCCGTTTGTAATGGATACTTTCACTTAGCATAATGTTCTCAGTGTTAGAGTTCATTCATTCTTGTTGTAGTATGTGTCAATATTTCATGTGGTCTAATTACTAAATATATTCCGTAGTATCAATATATCACATTTTATTGATCCATTCATCAGTTAATGAACATTTGTGTTATTTCTACTTTTTGGTTATTGTAAATAATGTTGCTGTGACCATTTGTGGACAAGGTTTTGTGTGGAATTATATATGTTGAGTGTATACTTAGAAGTGGAATTGCTGGTTCATATGCTAACTCTAACCTTTTGAAGAATTGCTATGCTGATTTGAAAACAGCTGCCCCATTCTACATTCCCACCAGCAATATACGAAGGTTCCAATTTTCTCCACATTATCACTGACAGTTCTTATTATCTGTTTTTTAAAAAAAATTTTATTATTGCCTTCTTAGTGGGTATGAAGTGATATTCCATTGTGATTTTGATTTGCATTTCCCTAATGTCTAATAATGTTGAACATTTTTTCTTGTGCTTATTAACCATTAGTATATCTTCTTTGGAGAAATGTCTGTTCAGATGCTTTACCCAGTTTTTAATTGGATCATGTGTCTTTTTATTATTGAGTTATAATAGTTCTTTATGTGTTCTAGATACAAGCACCTTGTCAGATACGTGATTTGCAAATATTTTCTCTTATATCATAGTCTGTCTTTTCACTTTTTCTTAATGCCCTTTGGTATATGAGAGTTTTTAATTTTGATGAAGTCTAATTTATCTGTAATTCCTTTTGCTGCTTGTACTTTGGGTATCATATCTAAAAATCTATTGCCAAATCTGAAATAATGAAGATTTACTCTACATTGTCTTCTAAGAATTTTACAGATTTAGTAGGTACAATTAGGTCTTAGATTCATTTTGAGTTAATTTTTTTGTATGATGTAAGGAAGGAGTCCAACTTCTTTCTTTTGCATGTGGCTATCCAGGTGTCACAGCACTTCCCTTTAATCTTGTGCAAGGCCCTTCCACTGGCAAGTCTGGAACTGAAATTTGGCTAAAAAGGGAAATTGGAAAATGTAGTTTGTGGACGTCTAGCCCCTGTGATATAAGAGAGAGTTTACAAGGGTGGGGACCAAACCACAGTATTTAGCACACAACTACCATAAACATTGGACTTCTTTGGGGGTTGCTGTCTCTTGGGTGTCTAGACAGAAAGCAGGCCACATGCCTCCTTTTGTTCAAAGATCCTAAACCTATCAAGGATCACTTTATCACCCCTAAATCTTGGGATGGATGTAGAATGTGGGATCCCAGCTCACTCTATTTTATTTCTCTCATCTCTGTTCTTCTTTCTCCCTAGTCTAGAGAATTCTAAAATTGAGTCTAAGAAAAACTTTGTCCTATATCTTTCCAGATATTTCTGCTTTCCACACTTTTGTTCTCTATCTCTCTTTCTTCTCTTAGACTGGATTCTTAAGTAAAACTGCCTAAAAAGGAGGACCTTGGGAGAGATGAGGAAAATTTTGTTATTAATTAATACTTTGAAGTTTTATCCTGCCATACACAGGTAGAAATAGAGATGAGATGGGTGTGGGGTGGGGCAAATTATTATGGTACTTGCTGAAAGTAACAATAGTAGCCATGTTAAGATAAAAGAGTAACAACAAAAAAGTCCTACTTCTTTTAGAAATATATGCGTATGAGCATATGAGTGTTGTCTACCTTTAAAGATATATTGCCTTACTTTTCTTAATTTAAAAACAGTTTGAAACATACTATGGTAAGCTTTTAAAAGAAGGAAATTAAATCTTAAAGGTACAAGATTATTTTAGACTGAGTATTAGACAATAGAAAGCAGCCCTTTGCCTGACAGATTGGGAAGGTGGGTTCATGAATGTGATGCAATGTGTCAGAGACAGGAATAAGATTTGGTGAAGGAAGAGGGATTCTCAGGGGGAGGTGAATAATTATAGATAAGAAGCTAAAATTAATAGATAAGCAGGACATTCATGCCTTTGCTATAGATTTCCAGTTATGACTAAGCAGGTATTAGAGGGTAATTTGGCAATGGTTTTACAGTTGTATTTTATAATGAACTATAGCATACTAATATAGACTAAACTGTTTAAACATCTTGGGAGACTTTAATTTATTCAGCTTAAGAGCTTAGTTGAAGGGGAAAAAATAGTGGAAAGTAAGCTGTAGGATTGCTTTTCCTGAATTCTAAATTTAGCTTAAGCATATTTCTAATCCTCCATGCCAGGAATATTTTCTTGAAAATGCATTTGAATTGTATAATCTGATCACCTTTATTAATACAGGATTTGGACAGACATAAACATGCTTACTGTATTTTACTGTGTCGGTTTTTAGGCTAAGTAATCCTGTAAATGATTAGTTAATTATATTCTGTTCGATTACCAAGGTACTTAACTTAAATCCAGTATGATCATAAAAGGTAAGTCTATCTTCAGTGACAATGATGGAGATTCCACACATGGTTACATTTCAGAAGGCAAAATGAACTGCATCATGTGACCAGAGCCTGTACAATGTAATTCCCATTACATTATGACAGAAATTTAAAAGGAATAGACTGTGGGAAGAGCAACACAAATTCACAGCCACTGTTTTGGAGACCCAAAGACAAACAGTATTCCTCACCAAACTGATTCTCTTATGAAAGTAGGTGGGAAACTTTCCATTACCAGTTGTATAAATTCCCCTCTCCCTTTTCAATTTAGGCCCAGATGACCTCACATTACATATGGGTATAAGTAAGGTACTTTTTAATGAACTACAGAAAAGGAAAGCGCTATGTGAAAACTCAAGGATGTGGTATTAATATAACTCTCAAATTAAAAAAGGAAACTAGCATATTCAGAGTGTCTGTAACATACCATCTCATTTAATCTTCATAACAGGCCTAGGAAGAGGGAATTATTATCTCTAGAGGTGGAAACTGTATCAGAGATATATTAGAATCTAGTTTGTCTGATTCCAAATTCTATGTACTTTTGGTTGTTACATTTTGATAGCACACTTTTAGGTGTGAAAGACAGAAACCAATTCAAATTAGCTGAAGAAAAGCAAGGGATTTATTGGCTCATAAAACTGAAAAGTATAGTGATAATCTTACTCAGTGAACAAGCTCAGCTGTAGGCATAGTTGGATCTAGAAGTCAAAATGGAACTCCTTTCTGTGTCTTAGTTCTGCTTTTCTCTGTGTTGCACTCTCCATCAGGCAGGTTCTCAGGAGCTCCAGCTTCAAACCCATGGAAAAGAGATCCTTTTTCCAAGTTTGAATAAAAGTTTCAGTATTGAATTTCATTGTCCTGGCTTGGTCTAAGTAATCCCAAATACATGCTAAAAACAATTTAAAGAAAAGTACAGACAAAGGGGTAGCTGCTTCAGAAAATGTGAATTCTAACTCTTAAAAAATTTCCAACGTTTATTTTAAGTTCAAGGGTATATGTGCAGGACATGCAGGTTTGTTACATAGGTAAACGTGTGCCATGGTGGTTTGCTGCACAGACCATCCCACTACCCAGGTATTAAGCCCAGCATCCATTACCTGTTCTTCCTGATTCTCTCCCTCCTCCCATCCCCTGCCCTCTGATAGGACCCAGTTTGTGTTGTTCCCCTGTCATGTGCCCATGTGTTTTCATAATTTAGCTCCCACTTATAAGTGAGAACACGTGGTATTTGGTTATTTGTTCCTGCATCAGTTTGCTAAGGATAATGGCCTCCAGCTCCATCCAAGTCCCTGCAAAGGACGTGATCTCATTTCTTGTTATGGCTGTGTAGTATTCCATGGTTTATGTGTACCACATATTTTCTTTATCCAGTCTGTCATTGATGGTTGATTCCATGTCTTTCCTTTTGTGAATAGTGCAGTAATAAACATATATGTGCACGTGTCTTTATAGTGGATGATTTATATTCCTTTGGGTATATACCCAGTAATGGGATCGCTGGGTCAAATGGTATTTCTGCCTATAGGTCTTTGAGGAATTACCACACTATCTTCCACAATGGTCGAACGAATTTATACTCCTACCAACAGCATGAAAGCATTCCTTTCTCTCCATAACCTCACCAGCACCTGTTTCTTAACTTTTTAGTAATAGCCATTCTTACTGGTGTGAGATGGTATCTCATTGTGGTTTTGATTTGCATTTCTCTAATGATCAGTGATGTTGAGCTTTTTTTTATGTTTGTTGTCCACATGTATGTTTTCTTTTTATTAATTAATTAATTTATTTTTATTATTATACTTTAAGTTCTACGGTACATGTGCATAACGTGCAGGTTTGTTACATATGTATACTTGTGCCATGTTGGTGGGCTACACTCATCAACTCATCAGCACCCATCAACTCGTCATATACATCAGGTATAACTCCCAGTGAAATCCCTCCCCCCGCCCCCCTCCCCATGATAGGCCCCGGTGTGTGATGTTCCCCTTCCCGAGTCCAAGTGATCTCATTGTTCAGTTCCCACCTATGAGTGAGAACATGCGGTGTTTGGTTTTCTGTTCTTGTGATAGTTTGCTAAGAATGATGGTTTCCAGCTGCATCCATGTCCCTACAAAGGACACAAACTCATCCTTTTTTATGGCTGCATAGTATTCCATGGTGTATATGTGCCACATTTTCTTAATCCAGTCTGTCACTGAAGGACATTTGGGTTGATTCCAAGTCTTTGCTATTGTGAATAGTGCCGCAGTAAACATACGTGTGCATGTGTCTTTATAGCAGCATAATTTATAATCCTTTGGGTATATACCCAGTAATGGGATGGCTGGGTCATATGGTACATCTAGTTCTAGATCCTTGAGGAATCGCCATACTGTTTTCCATAATGGTTGAACTAGTTTACAATCCCACCAACAGTGTAAAAGTGTTCCTATTTCTCCACATCCTCTCCAGCACCTGTTGTTTCCTGACTTTTTTAATGATCGCCATTCTAACTGGTGTGAGATGGTATCTCATTGTGGTTTTGATTTGCATTTCTCTGATGGCCAGTGATGATGAGCATTTTTTCATGTGTCTGTTGGCTGTATGAATGTCTTCTTTTGAGAAATGTCTGTTCATATCCTTTGCCCACTTTTTGATGGGGTTGTTTGTTTTTTTCTTGTAAATTTGTTTGAGTTCTTTGTAGGTTCTGGATATTAGCCCTTTGTCAGATGAGTAGATTGCAAAAATTGTCTCCCATTCTGTAGGTTGCCTGTTCACTCTGATGGTAGTTTCTTTTGCTGTGCAGAAGCTCTTTAGTTTAATGAGATCCCATTTGTCAATTTTGGCTTTTGCTGCCGTTGCTTTTGGTGTTTTAGACATGAAGTCTTTGCCCATGCCTGTGTCCTGAATGGTACTACCTAGGTTTTCCTCTAGGGTTTTTATGGTATTAGGTCTCACATTTAAGTCTCTAATCCATCTTGAATTAATTTTCGTATAAGGAGTAAGGAAAGGATCCAGTTTCAGCTTTCTACTTATGGCTAGCCAATTTTCCCAGCACCATTTATTAAATAGGGAATCCTTTCCCCATTTCTTGTTTCTCTCAGGTTTGTCAAAGATCAGATGGCTGTAGATGTGTGGTATTATTTCTGAGGACTCTGTTCTGTTCCATTGGTCTATATCTCTGTTTTGGTACCAGTACCATGCTGTTTTGGTTACTGTAGCCTTGTAGTATAGTTTGAAGTCAGGTAGCGTGATGCCTCCAGCTTTGTTCTTTTGACTTAGGATTGTCTTGAAGATGCGGGCTCTTTTTTGGTTCCATATGAACTGTAAAGCAGTTTTTTCCAATTCTGTGAAGAAACTCATTGGTAGCTTGATGGGGATGGCATTGAATCTATAAATTACCTTGGGCAGTATGGCCATTTTCACGATATTGATTCTTCCTATCCATGAGCATGGTATGTTCTTCCATTTGTTTGTGTCCTCTTTTATTTCACTGAGCAGTGGTTTGTAGTTCTCCTTGAAGAGGTCCTTTACATCCCTTGTAAGTTGGATTCCTAGGTATTTTATTCTCTTTGAAGCAATTGTGAATGGAAGTTCATTCCTGATTTGGCTCTCTGTTTGTCTGTTACTGGTGTATAAGAATGCTTGTGATTTTTGCACATTAATTTTGTATCCTGAGACTTTGCTGAAGTTGCTTATCAGCCTAAGGAGATTTTGGGCTGAGACAATGGGGTTTTCTAAATATACAATCATGTCATCTGCAAAGAGGGACAATTTGACTTCTTCTTTTCCTAACTGAATACCCTTGATTTCTTTCTCTTGCCTGATTGCCCTAGCCAGAACTTCCAACACTATGTTGAATAGGAGTGGTGAGAGAGAGCATCCCTGTCTTGTGCCAGTTTTCAAAGGGAATTTTTCCAGTTTTTGCCCATTCAGTAGGATATTGGCTGTGGGTTTGTCATAAATAGCTGTTATTATTTTGAGGTACGTTCCATCAATACCGAATTTATTGAGCGTTTTTAGCATGAAGGGCTGTTGAATTTTGTCAAAAGCCTTTTCTGCATCTATTGAGACAATCATGTGGTTCTTGTCTTTGGTTCTGTTTATATGCTGGATTATGTTTATTGATTTGCGAATGTTGAACCAGCCTTGCATCCCAGGGATGAAGCCCACTTGATCATGGTGGATAAGCTTTTTGATGTGTTGCTGAATCCGGTTTGCCAGTATTTTATTGAGGATTTTTGCATCGATGTTCATCAGGGATATTGGTCTAAAATTCTCTTTTTTTGTTGTGTCTCTGCCAGGCTTTGGTATCAGGATGATGTTGGCCTCATAAAATGAGTTAGGGAGGATTCCCTCTTTTTCTATTGATTGGAATAGTTTCAGAAGGAATGGTAGCAACTCCTCCTTGTACCTCTGGTAGAATTCAGCTGTGAATCCATCTGGTCCTGGACTTTTCTTGGTTGGTAGGCTATTAATTATTGCCTCAATTTCAGAGCCTGCTATTGGTCTATTCAGGGATTCAACTTCTTCCTGGTTTAGTCTTGGAAGAGTGTAAGTGTCCAGGAAATTATCCATTTCTTCTAGATTTTCCAGTTTATTTGCGTAGAGGTGTTTATAGTATTCTCTGATGGTAGTTTCTATTTCTGTGGGGTCGGTGGTGATATCCCCTTTATCATTTTTAATTGCGTCGATTTGATTCTTCTCTCTTTTCTTCTTTATTAGTCTTGCTAGTGGTCTGTCAATTTTGTTGATCTTTTCAAAAAACCAACTCCTGGATTCATTGATTTTTTGGAGGGTTTTTTGTGTCTCTATCTCCTTCAGTTCTGCTCTGATCTTAGTTATTTCTTGCCTTCTGCTAGCTTTCGAATGTGTTTGCTCTTGCTTCTCTAGTTCTTTTAATTGTGATGTTAGAGTGTCAATTTTAGATCTTTCCTGCTTTCTCTTGTGGGCATTTAGTGCTATAAATTTCCCTCTACACACTGCTTTAAATGTGTCCCAGAGATTCTGGTATGTTGTATCTTTGTTCTTATTGGTTTCAAAGAACATCTTTATTTCTGCCTTCATTTCGTGATGTACCCATTCAGGAGCAGGTTGTTCAGTTTCCATGTAGTTGAGCGGTTTTGATTGAGTTTCTTAGTCCTGAGTTCTAGTTTGATTGCACTGTGGTCTGAGAGACAGTTTGTTACAATTTCTGTTCTTGTACATTTGCCGAGGAGTGCTTTACTTCCAATTACGTGGTCAGTTTTGGAGTAAGTACGATGTGGTGCTGAGAAGAATGTATATTCTGTTGATTTGGGGTGGAGAGTTCTATAGATGTCTATTAGCTGCTTGCTGCAGAGATGAGTTCAATTCCTGGATATCCTTGTTAACTTTCTGTCTCGTTGATCTGTCTAATGTTGACAGTGGAGTGTTGAAGTCTCCCATTATTATTGTATGGGAGTCTAAGTCTCTTTGTAAGTCTCTAAGGACTTGCTTTATGAATCTGGGTGCTCCTGTATTGGGTGCATATATATTCAGGATAGTTAGCTCTTCCTGTTGAATTGATCCCTTTACCATTAATAATGGCCTTCTTTGTCTCTTTTGATCTTTGATGGTTTAAAGTCTGTTTTATCAGAGACTAGTATTGCAACCCCCGCTTTTTTTTGTTCTCCATTTGCTTGGTAAATCTTCCTCCATCCCTTTATTTTGAGCCTATGTATGTCTCTGCGTGTGAGATGGGTCTCCGGAATACAGCAGACTGATGGGTCTTGACTCTTTATCCAGTTTGCCAGTCTGTGTCTTTTAATTGGAGCATTTAGTCCATTTACATTTAAGGTTAAGATTGTTATGTGTGAACTTGATCCTGCCATTATGATATTAACTGGTTATTTTGCTCGTTAGTTGATGCAGTTTCTTCCTAGCCTCGATGGTCTTTACATTTTGGCATGTTTTTGCAATGGCTGGTACCGGTTGTTCCTTTCCATGTTTAGTGCTTCCTTCAGGGTCTCTTGTAAGGCAGGCCTAGTGGTGACAAAATCTCTAAGCATTTGCTTATCTGTAAAGGATTTTATTTCTCCTTCACTTATGAAACTTAGTTTGGCTGGATATGAAATTCTGGGTTTAAAATTCTTTTCTTTAAGAATGTTGAATATTGGCCCCCACTCTCTTCTGGCTTGTAGAGTTTCTGCCGAGAGATCTGCTGTTAGTCTGATGGGCTTCCCTTTGTGGGTAACCCGACCTTTCTCTCTGGCTGCCCTTAAGATTTTTTCCTTCATTTCAACTTTGGTGAATCTAGCAATTATGTGTCTTGCAGTTGCTCTTCTCGAGGAGTATCTTTATGGCGTTCTCTGTATTTCCTGGATTTGAATGTTGGCCTGCCCTACTAGGTTGGGGAAGTTCTCCTGGATGATATCCTGAAGAGTGTTTTCCAACTTGGTTCCATTTTCCCCCTCACTTTCAGGCACCCCAATCAGACGTAGATTTGGTCTTTTTACATAATCCCATACTTCTTGCAGGCTTTGTTCATTTGTTTTTCTTCTTTTTTCTTTTGGTTTCTCTTCTCGCTTCATTTCATTCATTTGATCCTCAATCGCTGATACTCTTTCTTCCAGTTGATCGAGTCGGTTAGTGAAGCTTGTGCATTTGTCACGTATTTCTCGTGTCATGGTTTTCATCTCTTTCATTTCGTTTATGACCTTCTCTGCATTAATTACTCTAGCCATCAATTCTTCCACTTGTTTTTCAAGATTTTTAGTTTCTTTGCACTGGGTACGTAATTCCTCCTTTAGCTCTGAGAAATTTGATGGACTGAAGCCTTCTTCTCTCATCTCGTCAAAGTCATTCTCCGTCCAGCTTTGATCCGTTGCTGGCGATGAGCTGCGCTCCTTTGCCGGGGGAGATGCGCTCCTATTTTTTGAATTTCCAGCTTTTTTGCCCTGCTTTTTCCCCATCTTTGTGGTTTTATCTGCCTCTGGTCTTTGATGATGGTGATGTACTGATGGGGTTTTGGTGTAGATGTCTTTCCTGTTTGATAGTTTTCCTTCTAACAGTCAGGACCCTCAGCTGTAGGTCTGTTGGAGATTGCTTGAGGTCCACTCCAGACCCTGTTTGCCTGGGTATCATCAGCAGAGGCTGCAGAAGATAGAATATTTCTGAACAGCGAGTGTACCTGTCTGATTCTTGCTTTGGAAGCTTCCTCTCAGGGGTGTACTCCACACCCTGTGAGGTGTGGGGTGTCAGACTGCCCCTAGTGGGGGATGTCTCCCAGTTAGGCTACTCAGGGGTCAGGGACCCACTTGAGCAGGGAGTCTGTCCCTTCTCAGATCTCAACCTCCGTGTTGGGAGATCCACTGCTCTCTTCAAAGCTGTCAGAGTCGTTTGCGTTTGTTATTTTCGTTTGCGTTTGTTATTGTTTACTGTGCCCTGTCCCCAGAGGTGGAGTCTACAGAGACAGGCAGGTTTCCTTGAGCTGCTGTGAGCTCCACCCAGTTCGAGCTTCCCAGCAGCTTTGTTTACCTACTTAAGCCTCAGCAATGGCGGGCGCCCTCCCCCAGCCTCGCTACTGCCTTGCCAGTAGATCACAGACTGCTGTGCTAGCAATGAGGGAGGCTCCGTGGGTGTGGGACCCTCCAGGCCAGGTGTGGGATATGATCTCCTGGTGTGCCTGTCTGCTTAAAGCGCAGTATTGGGGTGGGAGTTACCCGATTTTCCAGGTGTTGTGTGTCTCAGTTCCCCTGGCTAGGAAAAGGGATTCCCTTCCCCCTTGCGCTTCCCAGGTGAGGCAATGCCTCACCCTGCTTCAGCTCTCGCTGGTCGGGCTGCAGCAGCTGACCAGCACCGATCGTCCAGCACTCCCCAGTGAGATGAACCCAGTACCTCAGTTGAAAATGCAGAAATCACTGGTCTTCTGTGTCGCTCGCGCTGGGAGTTGGAGACTGGAGCTGTTCCTATTTCGGCCATCTTGCTCCTTCTTGCTTCATTTCATTCATTTGATCCTCAATCGCTGATACTCTTTCTTCCAGTTGATTGAGTTGGTTACTGAAGCTTGTGCATTTGTCACGTATTTCTTGTGTCATGGTTTTCATCTCTTTCATTTCGTTTATGACCTTCTCTGCATTAATTACTCTAGCCATCAATTCTTCCACTTTTTTTTCAAGATTTTTAGTTTCTTTGCACTGGGTACGTAATTCCTCCTTTAGCTCTGAGAAGTTTGATGGACTGAAGCCTTCTTCTCTCATCTCATCAAAGTCATTCTCCGTCCAGCTTTGATCCGTTGCTGGCGATGAGCTGCGCTCCTTTGCCGGGGGAGATGCGCTCCTATTTTTTGAATTTCCAGCTTTTCTGCCCTGCTTTTTCCCCATCTTTGTGGTTTTATCTGCCTCTGGTCTTTGATGATGGTGACGTACTGATGGGGTTTTGGTGTAGGTGTCCTTCCTGTTTGATAGTTTTCCTTCTAACAGTCAGGACCCTCAGCTGTAGGTCTGTTGGAGATTGCTTGGGGTCCACTCCAGACCCTGTTTGCCTGGGTATCATCAGCAGAGGCTGCAGAAGATAGAATATTGCTGAACAGTGAGTGTACCTGTCTGATTCTTGCTTTGGAAGCTTCCTCTCAGGGGTGTACTCCACACCCTGTGAGGTGTGGGGTGTCAGACTGCCCCTAGTGGGGGATGTCTCCCAGTTAGGCTACTCAGGGGTCAGGGACCCACTTGAGCAGGCAGTCTGTCCCTCTCAGATCTCAACCTCCGTGTTGGGAGATCCACTGTTCTCTTCAAAGCTGTCATACAGAGTCATTTGCATCTGCAGAGGTTTCTGCTGCTTTTGTTGTTGTTTACTGTGCCCTGTCCCCAGAGGTGGAGTCTACAGAGACAGGCAGGTTTCCTTGAGCTGCTGTGAGCTCCACCCAGTTCGAGCTTCCCAGTGGCTTTGTTTACCTACTTAAGCCTCAGTAATGGCGGGCGCCCCTCCCCCAGCCTCGCTGCTGCCTTGAGGTTAGATCGCAGACTGCTGTGCTAGCAATGAGGGAGGCTCCGTGGGCGTGGGACCCTCCCAGCCAGGTGTGGGATATAATCTCCTGGTGTGTCCGTTTGCTTAAAGCGCAGTATTGGGGTGGGAGTTACCAGATTTTCCAGGTGTTGTGTGTCTCAGTTCCCCTGGCTAGGTAAAGGGATTCCCTTTCCCCTTGCGCTTCCCATGTGAGGCGATGCCTCGCCCTGCTTCAGCTCTCGCTGGTCGGGCTGCAGCAGCTGACCAGCACCGATTGTCTGGCACTCCCTAGTGAGATGAACCCAGTACCTCAGTTGAAAATGCAGAAATCACCGGTCTTCTGTGTCGCTGGCGCTGGGAGTTGGAGACTGGAGCTATTCCTATTAGGCCATCTTACACATGTATGTTTTCTTTTGAGAATTGGCTGTTCATGTCCTTTGCCTAGTTTTTAGTGGGGTTGTTTTTTTCTTATAAATTTGTTTTAGTTCCTTACAGATGCTGGATATTAGACCCTTGTCAGGTGCACAGATTGCAAACATTTTCTCCCATTGTGTAAATTGTTTGTTTACTCTGTTTGATATGGTTTGGCTGTGTCCTCACCAAAATCTCAACTTGAATTGTAGTTCCCACAATCCCCACATGTCATGGGAGGGACCCGGTGGGAGGTAATTGCATCATGGGGGCAGTCATCCCCCCATGCTGTTCTGATAGTGAGTGAGTTCTTATATGACCTGATGGTTTTATAAGGGGCCTTTCCCTCTTTGCTTGGCATTTCTCCTTCCTGCTGCCATGTGAAAAGGATGTGTTTGCTTCCTCTTCCACCATGATTGTAAGTTTCCTGAGGCATCCTCAGCCCTGTGGAACTATGAGCCAATTAAATCTCTTTCCTTTATAAATTACCCAGTCTCAGGTATTTCTTTATGGTAGCATGAGAATGAACTAATACACTATTGATAGTTTCTTTTCCTGTGCAGAAGTTCTTAAGTTTAATTAGATCCCATTTGTCACTTTTTGCTTTTGTTGCAGTTGCTTTTGGGGTCTTTGTCATGAAATCTTTGCCTGTGCCTATGTCCTGAATGGTACTGCCTAGGTTTTCTTCTAGGGTTTTTATAGTTTTGGGTTTGACATTAAAGTCTTTAATCCATCTTGAGTTGATGTTTGTATAATGTATAATGAAGGGGTCCAGTTTCAATTTTCTGCATATGGATAGCCAGTTCTCGTGGCACCATTTATTAAATAGGGAATCCTTTCCCCATTGCTTGTTTTTTGCAGGTTTCAGATGGTTGTAGGTGTGCCGTCTTATTTCTGGGTTCTCTATTCTGTTCCGTTGATCTATGTGTCTGTTCTTGTACCAGTATCATGCTGTTTTGGTTACTGTAGCCCTGTAGTATAGTTTGAAGTCAGGTAGCATGATGCTTCCAGGCTCTTTTTTGGTTCTATATGAGTTTTAAAATAATTTTTTCCAGTTCTGTGAAGAATGTCAATGGTAGTTTAATGGAAATAGAATTGAATCTGTAAATTGCTTTGGACAGTATGGCCATTTTCACGATATTGATTCTTCCTATCCATGAGCATGGGATATTTTTCCATTTGTTTGTGGCCTCTCTGATTTCCTTGAGCTGTGGTTTGTAGTTCTCCTTGAAGAGGTCCTTCATATCCCTTGTTAGCTGTATTTCTTGGTATTTTATTCTTTTTGTGGCAATTGTGAATGGGAGTTCGTTCATGAGTTAGCTCTCAGCTTGCCTGTTGTTGGTGTATAGGAATGCTAGTGACTTTTGCACACTAATTTTGTATCCTGAGACTTTGCTGAAGTTGCTTATCAGCTTAAGAAGTTTTAGGTTGAGATGATGGGGTGTTCTACATATAGGATCATGTCATCTGCAAACGGAGATAGTTTGACTTCCTCTCTTCCTATTCGAATACGCTTTATTGCTTTCTCTTGCCTGATTGCCCTGGCCAGAACTTCCAATACTATGGCCAGAACTTCCAAAATAGGAGTGCTGAGAGAGGGCAATATTTAGGCCCCTTTTCTAGAGGTATGTATGGACCTCCCTCCTTGCCTGAGTTGCAGCCACGTTTTTTGGGGATCCTGGGACTGGAGTATGTAAAGCTCCCAGGTCTCTGTGCATGCCTGAACAGCTGCTCTGCTGAGACTCCACAAAGCAGTGTATGTTGGATCCAAGACCCTGATGGCATGGACTCACAAGGGGCTCTTCTGATCTGAGGGTGGCAAAGATCTGTGGGAGAAGTGTGGTTTCCCAGGGTGGTACATTCACTCACTGCTTCCCTTGGCCAAGGGTGGGGGTTCCCTTGACTCAATATTGCTCCTGGGTGGGCCATTGCCCCACGCTGCTTTTCTTCATTCTCCATGGGTCAAGTTGTTTCCCTCACCAGTCCCAGTGTGAGTACCTGAATATTTCAGTTGAAGGTGCTGTATTTACTCCCCGTTTTCATTCTTCTCTGTGAGTGTCATGCACTGCAGCTGCTTCTAATTGGCTATCTTGGCTCCCTTGAATTCTAACTCTTAAGTCTTATGTATATATGTTAAAGATACAGACTGCAGAATAACTGCAGTACTTATGAGATATTTTCATGGGGATAATGAAACCAGATAACCATAGCAATTGGTGCTGATCATGGAGATTCCTGAAGCAAACAGATGGCCTTCACTTCTCTGCTTTTGAAAAGGTGTTAATTACATGATAAGGTCACACATACAGCTTCATTTGAATCTATGTAATAGTATATTTGATAGCATGCTTTTCTTAAACTATATTTGGAAGGCTGAAGAACTAAAATTTATCAAATACTTATGTACGGGCAGCATATAGGTACTTTAAATGATTCGGCAGGCATTAGCCGCATGTGATATTTAAGTTTAGAATTTAAATTAATTAAAATTAAATTAAATTAAAATTCATTTCTTTGGTCACCCTAGCTGTACTTCAAGTGCTGAATGACCACGTGACCGTAAGGAACAGCATAGATATAGAGCATTTCCATCATTGTAGAAAATTCCACTGGGCAGCTCTGGAGGTCTATCTCAATTCTTTTTTCAGAATGAAATCTAACAATCTTAAATCATGTTAAATAACACCATGAAAAAATAATCAGCCCAGAATGTGTTATTTTCTACAAAGAAACCCAAACAGATCTGAGATCTTATAAACGTCAGTATCATGGGGAAAAAAAGTAGGGGTAGAGGATATTGTCCTAGATTTAAAAAGACTTACTTAAAAGAACTAACAACCAAATGTAATGATTGATCCTTATCTGAACCGAAATAATTTTGTGAAAAATTTTTGTTTCAATGAAGAAACCTGAAAATAGACTAATAGATATTAGATAATACGATAGAGTTATTTTCAATTTTGCCAGGTGTGATAAAGGTATCATGGTTTTGTAAAAGTATCTTTCATTTTTTGGAGATCTATACTGAAGCATTTAGAAGTAAAATATTTTCATATTTTAAATTTACTTTAGAATGATATAGTAAAAATAGATGGTAAACCAACTACGGCATAATTGTGAAATCTAGGTGGTGGTGAAACTATTATGTTATTTTAAATTTTGATATATTTTAAAACTTCTAAAATCAATGAAAATTTTAAAAAATCTATTTTTTTAAAAAATGGATTTTGCCTTTGATCTCACACTTAGAAAATGTTTCCTCAAGCAAGGGCTTTAATCACTGAGATTGTCTTCAAGTATTCTTATGGGTCATTTACTTTAATACTTAAATCTTTTATCTCTCTGAAATTTGTTTTGACGTGATATATGAGATAAAGATGACTTTTATGTTCAGGTAGCTAGATGGTAGTGAATATTTTGTTTGATTCTCTAAATTTATTTACCATTTTTTTCTAGAAAAGCCCTTGCTTTTTCTTTGGGGATCCATATCCCTCTCATTTTTTGGTCATGTGTTTTGGGTAATAACAGTAATAGAAAATTATAAGCCTCATATTCTTTAATTTACCCTTGGCTAAGAAATAACTGAAGGAAAAATCATAGTGCTTATTGGTAGTTTAATAGGAAATTGAAAGAATGAAAGTCTGTTGAGGCACCAGCAGACAAGCCCTGCGCTAGCCATCATTACACCCTGTTAAATAGATAGGAAAAAGCTTAGACAGTACTAACATATCTGTTACCATAAAATGAAAGTTAAAGTATATGTTTATTGCCTGTCTTACATCAAAAAGGAAAGTTTCTATGCATGTTTTATAAGAAGGGATCAGACAATAATATGAAAAGCATTCCAAGTGTTTCAAGTAGAGGATTTACTACAATGCATCAGGTGCTTAAGTAATCAAGGGCTGAAGAACAGTGAGTCAGAGGTCTGCCACTAACTTTTAGGTGCAGCACCACAGAAAGTTAGAGAGTCTCTGTCTACCGGAGTCAGGAGCTTGCAGGAAGCTCCTGCTTATCTCATGGGACTTTGTAGCCCCAAGATGGGTGGACTGGCAGGGGACATAGACACTACCACAGAAACTCACATTTAGGAGGTCCATGCTATGCCTTCTACTGCTGCTGGAGAAAGAAGAGAAATGATTTCTGCCTCGCTGCTGCCTTTCAAAGATTATGTGAATTTATCTTTAATACGGAGACTAAAAATACATCCAGAACTGCTGGCTAGGATGTCACAGAAATATATTTCTCAGGCTTCCGGTCTCTGCACTGTAAGGAGGGATGGAAAAGTTTATAAGGTGGGCTGAATGTTAATAGACAAATCCAATAGAAGGGGTGAAGAACTCTCCTACATATTTAAATGTTTATTTAAAATTCAAGGGATTGTTGACTTGACACCAAGAGTAGTCTGTTTTTGTTATAGGAAAAGATATTTGTGAGACTATTTGGTGAAGAAAGCAATTTGAAGTTGTAAATCATATTTGTCGTAGAGGATTGGTCTCACTCACCAATTGGTTAGAATTCACTTCCTATGACATCACCTAATCTAGCAGAGCTTCCCCAACTGATGGGTCAGCCAGCCCAAAGAGCAGTAGGGGTGGCTGAGCAGGTCTGGGTAACCAGAAAAGTCTTGCCAAGGGCTCCAATTCCCTTGTTTACCGTGTTATACCATATAAACATAACTATCTTTTTCTTAATGTAGTCAAAGCACTGCACTTAGTGAAATAACCTTCTGTTGTTTTCATGTCAGTGACATTCCAGAGTGTGAAGACTCCAAGGTAAATTAATGTACAAGAAATGTAAGGAAAGGCTCTGCCAGAGCACTTGCTCTTCACCTGTGTAAACACGTCATGACCATTTAAGGCTGTAAATCGCAGGATATAATATTAATATCCCAGAGGGTAGTCAGGTAAATAACAGGGCAGGCTGATATGAATTCCCTGGGTTTAAAGAAAAATTAAAGCCTTGATTAATTAATTTGTTATGTGCAGCTTCTCCTCCCTTCCTTTGCTTTTATAGCAGGAGTGAGATAATTATTATAATGTGAGAGATAAGCCTGCTTCAACTGAGAGCTGTGTTTGGGCAACTCTGTGGTTTGGGCAAATGTATTAAGTGACTTAAATTCATATTCAGAAGACTCTGATGTTAAAAAGAATTTCCTGCTTAGGAAAGATAATTTCCAAGTGGAAAACAAAAATCCTCTACTGAGTTATAAAACTTTTGTTTAAAATATATTCATTATATTTGAGAATTACTATGCATGAGGACACCTCTTCATGCTTGAGATATATCAGTAAACAAAATAGGCAAAGATTAAGAAGTTCATATTCTAGTGGGAGAAAGACATATCAAACAATAAACATAATGAATAAGTAAATTACATAGGATATTAGAAGGTGAAAAGTGGTATTAAAGAAGAAAAGGTAAAGCATGGTTAAGGGGATCAGGTGTGTTGGGGAAGAGGTGGTGGGCTACAATACTGAATAAGAAGGCTCATTGAGAAGATGAAATTTGAGTAAGATGTGCAGGAGATCAGGGAGCAAGCCACACATTCCAGGGAGAGGGAACTGCAAGGGCTCTAAGGTAGAAGTCAGTCTGGTGTATTTGAAGAAAAGCAAGGGGACCAAAGTACCTGAAGTATAGAGCAAGAGGAGAGCAGAAGATAAAACCAAGAGGCACCGAGAGAGTGTAGTGGATACCATGTGCACTTCAGGACCAAGGCACTCATTTCCCCAGGTGTTGGCTGTAGATGGCTCCTAGCTCAGTTCCTCATCTGGAATTGCCTTCAACAGAAAAGAATTTCATTCCCAAGGTTATGCTGTCTCCCAGGAGCAGACCACATCCAAAGACTGTCCTTGAGGGATTATAAGAGTTGAGTGCCCTTGCCTCAATTCAGGCCAGCTCTGTGGGCCTGTCATAACTATATCACAGTCCACTGGTCCTTCTGCCCAATTCTGCTTTCCTGACTTCCTTATAAGTGTTACTCCTGAGAGCAAACCCAAGAAACCTCCTGCCTACAAATCTCCATCTCAGAGGCTGTTTTCTGGAGAACAAGACTTGAAACAGAGGCATTGTGAACACTTTGACTCTAAGATGGGAGAACATGGGGGCTACAGTAAGAGAGAAACATGATCTAACTTATGTTTTAACAAGATAACTTTAGCTGTGACACTTGGAGTGATTGGTGGAGAGTTAAGGTCAGAAAAAGGGAGAACAATAAAGAGACCACTGCATTAATTCAGGGGTAATGATGAAGGTCTGGATAGGTTGGTGAATGTATTTTGAAGGTAGAACCTATAGAATTTGCTTATAGTTTGAATGGAGGGTGTGAGAGAAAGAGCAACTCAAGGATAACACCAACGTTTTTGATATAAGCAAATGAAAGGGTAAAGATGCCATTTGCTGAGATGGGGATGAAAGGGATGAATTTGGGAAGAGCAGACTTTTGGAGGGAAATGAGGAGTTAGGTTTTGAACGTATTAATTTTGAGATGCCCATCTGTGAACCAAGTGGTGATGTCCAGGAGGCAGTTGGGCAGAGGTCAAGGCTGAAGATCTATATTTAGCAGTGGTCAGTAAAGGAATGGTATTTATGGCTCTGAGCCTGAATGAGATAGTCTACAAAGTTATTGTAGCTGGAAAAGAAAAGTGATCCAATGACTGAGACCTGGGTGGTTCAAAATTTAGAGGTTGGAAAGATGTGAAGAAACCAACAAAGGTAACACAGAAGGAGCCACCAGAGAGAAAAAAGGAAAACTATAAAAGTCTGGTATCCCGGATGTCAAGTCAAGCAAGATGTTCAATGAAGGGAAGAAAATGTTTCTGACAATTGGTTTCAGCAACTTGGATCTCATTTGATTACCTTGAAAAATAAGAGAGCAGTATTAATTTGAGGGTTGGGAGCCAAAACCCTGATTAGAGGAGATTTAAGAGAGAATAGAAGGAAAAAATGTGAAGATACTAAGTTTAGAAATTTAATTCAAGGAGTTTACAGTGAAGAGAATAGCTGTAGGAGGAGGACCAAACAAAGTTCTTTTTTAAGTGGAAGAAATAATATTTGTGAATGCTGATGGGAGTACTCTTGTTGAGAGGAGAGAATTAATAATGCAGGAAAGAGAGGGAGAAATCCATGTCATTTGGGAGGCCCAAGGGAATGAATTTAGTGCATAAGTGAGGAGGATGGCCTTAAATAAGAGTGTGGTCAATCCATCAGGAGGGGAGGCAAAGCACATGACCAGACATGAAGGTGGATGACCAGCTGTAGTTGCAGAAGTTTGTGGAGATTCTCCTCTAATTGCTTCAGTTTTCTCAGTGAAATAGGGAAATGAGAAGCAGGGTCTTCAACTGACAGTGAAGATGAAAGAAGAGATATTGGATGTTTGAAAAGAGAGAAGGTCACCATCTAGAAGAATGGAAGAGCAAGTGAACTAAGGAGATATAATTAGGTTGCTGGGTAGTGCCAAGAATCCACTTAGTACTAGTAGTCATGAATTTAGAGTGATGCTCATTAATGTTTGCTAATGCTTTAATTTCTACTTTTCTCCAACACATTAAATTGCACCATTGCCACCATGGAGTTTGTGGAGAGTTGGACTGAACCAGCATTGGGATTTTGCCAAGTGAGTTCAATGCAGCAAGAGAGGAGCAAATGAGTTGAGTGTATGGAAGACATTACCATGATGACTAACCATGGTATTCAGACCATGGTTAAGGTCTAAGGAGGGAGGCAAAGACTTAAAATGTTGAGGAACACGAAAAGGTTAGGATCAATGCATTTGGATACTGATATATTAGGAGAATTATTTGAGTTGACGGTCCAGACTGAGTGAACAAGAGAGTTAGAAAAATAATTATGGATGAGTGAGGTGCTTGAAATTGGGATTATGGAGAGGCTGCAATTACTGATCATGACAAAGTCTAAGTTATGGCAATAGTAGTGAGTGGCTGAGGTAGGATGGAGAACATGTTCACTGGAGGAAAGGTGATCCTGGAACTGAGAGCCCAGGATTGTTGAAAAGGTCATCCACAGAGAATACTAAAATAGCCAAGAATTCTCAGAAATAGTGTTGGAGTGATAGCGAGCCACCCCTCAGCCACACCGGATCTCCATGGGTCATTTCCAACAGCATGCGAAAACAGCAATTCCTCCCACCTCAGAAAACTCTCCTGTGATCTTATATCCCTGTCTAATTACTGCCTCATTTTTTTGCTGCAGTTTAGAATAAAACTTGAAAGACAATACTCTGCGTCAAATGCTTCTCCTTCCATTCTAATTTGAACCCTCCCCAAATAGACTTTCAACCCAGCACTCCACTATAGAAAGAGACTCCAGACATAGCATCTATAAAATCAACCAACCTAGAAACTTGACGGAGTAATACATGCACAGTACAATTGATCTGATGCAGGATGATGGTATAGACAAATCACTTAATTGAATCAAATCTGCATTTTCCCTCCTGACTAGTTGATATCAAATGATCTGATCAATCTGTTTGTCTTTTCTATTTCTATTACTTTAAGGATGAAAATAGCAATAACTTACTAGTGTTTACTTTTAATTTGATCATGAATATGTGGGCAAAAGAGTTTATATATTATTATATTTTATTAAAATAATATCCACTGTTTTCTTTCAAAAACACTTGGCTAAATTATTGTAGTACTTGTGAACAAACGAATATTAATTTTAACATGAAAACATACACATTTTTTATAAATCTTCTTTGTTAAATATGAGAAAATGATCCTGTCATTCAGGAGGGGTGGTGTTGTAAATCATAACATTTGCACTGATTAAACATTTGCTGCTTCTAAGTAATTCTGCATGATGATTCAGATGTGCTTTCTCTCTGTCAATATTACTTGGTACCTGCATTCATTGGAGGACAAAATCCATACAAGATGCAAAGAGATGCTCTTCATGATGCTGGTTCGGTTTTATTAATACATGAAGTGTGTGCTCAGCAAAGTCCAATGTTTGCCTGGCTTTTGTTCACTTGTCTTGGTTTCATAATAGCATTTCTCCAGTGGTCCCCATCAGGTTGTGTGTTCATAGTCTGTTAACTGTGTTTCTCCCTAAGTCTGATGTCTTCCTGTAATATGTATTCATTACCTCAGTTGCATTCCCATTTGCATTTGAGAAACACTCACCTTATTAGCAGGGCTACTACATACACATGTGCAGTTCGTGCACTGCACAAAGGCTCCCAGCAGAGACAGCATGTGAGGCTGAAATTCAGGCATGCCGTGATCTCTGATTCCTGACAGTGTTCTGTAGCCACCAGAGAAAGGAAAGATTCCTGCTTATTTTCCCAACTAGAGGCATGCATTTTCCTCATTTTGCAGAAAACACCGTATGGGCTTATAGCAACCCTGCTTATGAGACTTGCTGAGAGGAAGAGCTTTCTTCACAGGAGAGAAACAACAAAGGGCATATACTTGCTTCTTAGGACTCCTTTCCAAAGGGGCCTTGGGCATGCATCTGGGGCTCAGCCAATCAGGTGCATCAGTTCTGGGCTTTGAATTGGAACCTGGGATAATGGAGAATTCTTTTGGCAGCTCAGGGATGTCAGCAACCTCCTATTCCCAGAGGCAGTGGTTGCCTCAGAGTCAGCGTCCAGGGCTGGAGGCGTTGATGGTGAGAACTCCAGCATCTGGCATCCAGTGACAGGGCTTTCCCAGACCAGTTCCGAGGAATGATTTTAACTCTGGGAGCAGAACTTCATTCTGTCCCTGCACCATCTTCCTAACCTAGTTTTCCAGCCCTCTGGGTGTTATACTCAGCACCCAGCAGCTTCTCGATAAATTCCTTTTCTGCTTAAACTACTGGAAGTCAGTTTCTTTTGCCGTGTAACCAGTTTATTGGGGAGTCAGTGGGATACTAACATGAAGCCCTTTTATTTGATTTCTCCTACATTGTTTTCAGGCATGCTTTGATGAGACTTTTGTGTCCCTTCACAACGTCTCAGGAAGTGTGTGTAGCATTTCAGACATTTTCAGGTTTAAAAAGTTAAGTTTATAGCTCAAGTCTCACCTTATATCCACTTTTTCACTCTTCCTGTCAGTCCAGGTGTGACCAGGGGCCAGTGGCCCTGCCCTGGGGCAATTGTGTGTACAGTGTTTCTCTCCTGCTCCTCTACTTTCTGCTCTTCCTTCATCTTTCCTGTATCTCCTGGAGTGTTGGGGTCTTGGAGCAGGGATAAAGGAAAGGACAGGCATCTGCTTAGCTGCTGCTGCTGTGGTGTACATAGGATGGCCAACTATGCCTGTGGCAGATGTCTGGACACTGCTGAAGGGCAGGGCATGGGCAGGCTCTTCAGTAGGCCTAGCAGGGGCCCCAGTTGCACAGGCATCTGATGTGGGTGATGACCCCAACCCAAGTTCTTCTGCCCCCTCCTCCTTCAGCTCCCACTCCTTGGCTGTGCTCCTCCACTAGCAGGCAGCCCTCTTAGGTAAGGTCAGGACAAGATTGCTTAAGCCCAGATACCTCTTGTGGTATTGATTTGGCCCTAAGGAAACTCAGGCATTCTTGCCTCACCCAACGGTGGGAACAGAAGCTGCCAATTCCTTTCCTTCTGTTGAAATGTGTGGGGAGAGTAAATCTGCCTGGCCCACCTCACGGAAGTCTGACCAAGGTTGGAGATGACTGGCTTCTACCTCTCGCTAGCATTCTTCATCACTGTGATTATTTCTCTTGCTTCCCCCTCCATTTTTACTTAACTTGTCATAGGAGGGAAGAAATATTCCTCTTACCTCTTATATGTGGAGCAGAATAAAAAGTCACCAGTTGGGTTGATGACTCCCACATGGAAGGAATTCTGATGACTCCTCTTGAGTTTCTTAGTTTTTTCCTATAGGGGAAAAGGGATAGGGGTTGAGGTGGCTGCGGCAGTGGTTGCTGGTGGTGTTGAAGTTGGTTTTCTGATGCCTTTTATTAAGTCCTTCAAGGAGTGGATTTGGATACACATTAGAATATGCACCAATTATGATTTACTCTCTGAGACTATACCCATGGTTCCCCAAAATTGAAATCCCATTTACTTTCCTGCTATACTTGTAATAAGGGTCTGACTAATTCATGACACTGTGTCCAGTATAGTTTATTGATGACTTAGAATCTATTACATTGGTGCAAAAGTAATTGCAGGCTTTGCCATTACTTCTAATTACTTTTAATGGCAAAACCTGGAATTACTTTTGCACCAATCTAATAGTTTCTTTTCCCAGTGGCATCCTGTTTTCTTTTTGGGACAATATCTCCTCTCCCCACTTTTCTATGCTCCTGGAAGGATGGTGTGTCAGGCACCTGTCCCACTGTGGAAGTTTGAAGGGCCAAATCCTTCCTGTTTTCTTAGAATAGTCAGGAGGGAGTGCAAAACCTAAGTTAAGCCAAATGAATGCTCTCTCCTGTGACTTTGATCTTGAGAGCATGATGTGAAAACTAAGGAAAGAAATGGTTCAAGTTCATTAATCTCAGCAGGGACAGCCTGACCAGATTGGTTCAGTTCTGAGACCATGGCTTTGATTCTTTTCTTCCCAGTCCTCTAAAGGGGTTCTTGCTCGTTTTTAACTTTGGTCCTCCCAGTTGCCCACTTTTCTGGAATCCTTCAGTGTTGTTTTTATTAAGTTAGTTGGAGTTGGTTTCTGTTACTTGAAAAAAAGAACCCTGACTGATACAGTATGCATTCATACTGCAGACAAAAGAAGATCACACTACAGGAAATGTTTTTTTCCCCCTGATACTTACATCATTGCCATATTCACCTTCAGTCAACTTTTGCAACTTTCTTTTCACACACATTCATAAGTCATCATTATGCAGAATACTTAGATTTATTTATTCCAAATTATAATAGATGTATTCACTGTATCAAATGTTGAAATTAAAAAACAAAGCAATTTCAGGAAGATATTCATGTCTTTACTTCTGTGATTCTCTGGTCTTGGTATATGGAAGATAAATCCGGTTTCTTGCTGAACTACTTCCAAGCATGATCCCACTCCACAGTAAGTCTACGTTTACAAGAATATCCTAGATAGGCATGCTGCCCCAATACACCAGCAAAGCTTTTACAAACTGCCAGTCCAGACACATTTGGGAGTCCTAAAAGTAATTTAACATTTAACTAAAACAATACAGAATAGAACTTTGCTACTTAAAGTGCAATCCAAGAAACGGAAGCATCCACGTAGGAGTTTGTTAAAATGCAGTCTCCACCCTGGATACTGAATCAGAACCTCACATTTAACAAAATCTCTAGCTGATGAACTTGCACATGAAAGGTCGAGAAGCATTGTTAAAACATGAGAGGGCATTACATATGGTAAGAGTAAGTGTTGAAACTTGTTCTAATTATATACTTACAAAGATAAGAATTTGGTCATAATGAAAAATGTCCTTCTTACTGTGGATCATATTAAAACTTTTTTGGGGGAAAACACTAAGCTAGGGGAAATAAACGGATGAATTTGGAATC
This sequence comes from Macaca fascicularis, assembly GCF_037993035.2. Lineage (NCBI taxonomy): Eukaryota > Metazoa > Chordata > Mammalia > Primates > Cercopithecidae > Macaca > Macaca fascicularis. Next base: position 133,840,646 of record NC_088380.1, read on the forward strand.
CCATTGTTGCCCTTTTCAAACTAAGAATACCAGGATTGCCTTACATCTATGAAGACATATTACATGAAGAAGACAGAAAAGTACTCCTAACTCCTGATACAGGGTCCAAGGCTGCAAATACAATTTCCTCATCCATTGTTCTGCTCTTCCCTTTCTTCCTCCACTACCTTTAAAAGACAGTGATCTTTTCAAAAACTTGGACAAAAGTCATACTGGAGAAGGGAGCTTAAAAAAATGTCTAGGACTAGAAGAAGAAGACTGAAATGAAAGCATCTGGGAGGAGACTCATGGGCCAAGAACCCCACCTTTCTAATCCTCTACGTCCCTTGGCTGAGACCTATGGCTAAAGACACGACCTCTTCCAGTCTTGCCCGCATTTGTGTTGTGGGGAGAGATAAAGTTGTGTACACACAAGAGCTTTAAGGCTCCTGAGCATTTTTTTTTTTTCAGTGCAGATTTTCAGTGACTATGGGGAAAAAGTGTTTAAACATGGCACGATTGTGAGATTTGAGGAACCACAGTGAGCAATCAGAAGACCAGAATAAACAGATGTAGTTCTGAGGCAGGTGAAGTGGTAGAGCATAAGCTTTGAAGTCAGACCCAGGGTCAGTCCTCCCTCTGCCACTCACTAGATATGGGATCATGGGCAAGATAATTGATCTCTCTGAGCCTTTGTTTCGTTACCTGTAAAGCAGGAGTAATTATACATGCCTCTTGTTGTTAGAATTGAATGAAGTAAAAAAAATGATAACCTTCTGCCATACTTATGACTTTACACTCTGCAGAAACTCCCACTTCTATTTTTTTAAGTGGGAAGAAGGTAAACTCTGTGAACTCTAGTCTATTGCTGTAACTAAGCAAGCTTTTAAATCATAGATTTAGAAGCATAATTTGAGAGCACTACTGAAGGAAATTATGGGTATAAGAAGCCAATCTTGTTTGCTAAGAGGTAGAACTGGTAGGTTGACTTAGTTTTCTTTATTCAAAATATTAGCAGACAGGTAAATGGAACAAATGAGAATATATCTGGATTTATAAGGTAATTGAAAAAATATCCCATGAAATCCTTGTGGATCAGATGAAGAAAGTAGACTGGATGTAATAATAGAATTGTAGAATTTACCAGCAGTTGAATGACTACACTACACGATGTGAATAAATATAAATGGAGAGGAAAGTCTGTTAGAAAATGCATTTTATTTCTATCTGCTTCTACATGTCTAATAATTATTTGCCTAAGAGCATCATGGCTTTCTGATCAATTCCAAATATCATGATTTCAAGCTGGCTAGCTAATATACTAGGAAAAGAATTAGCTCCACTAAGCCCTTGACAGGTTCTAAAGATGGACTGCATATACAAAAATGGAATTCAATAGAGCTAAATGAACAGTCTTATAAAATTACTATGAAATTCTCAGCTAAAAATACAAATAATATTTTAAGAAGTCAAGACTAATAACAAACATGAGAAATAATTGGAATTTTAGTAGATTATAAATTCTGTGTTACAACAGAGTGATATAGTTACCACCAACAAAGAAATCTACTTAATCTAAGATTGTATTGGTAATGTTATAGTGTTCAGAATAAAGGTAGTAAAAATTAGTAAGGAAACAGAAGACTTGACCAACAGTGTCAACTAATGAGACCCAGTTGACATTTTTAGAACAATCTACCCAATGGCAGCAGCAGTTGTACATTCTTTTCAGGTGCACATGAACCATTCACCAAGAAGGACCATATTTTTGCCATAAAGCAAGTCTCAGTACATTTAAAAGCCTTGAAATAAGATGAACCTTCTCTCTGGCTGCAATAAAATTAAAACAAATAATAATATATCTGAATCCCATTACTGGGTATTTAATCAAAGGAAGTGAAATCAATGTATCAGAAGGATACTTGTGCCCCATGCTTATTGCAGCACTATTCATAATAGAAAAGATATGGAATTCATGTAAGCATCCATCAGCTGATGAATGGATTAAAAAATGTGGTATATACACAAAGTGGAATACTATTCGGCCATAAAAAAAAATGGAATAGTGTTATTTGCAGCAACATGGATGGAACTGGAGGACATTACATGAAATAAGCCAAGTACAGAAAGAGGAATGTTACATGTTTTCACTCATATGTGGGAGCTCAGGAAGTTGATCTTTTGAAGGTAGAAAGTGAAATAATGGATACCAAATGTTGGGAAGAGTGTGTGAGTGAGAGGGAGACATGAAGAGAGGTTGGTTAATAAGTGTAAACATTCAGTTAGATAGAAGTTATAGCTTTTAATGTTCAATAGGAGAGAAGGGTGACTGTTGTTAGCAGAGAAGGGTGATGTGTTGTACATCTCAAAGGAGCTAGAAGAGAGGACTAGAAATGTTCCTAACACATAGTAATGATAAATGCTCAAGGTGATGAATACCCAAGATGCTCCCTTCGTAACATACTCTATGCATGTAACAAATATTCACATGTATTCTGCAAATATGTAAAACATTATGTATCAATAAAACAAATACCTAAAAAATTCCTTGAAATTTGGAAATTAAATAACAATGTTCCATATAACCTATGGGTTAAAGAAAAAATATTTTGAACTATGTAAACAGGTTATCAAAATTTGTGGAACATGGTTACAGTAGTTATTAGAGAGGAGTTTATAATTTTAAATGCTTATATAAGAAAAAAGAAATCTAAAAACCAATGAGTAAAAATTTGACTTTAAGAAATTAAAGAAAAAAGAAGAGAAAAATAAATCTAATGTATATAGAAGGAAGGAAATAGTAAAGGTAAGAGCTAAAATCAACAAAGTAGAAAATGTGTAAGTAATAGAAAAAAATCAGTGAAACTAAAGTCTGATCCTTTGAATTGATTTTTAAAAATTGATGAACCTCTAACCAGACAAAGAGATAACAAGAAAATAAAAATGTAGACCAATAATATTAATGAGTATAGACACAAATATCCTGAACAAATTTTGGCAAATCAAATCCAACAGTATATCAAATGTATAATACACTACATGGACCAAGTAAGCTTTAACCCAAGAATGCAAGGCAAGTTTAATAAATAGTTCAATTAACTAACAGAAAAAAGTAGAAAAACCATATAATAATTTCAACTGATACAGAAAAACATTTGACAAAATTCAATAGTCACTCATGGTAAAATAAACAATTTCAAATGAACTAAAAATAGAAGGAATTTCTCAATTAATAAAGGGAGTTTAATGAAACAACTAACATCCTACCTAAAGGTACAAGACTGATTGCTTTGGTTTATGATGAACAACAAGGATGGGATACTAAATTTTAGCATTTGTATTCAATGTTGTACTGGGCATCCTATCCAGTGCAATAAGGCAAGACAAATAAAAGAAGCAGAGCATGTAGAAAATCCTAAGGAAACTGAAAAAGAAAAACTACTAGAACGAATCAGTAAATTTAGCCATGTTGCAAAATGTGAGGGTACTGCACAAAATTCCACTGTATTTCTCCATACTAGCAATGAGCAACTGGAGACAAGAACTCAAAAATTATTCCATTTATGAAATATCAAAAATAAAATACTACGGGATTCATTTTTAAAATTATGTATAATGCTGCTATGTTGAAAGCTACAAAATATTGCTGAGAAGAATTAAAGAATACCTAAATTAATGGAGAAACATAACATGTTCATAGATTAGAGGAATCAATATTGTTATGTCAGTTCTCCTTAAATTGATCAGTGGATTCAAGGCACTCTTAATTAGAAAAGTGAATTTTTATAACATTGACAAGCGAATTCTGAAATTTACATGGAAGATGAAAACCAAATAAAAACAAAAGCAGAAGAGTTAAACATATTTTGAAAAAAAAATAAAAGCAGCACAACTGGAAGACTTATTACACCTAAGTTGGAGTCCTACTGTAACGTTAGAGTAATCAGAGCAGTATAGTTTTGGCATAGGAATAGAAATATAGATCAAATGAAAGGAATAATGAGTGAATCCTGAAATAGACTCACTCATCCATGGCCAATTGATTTTTGATAAAGGTATCCAGTTACTCAATGGGAAAAAAGGTAATCTTCTCAACAAATGGTGACAAAACAACTGGATATCCATGTGGACAATAATGAACTTCAGCCCTTACTTCATACCATACACAAAAGTTAACAGCAAATAGATCGTAGACCTAAATATAACAGCTAAAACCATAAGCTTCTATAAGAAACCATAGAAAATCTTCATGACCTTGGGGTAAGCAAAGATTGCTTATGTAAAACCTAACAAGTATAACCACAAAAAAAAAACCCCACACTTGATAAATTGGACTTCATCAAAATTAAAAACTGCTGTTTGAAAGACACTATTAAGAAATTGAAAGACAAGAAACAGACCGGGAGTGTATATTTGTTATATATATATATCTGACAAATGCCTGGTATATAAAGAACTCCTACAACTCAATAATAAGAATCCAAATACTTGATTAAAAATTGGGCAATAAATTCAGACACTTTATCAAAGAACAGCTGGCATGAGAGCACATGAAAAGCTGGTAAACATCTTTTATTGTCACCATCATTAGTCAGTAGGGAAACGCAAATTAAAACCATGATGTGACACCACTATATACTCACTAGAATGGTAAAAATAAGAAGACAGAAACTACCCAGTTTTGATGAGGATGTGAAACAATTATATCTTGCTGGTGAGAATGTAAAATGTTTTCACTTTGGAAAGCAGTTCATCTCTATATATAGTTAAACACACAGTTACTGTATTAATAATTTTACTACTGTAAGATAAGAAAAATAATAATGTATGTCCATAAAAGGACTTGTTCAAGATTGTTCCTAGCAGCTTTATTCATAATAACCCCATATTGAAAACATCCCCAATGTCCATCATTTGGTAAACTGGCAAACAAATTGTGGTATATCCATACAATGGAATACTACTCAGCAATAAAAAGGAACAAACATCAGATACAGGCACAACATTAATGAGTTTCAAAAACATTGTGTAGAGTGAAGGAAGTCAGACACAAAGGAATATGTAAGTGATTCCATTCATATGAAATGCTAGAAAAGACAAATCTAATCTGTAGTTACAGAAAACAGCTAAGTGGGCCAAATATGGGGTGGGATAGAGGTTGACTTTAAAGGGGTGCAAGACAACCCTCTGGGGTGATGGAATTGTTCATTATTTTGATTGAAGCAGTGATTACATGTGTGTACATTATTCAAAACTCATGAAGCTGTACAATTAATATGAGTGTAATGTATTTGTAACTTATGCCCCAATAAAATTGATTTAAAAATTAAAAGGAAAGTGGGGCAACCAAGTTTCATAAAGCAAAATGTCTTTGGGTAATAAGTGGCATAAACTAACGGCCAATTTCCTTAGAAAACAGCCAAATGGATTAATCACCTCTAGAATTATTTGTGCCTATGCTGCCCAGATCAAAGTTCCAATTCCTGGCAGAGAGGGTCTGAGGGGCTTAGCTTAGGTCAGGTGCTCTCTTCTGGACAGGGAAAAGGTGGACCATCCTGACTGAACTTCCCGCCCAGACTGCTGTCCTTGTGGCAGGGGTGGTATCTCATAGGTAAATGGAGGTACTGTTACCAGAGAAGGGGCAATGATGACTGCTAAACAAACAAACAAACAAACACCAAAATAGTCTTCCCCTGCGTGTTCCCAGGGAGAGTAAAGAGGATGGTGAGGGGCTTCAAACATATCTGTGTTCATTCATTCCATTCATTTATTCACTCAAACATAATATGGAGTCTGTACTATTTTCCAGGAGGGTTATTGAGTAGGGACGCGAATGCTCTTGAAGTCTCTCTAAAAAAAAAGAGTTCTTATTAATGGGAGGAAGAGAAGCCTGGTAGGAGACGATTATCTGGAGTGGTTATGGGGCGCAGCCTGTTTTTGTTTTTTATGGGGAGAGGGGGATAGAATTCAACGACATAAGAAAGAACTTTGCAACAATCAGATTTGTACCTTTTGGGGTCCTGTAAAAGCTGGAAAACTCTTTAGTCTGGAAGAGGAAGATGGACAGACAGAGAAGCAGATTCCAGAATTCACGTCCTGTCCAACCCACAAATGGAAGAGCCCGTTCATGGTTTGAACATTCCATCACTGGGCCTCCCGGGGCCTCCTCGGCGAGTCGGCAGAGGGAGCCATTCCCCAATAAATCGCCGCGCGAGGCCTCGGAGGACCTGGGGAGATTTTCCTGCGCGTCCCGGGAGTTTTCTCTCCGCCCCGCCTTGATAAAGCAGACTATCCCACCCTCCACCCCCTGCCTTCACCTCCCCGCCCCACCTTTCCATGTACTTTGCTGCCGCATCACATTCTCTGGCACGGCTTAATCACCATCCTTTCTGGATCCCACCTTTGCGCTTTCTCCCCTGACACCACTGAGGACCCGCCGTCCGCTCCAGTTGGCCGCTCGGGCGCGGCCACCATCCCACAAATCCTTACAGAGGGTCTAGAACACCTCCCAGGGACTTTGACGAGGGACTCGCATCCAACGTGGGTTGGGAATCAGGCGGGCACCCACTCTGACACCCCTTCGGTCACCTCCTGCGGTGACCCCAACATTTGCTAACTTCGCGACCAGGCCTTTGGCCGGGTCACCCACCAGGCGGTGGAAGCCGCTCAGGCAGGGGCGACTCACGATCGAGGTGCAGGAGTCGGGCCGGGAAGATCCTGCGTGTTGCGCTAGGGACAGAGCGCGGCGCCAAGCGACAACCCCCCAGCGGCCACTGTCCCGGCAGCAGCAGCTGCAGCAGCGGCAACTGCTCGAATCCCGGCCCCGGCTCGGGTTACCCGCCCCCCCGCCCCCCCAGCATCTCGGGCCAGACAGAGAAAACCTTGTTCAAGTTTGCACAAGTACTTTCCCCGTGCGCAAAACTGGGGGACTGGGAACGCGCTGAGACGTTCCTCTTTCCCGCGTCTCCACCTTTACGCCTGAAAGAAGACTCCCAAAGATCGCTTTCTTCTGGGACACTGCTTGGACGCTAACCGCGCTGATTGGAACAGATTTTGTGTCTTGGCTGGCTTTGGGTGAAGACCGGGGAGAAAAGGCTGCGCTGCGATTCTCAAGATCTCTGGACTTGGGTAAGAGTTGGGCAAACTCAACCCGGGCGGCTGCTGGACCTTGGCCGGACGCCGGAAGGCTTCTCATGGGCGGGGGGGCACATTTTCCTTAGCCAGGATACCGGGGTGCGACGTGAGGTGGGAGGAGATGGGCTCAGTCTGCATTTGTCATGGGCTTCTCAAGGGTTTATTGTTGTTTGCATTTGGTTTTGTTACATGGGATTGTGTAGGAAAATCTTGGAGTATTTTTGATGGAGAGACATCCTCATTACTTATTTTATTTTGCATAATTCCTGCTCTTGTATTGCCTTGCCCGTGTTTGTTTCCTTTTGCCGAGGGATATAGCTGGTTGTAGGGAGATTTGTGGGGAATCGGACTGAGGTTGAAAGGCAGTTTCAGCTGGGCCCTTTTTTCCAGGTCAGTTGAACTTCCTCTCTGGGATCTTCACTCTTTTCTAAACTTCTCTTTCTCCAGTCCTTGGTATTCAGATTGTGCAGATAACGCTCTAGGCTTGCGGGATGCTCCCCCTTCCTGAGTTCTCAACGATCAGTAGGGGTGTGAGGTCGCAGTCTTAGACCAAAGGGGCCTTGTCAGTATGCTTGGCTCCTTAGGGAGTGCTGGGAGGGACGGTTTTTCAAGTAATAGTTAAGAAAGATAAATCCGGTGTTATCTTTTTCTCTTAAATTCCTTTGTTAGAGGACTTTTACGCCTGGTTTAGGGAAGTGTTTTGTCCTTATATTTCTTTCTGGAAGTATTTTTCCTTTGTGACACTACTGAGTAAATGAATGATGGCAATATCTTGCTGCTGCTTTAGAAAATATGCTCGTGCAAGGATCCACATTCTTTAGGAGAAAGTCAAAGCTGGAGATTTTATTAGCCAAAATTAGCCATTATTATTGTTCTTAGTCAGTGATAACCAGGCTGTGCCAAGGCAGAAGAGAATGACATTTCTTCTTGGTTCTTGCCTTACTCCTTTATATCCTGGGACTCCCTTTGTGTATGGGTTTCCCAAATAAAAATGCTTCATTCCTTATGGACAAAAAGACTGGAGTCAACTTATATTATCCAGAAATGTCATCTTCCTAACATGAGTGCTCCAAGAGGTCAGCTTGCTGGGAACTTTTAATTTTACCACTGAGAGGTCAAAGAGTTCAGTTGGTAAACTCTGGGCACGCGCCAGCCTGGGTTCAGCTCACAACTCTGCCACTTTCCAGTTGTGTGATTTTTGGGGTAAGTTACTTAACCTGTTTATCCACATATGTAAAATCAAAATGATAATAATAACACTTACATCAGAGGACTGTTAAAGGGATTAAATAAGTTAATGCATGTGAAGGACTAACAAGCCTGACACATAGTAGGCATGAATTAGCTATTATTATTATTGTATAGCTAGCATTAACTATTGTTGTATCCCTCTAGTATAGCTTCTATTAGCTGTCAGTAAGTGTTAGCTATTATTCCCATTTGGATGGACTTTGAAGGCTGTGCTCATCTGTAAGCTTCACTACCACCTATTGTCAAACTTAGCTCAGACATGATCTTTGTATTGCTCTTTTGTTGTGGCACTTTCAGTAGGAAAAATAAAGGTGCATGTGGCAGAGCTGGAATTTATAGGGTGGTGGGTCATGGATACTTGGAACAGGTGAGGAGGTGGGAATTCTACACTCAGTTCACAGCCTGTATACCTCCTTGGAAATCCTTTGCATTAGTATACTTTCTTTAACCTATTTTTTAGGGGTCACTTACTTGTTCAGTAAGTATTTATTAAACATCTATTACATGTCAAACACTGTTTTAGGTTTTATATTTTAAAAATGGCTATGTATGAGTATTGGCTTTATGTGCCTCCGCCATTTCCAGTGTGTGACCTAGCACTCTATAGATTAAATCCCAAGTATTTTTAGCCACACAATTTCCATACCCGTTAAAATGCATGTAAGAGCACATTAAAAGTGCATATCATTGAGAAATTGAACAAAATATTCCCTATGACCTCAAACAGATTGCTTTTCTCCATTTAGGCATCAGTTTTATTATGTAGAAACTTGTATTGAGAGGTGGGGAAAGAGTGGAATAATCTCCAGTGTTCCTTCTGGCTCCAAAATCCTTAAATTAGCTGCCTTACTTCATTGTTGGCTGTTTTTGAACCCCCTCTTTTCTCTTTAGCTTTTGTTTTAGGTACATAAATTATGTTGCTTCCATCTTTGCATATTAATCAGAGTGAGTAATAACATCGATAATTAATGAAAAGGGAAAAGCATTTATCTCTGTCTGTATTTCACTAACTATTCTCAGACTTTGGTTTATACCAGAAGCATGAAGTGGGGAGATTTGTTAAAATATTAGAGTGAACTATGAGGAATTGTTGATATTTGACCATTTTTGACCTAAATAAATGGCAATTTTGTATGGTTCAAACTATGTAAACCTTAACCCCTTCTGCCTTGATTTAGATGTAGTAAGTCTTCTGTGAGTTGTGAGAAGTCTGCATTTTTACAAGTTCCCCAGGTGATTCTAATGCAAAACCCAAGTCACATGCTCATTTAGCAGCAGTGAATTTACCTTCTTTGGGATTGTCTGCTTGGTCTAATAGTGTATTTCTAAAATGCAAATCTGATCATGTTACTCCCTTGTTTAAAAATCTTTGGCAGCTCTCTGGATGGTGAATGTCAGTGTTACCTGGGTGCATGTTGAAAATATAAATTCCAGGGCTTCACCCCAGATGTAAGGGCCAGTAGTCTGCATTTTGAGATCTCCAAGTGAACCTGGTAGAGGTGACCTCAGATCACATTTGGAAAAACACTGACTTGTAAGTCTCACCTCCTTACCATGATACACAAGACCACCTTTGCAGCACTTCTTAGGGTTATTTTCTGCTTCTCTGGTCCCCAGCTCTCCAGCCCGCACTGATCTTGATCTTGTTACTGTCTCAAGAATACGTTGTGCACTCTCACTCTTCCATGACCCAGCTGTGTGTGCTGCTCCTTCCGCTGACAATGCCTTTGACCCTCTTTCCTGTCTAACCAACTACTTACCACCCATTCATCGTTTAAGACACTATTCAAATCCCTTTGAAGACTTTCCCTCTGAAGCTTCTCTCAATTATCTCATAAACTTAGCGATATGTCATGTGAGTTCCCATTCTTGTGGATAGCTTTAATATAGCATTTCTCACATTGTATCAGCTATGTTTATTACCTGAATGTTTATCCTGAATGGATTGGTGAGTTCATCATTCCTTATTGTAAGCTCTTATACAAGTGACTGACCCATTACATAATTATGTAATAAATGCCTAAAGAATGTTGGAGAAAAGTAAATGGATGAATGATAGTCAACATTTTCTTAGCACATTTTGTTAGCACATAAAGTGGTTGGGACAGTATTGTATACATATGAAGGGTGTGGAAAAGCCAGTTGAGAATTTCCAATTTGGCTGGACATAGACTAGGGAGTTAATAACTTCGAGTGGGGCTGGGCATGGTGGCTCACACCTGTAATCCCAACACTTTGTGAGGCTGAGGTGGGAAGATTACTTGAGGCCAGGGGTCCTAGACCATCCTGGCCAACATGGCAACACCCTGTCTCTACTAAAAATACCAAAATTAGCCGGGAGTGGTAGCACATGTCTGTAATCCCAACTCCTTGGGAGGCTGAGGCACAAGAATCACTTGAGCTTGGGAGGCAGAGGTTGCAGTGAGCTGAGATCATGACACTGCACTCCAGTCTGGGTGACAGAGTGAGACTCTGTCTCAAATAATAATAATAATAAATAATAACTTGGATTGGAAAAGGACAAGACAAAATATCCAAGGAGGACTTATGAAACACCAAATGTAACTGAATTAATGTTACATGTTGAACATTATTGCAGGACGTATAATGAAGAACTGAGCTTATCCTTTAGGATGGTTTTGGTTTGGTTTTTGGAATGACAGTGTCAGAGCACTGGAATGGAAGTGCCAATGCCAATAAAAATAACCAACTTTGCTCTGTGCTTTTCCGTTTATAAAACACTTCTGCCTCTGTTTTTGATTAGAAACATGGTGACTGGTTCAATACTGTCTTTCCTTCTTTCCTGAAAGGACACATTCCTGAAAATAGGTCTGAAGATTGTATAAAAGCCTACATATTATAAGGGATTCTGGCCCTAGAGAGCCAAATATATTATGAAATCTCTAATTATGCCTTGCTATTTAGACACAGCATTCAGTGTATACTCCTTTTTCTAATTTTTCTTTCTTTAAACTTTCCACAATTTTGGTTATTTTCTCCTCATTTCAACAACAGTTGACCAGTTCAAGTTCAATAAATGTCTGATTCAGATGAAAAGATTTGCCATTTTTGGCATATCTAATAACTTCTACCTTTGTCTTACTTGAGTTTATGAGACAAACACTTCTCATAATTACTATTAGGCTTTTAATTTTCCCATTTCCCATTCACTTTTTTGTAATAATGAAAATATGCAATAACATTTGAATAAGTGTATGAATAATTCTCTGGGTAATGATAAAGATGGTGATTCTGCAAAAATCGAACTATTGGCTTATGGGCAGCTGCACCATAAAATAAAAACAAAAAAAGTTCATTCATTGGCTGGCATCTGAGTGTCAACACAGGGCAGGGAGGTAGTAGCATCAATAGATGTAGTACAAATATCCACATTGATGGACTTCAAACGAAGCAATATTGAGGACTGCCTATGCTCTCACTTTTCTCAAGCGTGTGTACTGTACCCAGTATCTGGTTTCAATAGTTTAGTTTTAAGAATTAATGTAAGATTCACTGGGTTCTGTTGATTTGTCTTCTTTTAAAATTTTGTTTCTGAAATGAACTTTTTCTAGCTTAGTATAAGCCTATATCATTTTCTGCCAACCTTTGGAAGTCTTTTAACTGGCCTCCTAATCTCTTTATTCAGTTATTCATTCATTCTTCATATCTGAATGTCCTGAAATTTTAATTTATCTTTTGTCTCTCTTTACCATTTTAGATTATTGTTCACCATGATCATTCTAACTCTTTTTAAATATAGTTATTGCAGAGGACTAATTTAGAGCATTTAATAAAAGGATTTCTCATACTATGAGGGGAAAAAGAAGGTACAAACCAATGTTATATTTGACTTTACAGAACTTTATTTGTGGAACGGCAAGTCACTGTGTGGATGTTATTTGATAATACAAACTGTGGCATTAGCCAATCTGGAAAGTGTGAATGTGATAATGCATCCTGTTGTTATGGTTGTTCATTTTTAGCAATTTCCTCTCATTTCATTTCTAGTAATTTATCCTCCTAGATAAAGAAACTATGTACAGCATTTAACCACCTCAATTTCCTACTCAGAGGGCAATAAATTGTACCCCTTCCCACTTCTAAGACAAAGAAAACAGTATTTCAGTATGGAAAACTTCATCTTGATAGGTACATGTGCAGGATATTAGCATCTGTTAAAAACATCTTATCTTTGGGAACATCCTAGAGGATGACTAAGTACCTTGTCATTAACGTCTCGTCTGACCCAGATGAGCTGTACAGATTTGGCTGGTTCTCAACATAGCCACAGGTGGTGGTTCCCAAGATGGATCTTTTGAATACCTTCTGCTGAAGAATTTTGTCTTTTTTTAAGAAATAATTTTTTGATGGCAAATTGAAAACCAAATCACACAAATTTAACTTGTTCCTCACAGAGTGAAATAGAACTATGAAATTTTTGCTTAGTGGCACAGAATACTAGTCGTACAATCAAAACAAAAAAATTTAAAGATCCACCCCTATTGACATCTTGAAAAAAGTACTTGAGTTTAGATGAAGAATTGATAAAAAGATGTGACTTGGTTCTTTGAAAAAGTAATAGGTTGGAGATATACTTTTTGTTCCACCAGGTTTTTTTTTTTTTTTTGAAATGGAGTTTCATTCTTGTTGCCCAGGCTGGAGTGCAATGGCGTAATCTCAGCTTACTGCAACCTCTGCCTCTGGGGTTCAAGTGATCCTCCTGCCTCAGCATCCCAAGTAGCTGGGATTACAGGTGCATGTCAACATACCTGACTAAGTTTTGTATTTTTAGTAGAGATGAGGTTTTACCATATTGGCCAGGCTGGTCTCGAACTCCTGACCTCAATCGATCCGCCCGCCTCAGCCTCTCAAAGTACTGGAATTACAGGCATGAGCCACTGTACCTGGTCGTTTATCAGATATTTATTAGCAGTGTAGGGCATAGGGATAAATACCATGTGTAATTACCAAGAAGCTCTTGCCTTCAAGTAAAAAACAGATTAAAAAAGTACACATTGCATGCCTGTATAAAATATCTCATGTAACCCATAAATATATACATCTACTATGTACCTTCAACAATTAAAAAAAAATACAACTAAGCAGGTAAGCCTGGGCATAGTAAGAGCCAAGTGGCAGTTTTGAGACCTGCCACAAGAGCTCACTGGAGGCTTCCTGGCAGTGTGGGACCTTGACGGAGAGATTTGAATGGATGGGGCATCTTAGGTGGGGGAATGGGCTCAGCAAACATGTGGTGGCAGGAATTTACAAGGCATCGTCAAGCAATAGTGATTAAACCATTCCACAGTAGTGGTGAGCTTACATTTGAGAATCATTTTATGATAGGCACTTACGGGACCTGCCCATCCCCATAGTACTATCTGCGTTAAAGGAACCCTTCCCATTATACTGCAGTTATTTTATAGAAACTAGATGAGATTAGGGAGACCTATTGAGATTCAAGTAAAAGTTGACTAGAAATCTTCCTTCCTATTCCATGAGAAGGTGTAAAATGAGAAAACCGTTCTTCCTTTCAACCACTATGGGATTCTTGGGGCCAGAGATGGAGACAAGGCTCATATTTCTTCTAGTGTCACCTGGATCTGAATTCATATTTTCCCTTAAAAAGTTTAAAGATGGTCCGAAGCCACCCACCCAACCATGAATAACCTTCACTTCATAAAATGCCACCAAATGTGTGACTTGAGTAGTAGAATTTTAAGGTTTGGGACTATGGAAAGAGTTCATATCTTAACACTTAAAACTAAACATGAAACATCCTTGCTTTCTAACAGTTCATCTACCATTGCCACTTTCTTACCGCCCATCTTTTTCTGAAGACTACCACCTCCATCAGGTGGCTTCAGCGCTGTCCTGCTGTCCCTGCATTCCTCCTCTCTTGCTCATTGATGACCCGCCCCCACATTCCTATTGTCTGAAGCCCTCATCATTCTCACCTGTCTTCTTCCCAGGTGTTTCTTCCCCCAACACCAAGATTTGACAGTGTAAATTATTTGTCCTTCCAGTATCCTCCCTGCTTTCAGTTGGTTCCTTAAACAGATGTGCAAAATCAGACCATGAGTGAAGTTAGAAATGCTTGAGGCGTGTTTACCCTGTGCTCTGACTTTAGAGGCACGAGAATCACCTGCAGATACTGTCTCCTCCCTAGATTTTGATTCAGTAGGTGCATAGTGGGGTCCCAGGATGTATATTTTTAACAAGGTGTACTGGTGCAGGTGGCCCATATATGCATGATACTCCTTGTTAGACTTATAGTGCCCCATTCAAAAAGCATGCCTTTTTTGTGTGTTTTTAAATTTTAGTGACTTGGCCAGAGGGGGTCACAGAGAATAGTGGGTCTGTGAGAACCCGTGCCTCTCCTCTCTACTTGAAGGGACAATGGCTGTAACACAACGCTGTTCATGTGACAGCCGGAGAAAGGGACCCATTGTTCAGGGGTTGGCTGATGTGCCATTCTGCTGCGGCCAGCCGTCCAACTGAGCTTGGTAGCCCCAAGGAAACAGACACACTTAAATCAGAGAGACAAAGAAAGGAGGTCAAGGCCTTCCACAGTTAAACTACTTGCAGCAATGTGTCAGAGGTAGGATTTGGGAAGGAAAAAAGTAATTCCGAGGAAGCATCATAAATCCTCTGGTTTTGGAGCTGCAGACATGGCGTTGGGGGAACACAAGTCTGTCAGAAAGCCAGTGGATCTTTGGCCAAGGAAGAATTATTTTCTACTGCGTCACACTGATTGCAGAACTTATCTGATTGCAAGATTTTATTACTGATTTTAAAAATAAAAAAGGCTCCCTGAATCTCCAGGCTCATCAAAGGTACCTGATCTGAAAGCCTGCCTAAACCAAGGTCTATGACTTCAGAGAACAATTCTGTGTTCCTGGAAATGGTCACTGTGTATATGATATATTAATAATTCCCTTCCACATCGAGATAGCTGTTTTGAAGCTAAGAATTTTTTGAGTATGAAATACAATGAGCACCATTAGAAAGTTATTGGTAAGTTTGGACAGTTATGAGGCTGGGGGACTCTCCAGATGCTGTTTAGATACCCTCCCTCATCCCTAACTTTCAAATTGGATTCTAGCCCTGGAGGGAAAGGGTTGCAAACTTCCTGTAAAGATCTAATCCCGAGCCCAACAATTGCTTACATTCTTTGTGTCAGAAGAAGATTCAAATTCAAGGTCACAGCCTTTGCAAAGGTCGCAGACTTTTTCCACAGGATTGTTCTTTTAGCCTGATTACTCCCTTTATGAAAAAGTATGTCATTCATTCAGCCTTTGCCTCTGGGTTTCTTTCAAAGGGAGACTTAGTTCCTAGTTCCTGTGGATACTCGTAGGTGGCTTTTCTTTTCTTTTCTTTTTTTTTTTTTTAAGTTAGGCACAGAATACAGACACGAATGAGGCAGAACAGGGAAAGCCTTTTCTGGATGTGATGGGTTCTGGAGAGCCCATTTACGCCAAGTGTTAGGCAGCTGGTGTTCACTGGCCAGTAGGAATCCTTTTGTCTCTGAGATAAGAGGTTTGTATCCAGGAGAGGGCAATATGTGATTTGCTTGAGGTCACTTAGAGCTCCTAGTAATTAAGTCTGTCATTGTACCTTGATTATAGATTATCATTGCAAATCCATTAAAGAAGGAGGAGCAAGTGGATTTCAGAGAGGCAAGTGGCTTTATTTTCTTCATTAGGTTTTCATTCCCCCCCGCCTTACATTTTGTTTCTTCTTTACTAAATGGTTTTGCCAATGATATAGATGACTTTGAAGTGGAGAATGGGAAGAGGAGACTTCGTGGGTGGGAAAAGGATTGTGCTAAACACTCTCCTGATTAGTTCATTAATTTTCAATTTGTTGCCATTAGGCCTGTTCATTTGGCTCCCCATTTGTGTGATATAGAGTGGCTTGCCCTCAGTGCTTCAAGGCCTGAATACTGTGCTATCCTTGAAGTTCTGTGTAGGTGCAGCACTTTTTGAAAAAAATAGGAAAGTTAAATGGTCCCTTTTATTGTTTTTGTTTGTGTCCCAAGTAGTACATATAATACTAAATGATTTTGTAGGCATAATATGCTTAATGGGACTTAGTTTTGTGTCAGAATAAGGGCCCTGCCCAACGAGGGCTTCTGGGATGCTGACATTACATTTAATCTGAGTACTGGTTGTATGTGTATATTCAGTTTGTGAAAACTTATTGACTTGTTCAATTTTGATTTATGGCTTTTCTTTCTGACTGCATTTTACACTTCGATAAAAAATTCAAAAATTAAAGCCCCATGTTTAATGTAGAATTAAGAATCTATCATGATGGGAAACTGGAAACTCTCACATAATTTGAATCCTGGTGCAGCTGGGAGGGCCTAGAGCTTTAAATACCCATCAATTCACCCTAACTTCTATAGCCAGAGAGCTGTGTGTCAAAACGCAATGCATTAGCACCATCATAGGTGATTGCTTTACTTCTCTAGGCAGCGAATCCAGTGCCTAAGAGATCAATAGTGTTAGCAGAGCCCCACTCTTTAGAATTTAAAACAAATGCACCCCTCTGAGTTGGCCAAGTAGCAAATCTTTTCATTCCCACTTTCCACCCTCCTCCCATTCATTTTAATCTGTCAGGAGAAATCAGAAGAAGACTCTACAGATTATGGATGTTTTCCTGAACCTTTGGATGACATCTCTCTTATAGTCTAATAGTAGAATGCTTTGTTTCCCTCCAATTTCTGTAACTGGGATGAGTTGATATGGGGGGGTGAAGTCTTTGGCTTATCTCCGTCACTCATTTCCACTGACACTTCCTGACTCCTCAGTGAGCCACAGGAGCAATACCTGCAAGCCCATGCTTCCAGTCCCAGAACAACCTGTTGTCCTTTTCCTCTTAAGAAGACCCTTGCCATCCATGTGCCATCCATCCAATGTGGCGCTGCATACATTACACCAAAGTGAGTCATGAGTCATTGTACTGATAGAACATTCCAGCTTGCTTTTATAATATGGAGCTGGTAGACTCAAATGGAGAAAATAGGAGCATTTTTTTTTCTCCGAAAGAAAATTTGGGCCTTTCGCTTTGAAATGGGTGCAGCACATCTATGAGAGGTCTGAGTACTCAATGTGTACCCTTCATTTTGGTCATTGGACTTACAAGTTGGATGTTGATTTACACAAACTCATGTGATTAAAGTTGTGGGTTAGCTTCTTCTCCGAGAAAACACCAAATGGCGGATGACGCTGGTGCAGTGGCGGGGGGTGGGGTGGGGGCGGGCGCGGGGGGCGGGGGCCGGAGGCCCTGGTGGCCCTGGGGTGGGGAACCGCGGTGCCTTCCGCGGAGGTTTTGGCAGTGGCATCCGGTGCCGGGGTCGCGGCCGTGGACGGGGCCGGGGCCGAGGTCGCGGAGCTCGCGGAGGCAAGGCGGAGGAGAAGGAGTGGATGCCCGTCACCAAGCTGAGCCGCTTGGTCAAGGACATGAAGATCAAGTCCCTGGAGGAGATCTACCTCTTCTCCCTGCCCATTAAGGAATCTGAGATCATTGACTTTTTCTTGGGGGCCTCTCTCAAAGACGAGGTTTTGGAGATTATGCCAGTGCAGAAGCAGACCCGTGCTGGCCAGCGCACCAGGTTCAAGGCGTTTGTTGCTATTGGGGACTACAATGGCCACGTCGGCCTGGGTGTTAAGTGCTCCAAGGAGGTGGCTACCGCCATCCGTGGGGCCATCATCCTGGCCAAACTCTCTATTGTCCCCGTGCGCAGAGGCTACTGGGGGAACAAGATCGGCAAGCCCCACACCGTCCCTTGCAAGGTGACAGGCCACTGCGGCTCTGTGCTGGTGCACCTCATCCCTGCACCCAGGGGCACTGGCATCGTCTCAGCGCCTGTGCCCAAGAAGCTGCTCATGATGGCTGGTATCGATGACTGCTATACCTCAGCCCGGGGCTGCACTGCCATCCTGGGCAACTTCGCCAAGGCCACCTTTGATGCCGTCTCTAAGATCTACAGCTACCTGATCCCCGACCTCTGGAAGGAGACTGTATTTACCAAGTCTCCCTATCAGGAATTCACTGACCACCTTGTCAAGACCCACACCAGGGTCTCTGTGCAGCGGACCCAGGCTCCAGCAGTGGCTACAACATAGGGTTTTTATACAAGAAAAATAAAGTGAATTAAGCCTGAAAAAAAAAAAAAAGTTGTGGGTTCACAGACAAGATTCTGATGTTCTGGGTCTATTGCTGACCTTGTCATTTACTGTATGAGGTATGACAACCTGCGCTGGGATCCCTTCTCTATCATTGAAATCTTGGTGACTTTGGGCAGGCTACTCAAGCTCTCTAAAGCCTCTTTTCATCAAATGTGAAAAGATAATAGCATATACTTCAAAGATGGTTGCATTTAGCATAGTGGTAGGCACATAGTAAATGCTCAATATATATTAGTTATTAACACCAAATAATGTTAAAATAGGGAAGAATAATTAACACATCTAGGAATCAGGTCTGCTTCTTATGAAAGAATCATTCAGATGCTTAAATAAGATTCTATTAATTAAATGCAGATGTTAGAAAATGCAGTCTCTGATAGAAGGCATAAACTATAAGGAATTTACGATATTTTGGAATACAAAACAGCTAAATTTACTTATAAGCATAAATGTCTTTTAAGATAGTATGTTACTAAACAAAAAGTTATTTATCTTAACTGTAGAATTAGGATGAGGCTGCTAGTGAATGAATTTGTTTTTCCTTGGTAAGATGTCAGCAGAATTGAAAACAGGTGTTCAAACAATGTCTCATGTACAAATGCTCCTAGCAGCATTATTCACAACAGCCAAAACTATTATTTTGGGTGGAAACAACCCAAATGTCCATCAACTGATAAGTGGATAAACAAAATGTGATATATTTACATAATGGAATATTATTTAGTCATGGAAAGAAATGAAGTATACATGCTACAACATGGATGAAGCTTAGCAACATTATACTAAGTGAAAAAAGACAAAAGACCATATATTGTATGGTTTCATTTATATAAAATATCTGGAAGAGGCTACTCCACAGAGACAGAAAGTAGATTAGTGGTTTCCAGGGTCTGGGGGAAGGAAGAAAGGAGGAGTAACTGTTTGATGGGAATGGCTTTTTCTTTTAGGGCAATGGACAGGTTCCAGAACTAGGTAGTGATGATGGTTGCACAACAGGGTTAAAATGATGAATGTTTGGTTATGTGAATTTTTTTTTTTTTTTTTTTTTTTTTTTTTTTTTTTTGAGACGGAGTCTCACGCTGTTGCCCAGGCTGGAGTGCAGTGGCGCGATCTCGGCTCACTGCAAGCTCCGCCTCCCGGGTTCCCGCCATTCTCCTGCCTCAGCCTCCTGAGTAGCTGGGACTACAGGCGCCCGCCACCGCGCCCGGCTAATTTTTTTTTTTTTTTGTATTTTTAGTAGAGACGGGGTTTCACTGTGGTCTCGATCTCCTGACCTTGTGATCCGCCCGCCTCGGCCTCCCAAAGTGCTGGGATTACAGGCTTGAGCCACCGCGCCTGGCCGGTTATGTGAATTTTTTAAAGGTTAAAAAAATTATTTCAAAAAATCAGCAGATGTTTGCATTTAGGTGAGATGTATCTGCATAGATCAGTTGACCCCTAGTCATGTGTGTGCTATGAGACAAGCCTTTGTTGCATGCTGAGGAGAATACCAAAAATGGCAAGATGCAGCGTTCAGCACCTTGCCAGTCTGTTTATGAGGAAAGGAAAGGAGGAGGAAGCAGGTAATCCGTTCCAAGTGAATCCATCTCAGAAGGAGAGAGCACCAGATTTGGTGACCAGAGAAGGCTTCTTGGAAGAGATGGGACCTTGAAAGATGAGTGAGCTTCATGTAATCACAGAAGAGGAGAGAGTAGCCCAGTGGCAGAAATGAACAACGCTGGGGAGGGAGAGGAGTATGGGCAAGGACAAGCAGGGATGGCCAGACTAAAGGATTTGTATAATGGAATATCAAGAGATAAGATTGGGGTCGGGCGTGGTGGTTCATGCCTGTAAGCCCAGCACTTTGGGAGGCCAAGGTGGGTGGATCACTTGAAGTCAAGAGTTTGAGACAAGCCTGGCCAATATGGTGAAACCTAGTCTCTACTAAAATTCAAAAATTAACTGGGCATGGTAGTGTGTGCCTATAATCCCATCTACTCGGGAGGCTGAGACAAGAGAATTGCTTGAACCCAGGAGGCAGAGGTTGCAGTGAGCCAAGATTGCATTACTGCACTCCAGTCTGGACAACAGAGCGAGACTCCGTCTCAAAAAAAAAAGTAATAAGATTGGAAGTATAGGTTGGAGCCAAGCAGGGAAGTCGTGGAAAGCTGGCTGCCAGTGCTTAAATTCACCAGGCAGTAGATAGCAAAGGCTTATCATTGATGATAAGAATAGAAAATGAAATAAAATGGGGAAGACAATAAGGAGACTATTGCAGTAATTTCACTAATTGTAACACAACCCATCATTATTTATTTGGTAAATATTGATTAAGCCCTCATTATACTCCATGCAATCTTCTATGCTAGGGACAGGGCAATATCTAAGATCAAACACATTTCCTGTCCTCCTGGAGTTGCATTCTAGTACACATTTCAAGCATTGACTTCTATGTCCAGTGGACAAATGTAGTTGAAAAGTTAAGGGGTGGATGTGTTAGAATGTAGTGGGGCATGGGTCCTAGAATCAGATTTCTTGGCTTTGAATCCTGGCTTCTGATTGTTGTTAACTGAATGTATGGCCATAAGCCATTTACTCTATGCTTCAGTTTCCTTATAATTTAAGAGGGGATAATTATGGTAGCTCTTTCACAGAGCTGTTATGAAGTTTAATTGAGAAAATAAATGAAAAGGACTTAGGATAGTACCTGGCATGTGGCAAATGCTCAGTAGGGCTTTCTTGTTTTTTGTATCTGAGTTTTTAATTTCTACTCAAGGATTGGTCTCGGTCACTTCTGTTTTTAATGGAGTGAGTCTATTTCAGAATCTTGGCTTATTGTATCTCAGGTCTGAGCTCTCTTTAATATGCTGTATGATTTGGGACATTGAACTTGTTGAATTAATTAGCATACAAACTCTGCCTTCCTAATTCAGGCAAGCTGCAAAATTCTTTCCAACAGATCACAGTCCTGGTCTTGGTTTGGGCAGAAACTTCTAGATAATGCTCCTTCTAGACCCTGAATCAAGAAGTCTTTTGAAGCATCCTGACCTGAGAGAACCTGACAGGGGACCAGACCTTAGCACATCTAGTCTCCCTCTGGAGAAAGCCAGAGTTTGAATTTAATTTCTTTGTGTTACCACATCATAAGGGCCATGGGCCTCCTCAGCTCTCTGTACCTCTATGCCTCTTTCCATGAGCTGGGATGAAATAACCAACTAGAACAACTATCAGGACGTATGTCTTTTTTTGTTTATTATTATTAATTTTTTGAGACAAAGTATCCCTCTGTCGCCCAGGCTGGAGGGCAGTGGCATGGTCTCAGCTCACTGTAACCTCTGCCTCCTGGGTTCAAGTGATTCTCCCACCTCAGTCTCCCAGGTAGCTGGAACTACAGGCGCCTGCCACCACTCTCTGCTAATTTTTGTATTTTTTGGTAGAGACGGGGTTTTGCCATGTTGGCCCAGCTGGTCTTGAACTCATGACCTCAAGTGATCCACCCGCCTAGGCCTCCCAAAGTTCTGGAATTACAGGGGTGAGCCACTGCAACTGGCCTGGAGGTGTGTTCTTATGAGTGTATTAAGAAGGATGCCTTGGAGCTTGTGTAAAGAGATTGCATAAGCTTTGAGGGCCCTTCAATCTGTACCATAAATTGATTGTAGAATGTAAGCTCCTTGAGCAGATAGAATCAATTTTATTTTCCTTTCTACTCCTAAATGGTTAAGCATAGAGCTGTGGACTGAATTGTGTCCTTTCCCACCCCCTAAATCCATTTATTGAAGTCCTCACCTTCAATGTGACTATGTGAGGAGAGCTTTTAGGAGGTTATTAAGGTGAAATGAAGTTGTTGGGTGAGGTCCTAATTTGATGGAGTTGGTCCCCTTAAAAGAAGAGGAAGAGACTGATTGCTGTCTCTCTGCCATGTTATGACACAGTGAGAAGGCGGCTGTCTTCTATTTAGAAAGAGAGCCCTCACCAGAAACCAAATTGGCTAGGAACTTGATCTTGGACTTCCTGCCTCCAGAACTGTAAGAAATAAATTTCTATTGGCTAAGCCACCCTGTCTATGGTATTTTGTTAACAGCCTGAGCAGACCAAGGCATTAAAAGAATATTTGTGGACCTAATTTCAAGATTATTCAGAATTGTGATGACATAAGAATAACATGATAAACTGAACCTAACCCACAGTCCTAATACTCATTTAAATGGATAATGTTGACTTCATCTCCTACCATATATTAGTGAGGCCAAAAGGTTACAAAATTGGTTGGTTAAAATTCCCCCAAGACCCAGTTTTCCTCTAGAGGAGGTGCTAATGAGCAGTGAAATAGATCAAAAGTTAGGGAGAACCATTGTCGGAGAATATGAGGTAAAGAAAGAGCCTGGACAGTTTGTACTTCAGACTTTTAGTTTTTGAACAATTGGCCTCATAGCTGTGTTTTCATAGGACACACCCAGATTGGAGGGGGTGAAAGTGTGAGGGGAGGCTGAGCAGCAGAGGCCTGCCAGTGAGGAAACACTTCACCTGGGCTAGTAGACATGTGAGGTGGTTCCTTGCACCCAGGAGAAGAGATCCTGCTTCCAGAAGAATGACGACGGTGCCTGAGCCCAGCCAAGGATTCAGGTGTGGAGAGTTCCTCACTATAGCTAAGCCAGATGGTCCACTTTTATTTTGGTGAAGGCCAACCTGAAGCAAAGGCACTTTTCTTCCGCCATTAAAAAAAACAACAAAGCAAAAACAGAAACAAAAAAGCTTGTGATGTGGAGCTCTGCCAAGCTAGGGCTGGAAAAAAAAGTCCTTTGCTTTCCTTCCAAGGCTGTATGTAAATGATGCTTTGTAGTTTTGTTTGTGCAGCCACTGGGGATGGTTTAGAGTGCCTCACTGAAGTCCATGGCTGCTATAGAATCTGATTTTTATGATTATGAATATCGTATAAGCTGTCTAGGTCCAGTTGTCATCTCCCTGCACAATCATCTTTGGTTGAAGATATTGAATTATATTGAATTGTTATGGAAGCCAAATATCTTCGGAAAGTGATCACCTAAATCTGCTTATGGAAGTTCAAGCATGTGCTTACGTGTAGCTCTGTTCTTAAAGGACAGGACTTTGATCTTTCTGGCTTTTTCTAGAGTTTAGGTGTGGCAGGCATTAACTGAGACATTAACTCTTCACCCAAGGAGGGTTTCTTATAGCTTAACCTAAGGGGTTTTCTGCTTAGCTGGAGAATTTGGAAGACGGTTTTTCATTTCTTGACCAGGTTGTGCTATTTACGAAAATGAGGCCATGTAATTAGGGCCCCGGTGGTGTGTGGATTCACTCACTGGCACAGAAGAGAGACTACAGTGTTTTCATGGGTTAGTGGCTGACTGTGCCCCGTTTCCTTTAATGGTAAATATGTCACTGCTGAGAAGGATGGCAACCAAATCCTGACAGGCAGATTTTCAGAACAAAGTGTTAGTGAGTGAAGAAAGGTCTGTGGAAGCCAGGGAAGGTTTGTCACTGAGTTCTAAGGAACAGTTCTTAAAAAAAAAACAAGCAGCTTCCCAATCTGTCTAGGATTTGGATCCAGCATAAGTCAAACCCCAGGTAGAGCAAAACTCTTTTAGCGTATGCTGGGAACCACCCTGCCCTTCTTCCATGGTGCACTTACAGAAATGAGAAGGGGACTGGGCCTCACGGCTTGGCTGTGACTGCTGTGCCCCAGAAGAAAGAGCCATGTGCAGTGGCCATCCCATCCATTCACTGTGGCCCAGCATTGTTGGCAGCTAAGCGAAGATGCTCGCGGGTGGTTAGCGCTGGGCCTCAGATTCCTTGTTGAAGGCCCAATGGGGAACCCATGGTTAGAGGAAAGAAGTCCAGGCGAAGCGGAGCTACTTAAGGAGAGACTTGCTTTTAGGAGGTTTCGCTTCATTGACTCAGTTCAAGTTTTATCTTAAAGATACTTTATGCTGGGTTGTGGGGGGTGGTGGAATCAGTCGAGTTTGAGATTCCAGCATTACTCATGAGCCAAGCTTAGCTGCCTGCTTTTAGAATTGCATCAACTTGAGGTAATTTTTTTTAATGTTTTCTAATCCTGGAGCAAATGAAAAGCATTGACAGTGATGCAGATTTCAAGGCTAGTGTCACTCATCTATGAAAATGTTTGTTTTGTTTTGCTTTGGCATGGCCTTGGACGAAACAACAATAAAAAAATGCTTCCAGGATGAGAGAAGAACACTTTTCCCCTAGAGTTCTGTTAGATAACCCAGAATTGTAAAAAAAAAAAAAAAATACTGGCTCTGGGACCTAAAGATCTTGCCTTGAGTTGTAGCTTTGCCACACCATTTGATGTTAGACACCTGAGAAAACTCTTATGTGCCTCAGTTTCTTTCTTCACAATACAAAGAGATCAAAAAGGTCCTTCCCAACCCTGTGAACTTGACTAGGGAGCCTCTGGGGGCATCTCTGGGGTGTTGGGGTGGCAGCTGAGTAATGGGAATGGAGTGGGCAAGGGTTCATCACTGGCAGAAGCTACAGCAGAGCCCCAGCTTTGCCTGGGCTAGCCGTTTCACCTGGTCACGGAGCTGCACACCAAATGGAAGTTATAAGACTGTGTGACTGAAAGTGTTTATTTGGAGGATGAGTACTAATATCTAATATCTGTGGGGCAGCTGTTTCCCTGGGTGCTCTTCCTCTACCTTGGCTCATGGTGAGGGCACAGCCTCAAGAACTCTGCAGATATGTCTCTTCAAATACATCTTCAGCATAGTCTCAAAATTTCACTAACTTCAGACCAAATCCAAACCTTCTTCTATCCATGATGGAGATATTTTCTTCCACCCCACCACGATAGATCTTTGTGAACATGTATAAAAATTAATGTTGCTGTCTTATTTTGAACTTACAAATTGAAAAAAAAGGAAATTGTTGGCTTTAAAAAATTTTGTAAAGTCTGTTTTCTGTTTGCCAAGAGACTCTGATGGCACAGAGCTTCGGTTCAGGAGTGTGGTGTGTAAACCCCGGTCCTTCTCTATGGGGTAGTAGAGCCCCGGGACTCTAATCCATGCCACATGCGATGACCTGAGCAGACCCTGTAGGAAAACAGAAGCCTCGCTGTCTCCTCATGGAGCAGTTGCTCACAGTCCGTTGTACAGCTGTGGCCTGCTTTGTTGGAAAGTGCAGCATGACTTGATCTTTTAAGCTCTTTTCTCCCGATAGGTATTATAAATAACAACTGGTCTGTGGGAGTACCTGCCAGGAGGGCTTGAGATCTGCATTCTGTACTCAAAAAGCATTGTTTTTTGTAATCTTAACTTCATTAGCAATTACGAGAGAGGAGAAAAATAAAACCCAAAAGCAAAGTGACTTTGTTATGACCCAGAAAATCCAAATTGGGGAAATAAGAATTGAAATTGAGAAAGACAAGCTCCTTTAAAACCTCAAATTCCTTAGAACTTTTCTGAGAAAGTAAGGAACACAAACAGGTCCAGATCCCTAAGATATTCCAAGTTCAACAAGCAAATCAAAGTTTGAATTCAGGCAGGCTGTCGTCGAGAGCTGGAGTTCTGACATTGCACAGTGGCTTCAAAATGCTTGACGCCCTTTTGGTTTCCGTGTACTTAAAGTTAAGAGAAAGTTAAATTGCTCGATGTTGGTTTCTGTGTGTGGGTTCTGGAGGGCTTGCCATCTGTTTTAGAGCTCTGCAGAACCGAGAGGTAAAATTCTGGGACACCGGCCCGAGGAGAAGGGGTGTGATGAGACCAGGCTGACACAGGATCACACTGTTGTTATTATGTTTTTCCTCCTTCCACTTTCAAGTCCTAGCAACTCTATTACCAGTCCATGTGTGGTCCTTGTGATCCGTGAAAGAATTCATGAATATCTGTCTTAATCATGCAGATGAGTAGTGAAAAGAAGTAAACAAGAGTTCTCACCCTTTTGGGCAGACATCTGTTACTTACTCCTTAATACTAGCTTACTTTTAGACTTTGTGAAATATTGTGGTAAAATGCACATAACATACCATAAAATTCAGCATTTTTAATGTATGGTTCTGTGGCATTTTAAGTACGTTCACACTGTTGTGAAACCATTACCACCGTCCATCTCCAGAACTTTTTCATGATCCCAAATTGAAACTCTGTACCCATTAAATAGCAACTCCCCATTTTCCTCTTACTAGAGCCCCTGGCAACAACCGTTCTACTCTCTGTCTTTATGAATTTGACTATTCTACGTACTTCATATAAATGGAATTGGACAGTATTTGTTCTTTTGTAACTGGCTGATTTTACTTAGAATAATGTCCTCAAGGTTCATCCAAGTTGTAGCGTGTGCCAGGGTCATTGCTTTTTGAGGCTAAATAATATTCCATTGTAGTATATACCACATTTTGTTTATCCATTCATTCATTAATGGACATTTGTGTCATTTTCACCTTTTGAGTATTGTGAATAGTGCTGCTATGAACATTGGTGTACAAATATCTATTCAATTCTCTGCTTTCAATTCTTTTTTGGGTATATATACCCAGAAGGGGAATTGCTGCAACATATGGTAATTCTATGATTTTTGAGGAATCACCATACTGTTTTTCTACAGTGGCTGCTCCATTTTGCATTTCCACTAGCAGTGCACAGAAGTTCCAATTTTTCCACATCCTTGCCAACACTTGTTCTTTCTTTTTCTTCCTTTTTTTTTTTTTTTTTGG
Source organism: Macaca fascicularis (assembly GCF_037993035.2). NCBI lineage: Eukaryota > Metazoa > Chordata > Mammalia > Primates > Cercopithecidae > Macaca > Macaca fascicularis. Next base: position 133,867,874 of record NC_088380.1, read on the forward strand.
AGAAGGGGTTGATAATAGCAATCCTGATCAGTGTGAAGGTATCTCATATGGTTTCATTTGCATTTCCCTAATGATTAGTGATATTGACCTTTTTTAAATGTGCATATTGCCCATTGGTATATCTTGTTTTTAAAAATGTCTATGCAAGTTCTTTGCCCATATTTTAATTAGCCTGTCTGTTTTGTTATTGTTGTGTTGTTGGAGTTCCTTTTATATTGTTGATATTGATCCTTCATCGTGTATTACAAATATTTTCTCTCATTCTGTGGGTTGTGTTTTCACTCTGTTGATGGTGTCCTTTGTTGCAAAAATTTTTAAATTTTGATGAAGTCCAGTTTATCTGTTTTTCTTTTATTGCTTGTGCTTTTAGTATCATATGCAACAATCATTGCCAAATTGCTTTTAGATATATATATTTCTAAGGATAGCTCCTTTCTCTGTAATACCACAAAAACCATTACTTGTAGAAATTTATCTTTGAAGGGATTTTGCCCTGAGATGTCTCTTTTTTACTTGTTTGGAGAGTGGTCTTTATATTACTTGGGAATTGGTTGATTCCACTTTCACCATGCTCTATCATTCTCTTCTCTTCTTCTCAGGGAGATCCCAAAGGCTCATTTATGGATAAAAAGAAAAGAGGGAGTGAGGGAAAGGCTTAGTGTGAAAATAGCCTCAATCATTTGTACTATAGGGGCTAAGGAGAGAAAGGGCAGGTTTCAGAACGTTTGGGGCATATGAGTGGGTTCTTTAGCAATTATGACTTGCAAGGAGTCTGTGACACCAAACTGGACTGCCCTTTGTCTAAGAAGGCTGAGATCTACTTCCTAAAGCGCCCTCCTTTTGTCCTCAGGCTGGAAAGATTGCTGAAAAGTGAGCTGGCCCCTAGGTGAACCTCTAAGGAACCTCAGTCCCCCTCCCAAGGACATAATATTCCATACCTGAAACTTCTCCAAGTGTATAGACAGTGACTTTTTATAAATGTTCATTCTTTTTTAGAAAACAATATATTCCTCTTATTTTTATTAAGTGTTGGTAAAACCCTTCTAATTGAAAATCCTTTTCCTCCTTGCCAATTTCTCATACTTTACACATTATTATTTCTGGATTATATTCTGTGTACAAAATCACCATTTAATAGTAACTACACATCCAAAACACTATAGATATTGCTTAGTATAAAAAAGCAACTGGGGAGTACATCATAAATTCATACAATCTCATCTTGAAGAGCAAACTAAATACAGAGACAGCCTGAAGGACATTCTTCTTTACACTTGGTGGTTCCAGAAGAAAGTATTTAAATGTTACATAAGTTTTAGTCTTTTGTCATTACTTATGTCACAGCTGTGGACTTCTGAGCCATGGGGCTGCTGTTTCCTTTAGACAGCCAGTTTTGAGTTAGGTGAGTATTTGAGTATTTTCCTACCCAGCATGTGTTCAGATGTGAGGTGTTTGCTTTTATGCTTGTACATCTGGTATGAAGAACGGTTTTGTGTGCCAATAATTGTCCCTGTGCTGCCGCCTGCACAGTAACTTGACTCGGGAATACAGAGAGCTGTGTCTGGAATTTGCAGTTTTAAGAAGTTGAATGATGACATACTTCATAAAGACAACTCTTTTCAAATGAACTGTAGTTTAATTAGTAGATCCGTCACTTGCCTATGTGTAGACTTGCAGAAGTTGGAGAACAGTTTTACTGATGTCAAGGAAGGCTGGCAATAAGTTTCTCTAATATGCATGTTTCAGAATGCAACGTTAAATTTCTGAAATCTCATTTGGTATTGGTTTTCAAAAAGAATCATTTTTATTCATAGGGCCTCAATCATAAGGGACTAGATATCCAGAGAAGCCAGCTTCTCAGTGTTGCATGCACTTTAAAAAGTCATATTTACCACAGGAGCTAGGAAATGCTTTTAATCGGCAGCATCCCATCACAACTCCTAATTTTAATGTCTGCAAGTAGGCATCCTAACAAAACCACAGCTCAGCCCCCAACTTGACTCGCCTTACTCCTTCCTCTCTCACCGTGCCTCCTTTTCATGGTCTCCAGGGAAGCATGGTCAGGTTTGAAGGAAGGAGAGAAGGCAGAGAAGGACGGAAGTCAGAGCAAGCAGCCCAGGCCCCACTTCTATCTTAACTGGCACCAAGAAAAAGTGCCTTCAGCTGGCACAGTGGCTTGTGGGCACCAGGCTTTGCTTGTTTGCCATAGAAATCCTGGTCGTAACAGAGACCAATGCCATTCAGGCAGTGAGCAGGAAGCTGCTTTTATGGGGAGCTTTTTGGCACCATGTCCAACATACACTCCAGTCAATCACAGTAAAGGGCCTAATAACAGATGTGGTAATTAAGCCTGAAGAACTGTCTCTATTTTTTCATTTTTATTTCAGAGAATAACAAAGTGCTTCATTAAACCTCCAATCGCACAGAATTTTGAATCGGGCATACTGATGTGGTAAAAACTTACATCTCTGTAAGGACTTCCTTCTGAAGTTCTTATCAGCAGGATGCCTCAGAGGGAAGGTTGGATCCTTTTAGCCAGGACAATTATGTTCTTTCTGGGTTGCCCCTTGCACTCCAATACCAAACCATATGCAGAATCTTGGGGAACACCCAGTTTCTTATAAGTACCTTGGATATAAATAAAACAGTTTTAGCTTTTATGTGCCTTTGTAAATATAAAATGTTCTCTGACTCTCTTAGGTTCAATTATACTGCTTATAGCAAGAAATTAACTATAGCTTTCAATCTTAGAAAGGTTTCAGATAACCTGAAACCATGGTAAATTACCATATTTTAATAAGGTAAATTATCTTGAAAAAAATTTAATTACATCTGAAAAGGTCTGTCTTTGATTGTGGCAGTTTCTAAGGCAAATGTCTTCATTAAGGTTGTTTTTCTTTCTTTTTAAATGATGAACATGAATCTGGCTCATCATTAAAGGAAATTAATCTAAGAATTTAATGACTTGGGACAGGTAGAAAAAGTATATGTTCTCAACAGTAAGAATATATGGCTGAAAACTTTCTCTTTAGCTCTTCCTGGATTGTGTGGTTCTCTGTGACCCTGGGGCTCTTGGGAAAGACAGCATGGCTGTCTTTCTGACATGGCTCTACGGGATAGTGTAGATTTGGAAGCCACATTTATATCCTGGAGATTATTATTTTTGTTTGTTTCTAATTTCATGTAGCCATAGGTCCACTTTGTAAGATTATTGCTTTATTATCTTCTCTCCAAATGCCTACTTCTGAGTTTTCAGGGTACCTCCAACAGAATATGTAGTTGACTAGATTCTTAAATTTATCTCTCTTAACCTGACCCATGAAGCATATGATTTATGGAGAAGAATCAAGATTTAATTATAATTTCAATTCTTGTGTTAATAAAGCATAAACTTAACCTATTCATCCGATTAGCCTAAAAAAGTAATTTGTGTGTATTTAACATTTGTACACACTTATATGCACGGACACATATAAAAACAGTACTAAGCTTTATGGCACTTCATTTTGTTTTCTCGTCTGAAACTTAATATTTACAATTCACTTTTTACTACCTTTGTCCATTCAGACAACCTTTTCCTCCGTTGATGTCAAACATGTTTCTTGCTAAATGTAAAATCAGCAATGTGCAGACTCAGATTTTGCCACGTTAATATATGTTTTAAGAAACCACCCCTATATACACCTTGTATCTAAAAGTGAGAACTCCCAGATAGATACATTGAGGAAGACTTGTGGTCAGGCAGACACCTCCCTCAGGATTATGCAGTTGCTGGAAAAGTAAAGCTTTTCTTTAAATAAGATTCAGAATAATTTCCTTATATCTTTTCCTAAGAAGGGCAAGATTTTCTGGGATGATACACCTCGCCTTTTAGTTCCGGTTCCGTTGCTGGTAGGGAGATATTTCTGTAAGTTGGGGGAGATGACTTGAAGATGAAGTGGAAAATTGGCCAACCAAGGGTGGCCCTGAGCTGAAGCGCCACCTCCTGGGGGAATAGTTCACTCCAGGGATTGTTTCTCAGTTACCCAGGCTGCCTGGTGAGGCATCTGTTCTCCCCAGTTGTGGATCCCACTCTGTTATTTCTCTCCCACCTCACCCCTCTGGATCGGTTGTCTGGGATTCACAGGATATGATCCCTTGACTCTCCTCAAGTGCTCAAAATACTTTAATGTTTCATGACTTTATAGATCCTGGTTTTGATCTTACTTAGCAACCGTATATTGATCCTCTATTATATTCTTGCAGATGGGGAGAGAAGTAGAAGTCAGGGAGAAGTAGAATAGGAGACAAGATAAAACCATGGGTTCTGCTTTTAGGGACCCAACAGTCTAGTTGAAGAAGTGGGGCTGGTTACATCAAAAGGTGACCAGCAGCCCAAGGCAACAGAGAAATATCAGATGAAGGATGGGGAGAGTTGGTTCCATTAGAGATTTCTATGCAATTTCCAGTGAAAAGACTAGAGAATTTTTACTTATGTCCTGAACACACTGTTAAGTAGATCTTGGATGAGAAAATAAATTATTTCAAAGAGAGAAGTAAGTTGACAGAAAGCTTATGTAATGGTTTGAATTTCAGACAATTAGGGAGGCTTACATGGGAATTTTAGAAATGAATCATAGGCTCTTTCAAATTAGCAGGATAGGAAAAATATATTCCAGGCAGGAACTATTTCTACCCTTCATAGATTCTTCAATTGAGATATTCTTCATGTATAGTTTAAATTCATTATATTTTATTTTTCCTGTTTAAATTAAATGATTAGGAAGTTTAAAATCTTGAACAAATGACAGTATTATAGTTTATGGAAACTGTTTCTTTATAAGAAGGAAATGATTGTATTCATTGTGATGGGGTGCACTTAATTTTGAGTGCTTTTGGCTGCTGTTGTTTCTAATATTTGCAGTAACATGAAGGTACTGCTATTAAAGACTTTGAATCTTAAAAAAATAGGAGTTGAGGGAGAGAATTTATAATAAAGGAAACAGGGGAATGACATTTGATGAGGACAAGAGCAGAAGAGATTAAAGATTAAGGAAAATGTCAGAGGTTGCAAAGCTTGTGGCCCTGCTGAGTTCAGAACTCACAGTGTTAGTTCAAATACCTTAGCTTCCTTAGTTCAAATTGCCCTTAAAGAGTTATCAGAACCTGCTTAAAATTAAAGGTTTTTTCCCCAGAAAACTGTAATTATCTTGATATTAATGTTCCAGTTTATTTATGTATATATTCTTAACACTATATGTGGTGTGCATTTATGCTCACCTGTGCATAAAGGAAATTTTTGCCTTATTTGGGTAATGTATAACACTTATGTACATTTGGGGCCCATGAAAATATTTTAAAATTTATGGTTACAATGTGACCTTCATCAAAGACCATCACAGACCTTAATTACCTCTCAAAATTAAAACTTAAAAATATATGAATCTTGCCGGGGGTGGTGGCCCATGGCTGTAATCCCAGCACTTTCAGAGGCTGATAGAAGTGAATTGCTTGAGCCCAGTAGTTCAAGACCAGCATGGGCAATGTGATGAGACCCATCTCTACAAAAATACAAAAATTAGCCAGGTGCGTTGACGTGTGTGTAGTCCCAGCTACTCAGGAGGCTGAGGTGAGAGGATCCATTCAGTTTGGGAGGTTGAGGCTGCGGTGAGCCGTGATTGTGTCACTGCACTCCAGCTTGGGCGACAGAGTGAGACCCTGTCTTAAAAAAAAAAACCAAAACAAAATAACCCTTTTTCTTTCTGTCTATATTTCAAGCATATATTTTGAATCACTTTATAACAAAAATCTTTTTCTTTTCTAAACCGTACTAATCTAACACTTCAAGAACATGTTGAAGCAGAGCAGTCTTTCAGTTGCTGTAGACCATAGCAATCTGCTAATTACTGAAGGTTCATTCTAGGGTATTCCCACACATTGTTCTTTCTGGTGAAGCTTGCTGAAATGGGTCCCTGTACCAGCCCACACAGGCAGGCCCCAGGAATTGCGCTTTTTATCAATGGAGATGCAACACTTCAAAAGAGGCTTTAGTGCAGCGAAAGGCTGCCATATAAGTTTGGTGCCATTGTGCCTTTGCTCTGCCTCCTTATCTTGCCTTTGTTACTTCCTGCTGGCTTCTGCTGCCTGGCTCCTAACCCCCTCTGGATGCTCCCTTTGCTGCTCTCAAATGTATGCTCATAGTCGCCTCACCTTGTCCACAGCTGAGATGAATACCAGGCCCGCAAGAATCATGACCAACACAGCCATGTTTGACCAGATCCAGTTATTGAGAATACAGGAAGGCTAATGAGTAGAAAGCCTTAAGCTTTTAAATGAATTTACAGAATGATTAACTATTAATTAAGCCCTTGAAAGTTCCCATACGTTCTCTTCAGAGACTACATCCTTTTTTTAATTTCTAATTAAAACAAATATCCCCCAAACAAAACTTTCAATGTTTTTTACATATTTATAATCACTAGTATTGCAATCATTTTGTTTCAACTCTAGAATTTTCCACTGCAGTTGTATAGTTTAGCAATTAAATGAGATAATCTTGACCTTCCATTTCTGCCTTTTAGATATTAAGAATAATGATTTCAGGGTTCCAGAACAACTGATTTGCATATTCTGAGCTTTATTTTTCCTATGGGCCATGCATTCATTCAAGAATGCCAAGAACATGTAGAGATGAACAGTGTACCATTCTGACATTAAGGAGTTTGGTAGCTAGTGGAGAGATGAGCGGTGTGGTTTGTGTTACTACTCTGACAAAGAACACATCAGCTACTCTTGGGATGTTTCAGGGTGTTACAGGAGCAAGGAAGAAGAATAACAAAGTTAGCCAGGGAACTCTTCTAAGAGGAAATGACAGTTGATTCTTAAAGAATGAGTAAGAATTAAAGCTGACCAGGTAGTTAAGGGCATTCCAAGAAGGAGCAGCATGGGCGAAGACAGAGGAGTGAAAACTTCTAATGTTTGGGGAAATTCAAGTACCTGAGAATTGTTCAGGTGACATATGTATGAGTTTGCTGAGTGATGAGGTTGGACTCAGATATCTTGAGTCTTAAATGCCAGTTTGAATTTTACCTCAAAGGCAAGGTCTCAAAAGCTTTTAAGAAGGGGAGTATGGGGTTGTTTGTTTTCTTCTTGTAAATGTGTTTCAGTTCTTTTTAGATTCTGGATATTAGCCCTTTGTCAGATGGGTAGATTGCAAAAAATTTCTCCCATTTTGTAGGTTGCCTGTTTACTCTGATGGTAGTTTCTTTTGCTGTGCAGAAGCCCTTTAGTTTAATTAGATCCCATTTGTCTATTTTGGCTTTTGTTTTCATTGCTTTTGGTGTTTTAGTCATGAAGTCCTTGCCCATGCCTATGTCTTGAATGATATTGTCTAGGTTTTCTTGTAGGGTTTTTATGGTTTTAGGTCTAACATTTAAGTCTTTAATCCATCTTGAATTAATTTTTGTATAAGGTGTAAGGAAGGGATCCAGTTTCAGCTTTCTACATAGAAAATGTGGCACATAAACACCACGGAATACTATGCAGCCATAAAAAGGATGAGTTCACGTCCTTTGCATGGACATGGATGAAGCTGGAAACCATCATTCTGAGCAAACTAAGACAAGAACAGAAAACCAAACACCCTGTGTTCTCATTCATAGATGGGAACTGAACAATGAGAACACTTGTACACAGGGTGGGGAACATCAAACATGGGGGCCTGTCATGGGGTGGGGGGCAGGAGGAGGGATAGCATTAGGAGAAATACCTAATGTAAATGACGAGTTGATGGCTGCAGCAAACCAACATGGTACATGTATACCTGTGTAACAAACCTGCATGTTGTGCACATGTACCCCCTAGAACTTAAAGTATAATTAAAAAATGGGGCGGGGGGGGGGAGTGTGATGTCCTGACTTGTGTTTTTAAAGCATTGGTGACACTGTGGAGGAGGAATTGAGTTGATTGGTAAAAAGGATGAACTGATCAAACTGAAAAACTAGTCAAAGTTAGCGTTTCTTGACATTGGTTTTGAAATTTTGCTCTCAGTAACGTGATCAGTAAGTATGATTAGTGCTCTTATAAAAGAGAGCACAGAGTGCTGCCTTGCCCCTTGCACCATGTGAGAACACAAGGAGAGGGCACCATCTGTGAATCAGGAAGCGGCCCCTCACCAGACACTGAATCTGCCAGCGCCTTGATTCTGGACTTCCAGCCTCCAGAACTGGGAGAAATAAGTTTCTGCTGTTTTTAAGGCACCCGGTTTATGGCACTTGGTTATAGCAGAGTGACCTGACTGACACACCTTTTTATCTTTACAGTAAAAAGTCAAACTGAGGGATAAAAACTTGATGACGTTTTTAAGAATACCCAAACAAAAAAGTGGCCATTTCCTCATCCCTGATAGAAGTTTTTGCTAAGATAAAAAATGATAAACACTTTTAAATCATGGGACCATACCAAGTAGCCATGGTTGGCATCATTAGCTGAAAATGAATCTAAAAGAACTTTGAAAAGCAGATGAAGTAGCCAAATGATATGCTTTAAAAACTTGTAAAATCATCCTAGAATATACAAAGCTTAAAAATGCATGAAGTAAGAGATGAGAACTCTCCAACCATCTTGCCATTGAAAAATTGACTTAAACATAAAAAAAAAAGTTAATGAAAAACACTGCCAATAAGCAGATCAAACATAATTGACTGAGAATGAGGGGAGGAAAAACTAAAATGCTGCTAAGCCTATAAAAGTTGTAAAACTATGTATGCCCGATTGCAAACAAACAAACAAGCAAACTCAAACTCTTCTCCCAAAACTTTTAAAAAATGACAAAAGAGAATATTTTTAAGACACACAAGCAATGCACAATTGCCCAATGGTATATAAAAATTGCTAATTCCTGAAAAACCTGTGACTTGAAATAAACATTTTTCAATAAACTTTTATTTGTCAAACTCACCAATTCCAAATCTTGTTCCAAACCCTTTTCTTTCCTTCTTTCTTTCTTTCTTTCTCTCCCTCCCTCCCTCCCTTTCTTCTTTCATTCCTTCCTTCCCTCCTTCCTTCCTTCTTCCCTCCCTTCCTTTCTCTCTTTCTTTCTTGATGGAGTCTCGCTCTGTTGCCCAGGCTGGAGTGCACTGGTGTGATCTCGGCTCACTGCAACCTCCACTTCCTGGGTTCAAGTGATTCTCCTGCTTCAGCCTCCCGAATAGCTGGGATTACAGGCAACTGCCACTATGCCTGGCTAATGTTTGTATTTTTAGTAGAGACAGGGTTTTACCATGTTGGCCAGGCTGGTCTTGAACTCCTGACCTCAAGAGATCCACCTGCCTAGGCCTCCCAAGGTATTAGGATTACAGGCATGAGCCACTGTGCCTGGCCTTGCTTTTCTTCTTTAAACTAGTTTTTCTTTTCTTAAATGTTTTGTTCAGATTTGCATAGTGGATGCGTTTCTATGTCTTTGTTGTTTAGATTCATTCATTCATTTGTTGTGCCAGATGCTGTTTTAGGTACTGAGGATACTGCAGACAACCAAGAAGGCATCATTGCACTGAGGAAATTAGGAGATATCAGTTTACCTTCCATCAGCTCTTTCACATGGCCATTGGCAAAGCTTCTACCATGCTTGTATCTGATCTGCTCCTTTGATGCATAGATTGAATAGACATAATTCACTGCGAGCTCTTCCTCCTGGGAATGAAAAGGAGCATTCACAAGTTGCCTTATTAAAGTCTTTGGCCAACTAATCAATTTTTTACTGTTAAACTTTTATAAGCACCCTAGGGCCAATTATCTCTATATTTGTACTCTATTAACAGTGGCATCAGCCACAGAAAGAAAGTAATTGCATCTTTATTATCTTTGTGTGTAGCAATTCATATTATTGGGCAAGACAAACTGATAGGATCTTGAATTTTGGCCCAATAGTGGCCTAAGGAGAAGCCATTTAGAAAATAGCTTTGTGACCTTGGGCACACTTTTAATTTCTCCAGACCACAGCATCATCATCTGTAAAATTAGAGTATTGGACCAGCTTTCGGGTAAAGGCTATGTTCACACAAAAGTCGAAGAATCTTAGGCATTCTGGAGGTTTATAAGAAAAGCAAAGAGAAAAATCACTCTCATTATAAGTTTGCTTGCCATGAAAGCTGCTTTCCTGACTGATGTTTCTGAAAAGGAAATAAGAGAGGGAGCCATGTCCTGCCAGTGATCAGTTTGATGCTGCATTAGACTAGAATTTACCCCTGTCACTGTCTCCACCTGTCCCCATGGCATCAGGTCCTGAATTTCACTAAAAATGGCAGGGAAGGACAAACCAGAAGACACAGGGAAATTAGAAGAGATAATTATGGATGATGTGAATGAAGGAAGTAATATGGAGAATGACGCTTGATTTTCCTAACAATATGAGATTGTTCTCCAACCATTAGGGTCAGACAGGGTCATTTATTGAGTGAAAGATCAGTCTAGATACCACAGGAAGTGGTGTTGCTAATTCAGCATGTGGCAATTTATCTACTGAAACAAAGCCCCGCTTTAAGAGTCATAAAGTTGGGGTTTGGGTTGTGGCTTCGTATATTTGCATACATATGCGATTGGTGAGGAAGTGGAAGTGGGAGGTGAGGCTGCCCAAGCATTTTCTCCTGAATATCCTGACCAAATGCAGCTTTGAATAATGACATTCTTTCACCTACTTATACTTCCTCAGCAGTTTCCTCGCATTTTGCCTCAAATCTTCAAAGCTTTTGACGATGTGGGCTTAAAACCATGAGGATAAATGTGTTCAGATTCTTTTGTGGCAATGCCTGCTGTGAGATACCTGTGGTCACTCTGCTTCCTGGTCTGGGTTAGTGGTTCAGAACTGAGTCCACTGGGAAGAATGGCAGTTGAGTCACAAATGTCACTGATTATTCAAAACATCTGTACAGTGTAAATGTGGAAATATCTTTTGTACTTTCCAATTCACATATTCAGTTTTGACCAGAAAGTAGCTTAGTCTCTTATGGTATCTAACTTTTAGTGAATTTGCATTTCAAGAAGCATTTATTGCTACAATACACAGGTGAAGTGTTATTTTAGAAGGACTGTGACTGTTTTTACCTGATGGAGAGGTGATTTGACTGTAAGTTAAGAGAACTGAGTTCTGGGTTCCAGTGTTGGGCCACTTACAAATGAGCTCTGTGATCATGGCCAAGTCATCTTAACTTGACCTTCTATTATTTCATCCATACAATGAAAGGATTTTGATTGGACGCCATGAAGGCCTTCAATGCTAACATTCTGTTCTATTATTTCTTACACAAGAGCTCTGTGGATTCTGGACATATGTATTGCTCTAGAAACTCTTGGGAGCCAAGTAAATGTTAAAAACTCAAATTTCTGTATCCTGTTAGAGGAATGCTCAGGGTGTGTGTGTGTGTGTGTGTGTGTGTGTGTGTGTGTTGATGCATGTGTGTGCTCATGCTTGGCTTAATGGAATCTGAATAGGTTCAGTTGACAGGAACATTTTCTAAGATTTTGGTTTTATAGAAATTCTTTTCCTCATAAGGTCTTTGTTCCTCTATGGGGTTTTCTTTTGACCTTTGAGGAAAGCAAGACTTAACTTGGATTGCTCATCTATGCCCTAATAGTGAGTGTCGCAGTAATTTAAGGCTAGGTTAATGACCCAGAGATAGGAGAGCAGATGACATGTAGGTGCCCCTTGTCATGCCAGTGATGGGGGCAGAATATCTGTTAGCATCCTTCTGACTGTTGCTCCAGGCACCCTTGAAAAGGATCTTCTCAAGAGAGGGACCTTGCCTGTACTCAGGCTTCCTCTCAGTGTCCCTCCCTGTCCTCCCCGTACCATGAAAAAGGAAAGACTGAAGATTCTGATGATGCTCAAGTACCCTGCTACATGTCAGAGAATTATATTTGCTCCTCTTTCTCCTTAAAGTTTGACTTGTCTTTTCTCAAGGAAATTGCCTTCTTTTGTCATTTATTCTGTTGTGATTGGATTTTTTCCCCTGCTTGTCTCATCAGAGGATTGGTCAAACTGGAAATCTTTCAGCTTCTTTAATTAGCACTTTTGTAAAATAAATAAATAAATAAATAAAAATAAAAAAAATAGTGTTTTTGGTTGAAAGAGAAAAAAAGCCCTAAGTCTCCCTTTCCTCCTGGGTTGATCATGTTCCATTTTTTGAGTCATTTTTCTCAGATTCCTTCACTGTTGGACTGCCTGAGGTCTCATGAGGTGTTTGGATGTTTCACCTTGAGTTAATCTCAAGCCATCATATTCAGTGTCATTCCTGATCTGGCTCCTAAACTTCCTTTCCCACTCACTTTCACACTGTGCTTCAAACAATCCTGCCTCTTTGCCTTTCCTCTGAGCTCTCACTTTCTCCTGCCTTCGTTTTTACTGATTCCTCTGCCTATACTGCTCCATCTACCCAGCAAAAAGTTTCTTAAAGACCTTTTTTTGTGGAGTCTTCAATAATGCTATCTGTTTTCCCCATTCACCAGTTGTAAGTACTTTCTGAATGCCCATACATGTTTTGTAATCCTCCTTTGACCGTAATCACGTTTTACATTGCCCTGTCATTACCATCTGCATGGTACTACTCTCACATTAGATTGTTAATTCTTTGAGGGCAAACATGGCCTTCACTAGTGTTTGCTGATTGAAATAACAAATGTTTGTTCATCGGCAAAGCATTTGAAAGGCATCCATGTGAAAAATTCTTAAAGTAATCACATGATTACAACAGCTGATGAAATTTCAGTTAGGTCTACAGATTAGATGGTAGTATTGCATTAATGTTAAATTTTTTGTGTATCATTGTACGATAATTATACAAGTAAATATCCTTATTCTTAGGACATGCACATTGAAGTATTTAGAAGTAAAGGAGACTGATGTGCACAAATTACTCTTAAATGATTACAAAAAACATATATACACACACACAAACACACACACATGTTGCACATATATATATATATATGCCTGGACATTCTTTGTGATATTTTTGTAACTTTCAAGTAAATTTGAAACTATTTTAAAATAAAAAGTTTAAAAAATTAAATTGTTATATATTACCTGATCAGGGATAATCATAGAAAAGTAGCCCAAATGCGGAAAAATAAAAGAAACATTTATTTGTAGATGAAAAAGTAACCCAGCGAACAGTCTGAAATTCATTTATTTAATATTTTATAAATGACCTGCACACAGCACATGATGAATTCTCTAAGTTATGATGAGGTAGGTCAATTATTCTGGAAAGTCACATGCTAAATGACTATGCATAAATGGCCGGATAATCTGGGACGGTGCCCTGTGTGGAAGAATAGCAGATGTACCTCAAAGTACAGGCATTGTGAAGTTATGCCTCTAGGCACAAAATAACTCAAGCCGTTATTAGAAGGTGATGGGCTCTTGCCAGGTGTTACAATGTAGAGAAAAGATTTCAGAAGCATTGCAGGTGGTTACTTCTGTATGTCAATGCTACTAAAGATGCCAATGAAATGATGGGCGTTATTAGGAGGTGTTTTGGAAGTAAAAGTAATTTTGGTATGACATACTTAAATATAGGCATATTGGTTATATATTGTTTCTTCACATGAACTCAAAAATTAGCAGCCTAAAACAACGAACATTTATTACTCACAGTTTCCGTGGGCTAGGAATTTGAGAGTAGCTTAGCTGGTGGTTCTAGCTCAGGGTCTCATGAGTTTATAATAAGTATGTAAGCAAGGGCCGCAGTCATCTAAAGGTTTAGCAGGAGCTAGAGGATCCACTCCCAAGATGGATCACTCACATGGCTGTTAGCAGGAGGCCTCAGTTCCTTACTATGTTGGTCTCTCCATATGGCTGCTTGAGCATCCGAATATCATAGCAGCTGGCTTCCTGTGAAATGGTGTTCAAAGAAGTGAGATGGGAATTTCAGTGCCTTTTATGACCTAGTTTGGAAGTTTATCATTTTTGTAATATTCTATTGGTTATACAAGCCCACTTATTCATTGTGAGAGGGGCTTACACAGGCAGGGATCATTGGAGGCCATCCTGGAGGCCAGCTACAATAATAGGGTATCATTATGGTTGGCTGTAGCAGCATTGAAAAAAAGAAGAAAAAAAGAGTGAACTTTATAAACATGCTAAGAGGGCTTTTTATTTTTGTTGACAGGCCAGGAAAATTAAGACTCTTAAGGTTGAGAAGAATGAGTAGGAATGTTATTGAAGTGTATCAAATTATGACAAATTTGGAAAAATAAATATGATTTTATTCATCAAAGTTTGGAACAAGAAGTGGTGTTTGAAGTTTCTTTTTCTAATAAAAAAGAGATGTAACTTGTTTTCTCAGTAGAAATAAATAGATTGAACCCAGAAGATATAACCAGGGGATTCAGAATGTTTTAAACCCAAAACAGCTCTCCTTGATCTCTACCATAATTTCTATTATTTCTGCCAGGCCTGCTGATTCTTTCTCTCATTGGTTTTCTTGCACACTTCCGATTCCTAGGCTGCCACCCGAGGAAGGTCGTTCCACTTCACACGTGAGTGCAGTAACCTCCACACTCTGTCTTTGCCCCCAAAGGATTTGGTCCCTTGGTTGGTTTTTGCAGACCTTCTCTGTTAATTCCCCAAGCACCTCTTTCATCAAATAATGCCCTTGCTCAAAGACTTCAAGTGAATTCTACTGCAGACAGGATAGACTCAACTCTTTAGCCTGGTGCTGAAGGCCCTTTATCACCACCAAGCACCACCCTCCTTTCTAGCATTACTTCTCACAATCTGTTACAAAACCTTCTGCTTTCCACCCCTAAGGCGTGGCTCTTACCTTTCTCTTTGCCTTGTGGCCCCTCCTTGAGTTTTTGTTTACTCAGAAGATTCCTTTTATCCAGGTGTGATGCAGGTCACAGGCATTGTAGCCATCAGCCAGGCCTGTTCGTATATCTGCTCTTACCTGATTGTCTGCCTTCCAGGGAGACGTTTAATCTCAGTATTCCCTGTATGGGGATAATAGACCCTGTCCCGTGGACTCAGTGAGATTTCATTGCTAGTGTGACATGCTACTCAGTGATTTCTAGTTTCTTTTCTTTTTCAAGTCCCTGCTCAAGTTTGACTTTTTTCGTGTGCCTTCATTGCTCTTTTTGGCTTCCCCTCCTCTTAAAACTCTGGCAAGTCATCTCTAAATGGACTCATTGGCAAATAATCATATTTTGTTTATAATTTTTCCCTAGTAGATTTTAAGCTGTTATGGGCAGAGACTGTGCTTTACAAGTCACAGTAGTTGCCATGGTTTCTTGCACTTAGATCTTTAATGAGTATTGTTTGTAGATATTTTCCCACATGTGTTGTGGATGATGATTTCACAGAGACATTGTAGAGGATTTTACAAAGTTGATGATGAGTGAGTTACCAGGGTCTTCCCCAAATTATCCCTTAACACCACCTATATAATGACGGTGGGGCTGGCTGGTTAGGTAGGCAGGGCAACATCTCTGTTCCCATGTAGCTTATTCTGGTCTTAACCATAGTGTGCATCATGCTGTACTGAATAGATCAGTTTGTGGCCATTTTCCACATGGGGCTATGAGCTCCTTCGGGATAGTCAGCACTGGACATTGTCAGTGCCTTGCCCAGTTTTTGTTTAATGTGAAGTGCCCAAAGAATTAGAACCATTAGTAAACATTCATTTCATGCTAATGTTTAGGGATTTTGTGTGTGTGTGTGTGTGTGGGCGGGAGGGGGCATGTTTATAAAACCATTATAAAATGCCATTATATAAAGCCATTATAAAATAGATTTTGAGAGTATTTTTTTTTTAAGACAGAGACTTGCTCCACCACCCAGCTGGAATGCAGTGCCACAATCACAGCTCACTGCAGCCTTGACCTCCGAGGCTCAAGCGATCCTCCTACCTCACCCTATACTCCACCCCTCTCAGTAACTGGGACTACAGGTGCATGCCACCAAGCCTGGCTAATTTTTTTTTTTTTTAATAGGGCTAGGGTCTTGCTATGTTGCTGAGGCTAGTCGCAAACTCCTGGGCTCAAGTAATCCTCTCACCTTGGTTTCCCAAAGTATTGGGATTATGGGAGCCACCACACCTGGCCTTTCTTTTATTAATGCTGGTAGACACACTCATTTAACTTAAAAACTTCCCAGGAATACTCTGTTCCTGCCATTACATAATGTAATTTGATTTAGAATATGTTTGTTGTGGGTTTGATGTTAGCAAAATGACATGAGGCCCTCAAAACAAAGTAAATATAGCACTTGTACTGTTTGAAATGAATAGTCATACCTGGATAATGTAATATGTTATTAGAATAACTAACCTTGCTCAGTGAACAGAGAAGTCATGCTAATGCCTTAAGAATTCCTTTCATCAGCAAACTAATATGTCTATGGAAGTCCTCATCTGAGATTGTTCTCAGGGCAACCAGCAAGCATTACTCATTCTACATCTTTAATGCGCTGAAGCTGGACCATTGCTTCTCTGTTCATGGCCTCAAAGCTCCAGGAAGAACTTAGCACACTGCCTCTGCCGGTCTTTCTGAGTAGTTTGAGGAAGAGTGAGTACATCCTTTACAGATAACACGATGGAGTGGTCAGGTGAAATGGATGGCTCTTGTTGAAAAGTGGCTATTCTTAATCAAGAAATTTGTTTTAATTTAACTTAGAGATATGTGAGAGAATCTTAGTAGCAGAAAATGAGCTTGAGAAAAAACTGGTTGAGGGTACCCAAGTTATTTCTATGTGTGCACTTAATTGATTCTAGGAAGAAAATAGATTTTGGAGCCAAAAGGAATCATCTGGAATAATTTCCCCCTCTGTTGTTTCAAAAATAAATTAATAAGTCAATACCCCATTATTTATTTCCTTTTAACTCAATGATGAAGAAACTACTGCTTATCATCAGAACTAAGTCTCATCCATTGTAAGGATTTTATTCATCCTAATCATTTACTGAGGCTTTTGTGGTAGAATAAGCAAAGCTTGCCTTCCAAGTGGAGCTGCAAAACACAGGCAGCAAGAGTTAACTCTGTGGGCTGTTTCCCTTTCTAATAGGAGCACTTTAGCAATGCTAATCAGTTGTACTGATTTTGTTTTGATTTTTCCATAATAATTAAGTGAATGATCTGAAATGCAATCAAGTTTGGCACTAGGGGGTTCATGCAAATGACTCTTCATTTTTTTACATTTTAAATTGTGTTAAATGGAATCATAGGAAAGTTATTTGAAGAGGAAGTCTGAGTGGGTGAGGGTAGCCAACACCCAATTTAGAGATTTGAATATATTCAAAATGTCTGTCTTAATGAAGCAAATCACCACTGCATTGCCTTTGTTTTCAATTGAAATAATACTATTTTTAAAAAATTTCATTTTGTTTTCATTTGCATTCCAAAGTGGAAAATTATAAGACAGGATGCCACAGCATAGAAGAGAGAAATGAGGAAGAATAAATGTACTGGACTTTCCTTCTTCAGAGTGGACATAGTGGAAAAAGGGTACTCACCACGTTTACTCACCAAAACCTATAGAAGAAAACAAGACAGGGAAAAAGTAAATGAATGCCCTGTCTTCCTTCCTTCTTTCTCTCTCTCTCTCTTTCCTTCCTTTCTCCCTCCCTCCCTCCCTCCCTCCCTCCCTCCCTCCCTTCCTTCCTTCCTTCCTTCCTTCCTTCCTTCCTTCCTTCCTTCCTCTCTCTTTCTCTTTCTTTCTTTCTCTCTCTCTCTTTCTTTCTTTCTTTCTTTCTTTCTTTCTTTCTTTCTTTCTTTCTTTCTTTCTTTCTTTCTTTCTGTCTCTCTCTCTCTCTCTTTCTTTTTTTGAGATAGAGTTTCGCTCCTGTTGCCCAGGCTGGAGTACAGTGGCACGATCTTGGCTCATTGCAGCCTCTGCCTCCCGGGTTCAAGTAATTCTTCTGCCTCAGCCTCCCAAGTAGCTGGGATTATAGGCACCTGCCAGCATGCCTGGCTAATTTCTTATATTTTTTAGTAGAGACAGGATTTCACTCTGTTGGCCAGGGGGTTTTGAACTCCTGACCTCAGATGATCCACCCACCTTGGCCTCCCAAAGTGCTGGGATTACAGGCATGAGCCACCACGCCTGGCCTAAATGTCCTATCAACTTCTGATTTTGATTGCATCTCAGTGCCTTTACTAAACAAGATAGAATGAAAGGACAATCCATGTTTCCTAATTTAGAGAAATGCTGTGTTTCTTAGTTCTCTACAGCTTATTGGCATATTTGTGAGATGTCTTCTCTCCTCATCCTCTATAACATCTGTGTTATTTTCTCAAACACTTTTAACCAGCTTATGTGAATTTGCATGATCCTTGCCTCTTGATCAAACAATTCTTTTTGGTTTTGCAGATTACTCTAGAGCTCAGTTAATTTTCTAATTTTAATGAGGAAAATGCATTGGGACAAAGAGACCAAGTAATACACACACACACACACATATTTTTTAATGGACTGATATTTTATCTTTCAAAAATGGTACCTGCGACTTCTCAATGCAGTTTGATATTTCTGTATACTGAACTTCCAAAGCAATGAGAAGGTGGCCAAATTCTGCTTTTTCTGTGTCACCTCCTCTTCACAGGGCAATGCATCAGGTTCAAAGCAAGAAGAGAAACCAGAAGATTAGTGTCAATATTTTTACACTAAAAGAAAACTCACAACCTCTTTCTTGTTCTTGGACCTTGATTCATGGCTTGTGGCAATTTCTAACTTTACAGACTAAACATTTCTAATTGGTAAATGGATGGTTTGAGTCTGAGATGACTCAGGAAATAAACTTTCCAATTTGGGGTAACTGTTTATGAGTAGATGGCAGGTTACTGCTTACCAGCCTTCATGTCTTTGAGGAAAGAATGAAAGCTAAACACATTTCACACTTCATTGAAAGGAAATACTTCTCCTCACATAGACAAAGCAATGAGACAAGGAAATAATTGCCATGCTTATTTGTTACAGCCAAATATATTAAAGATGTTTTTGATGGATCAGGAAAACACTAGCTGTATATTACATGGCTTCAGCTGTAAAACAGGGACAATAAAAACTACTACTTCTTAGTTAAGTTGCTGTAAGGATTACATAGATAATTCACATAAATGGCTCAGTACTGTGTCTGGCATACAGTAATTGGTCAGGAAATGTTAGCTGTTATTGTTTATTATTATTATCACCATCATTTTTTATTCATTCCTGTTAAATGAAATAGCTTCTTTATATAATGTTAAGCTTCAGATTTTACAATTTCATGATGGTTAGCATGTGAGAAATGTCAAGAATTTAAATTAATCTATTAGTTAATTTTCGCTATCTATTTATGCTTTATCTATTGGAATTATTTAGTGACCATTGAAATATCCTTTTTAAGATTTTACAGCTTCTTTAATGGCTTACACAATATCTTTTAATTATACTACAAATTCATGATTTTTTTTCCTTATTCCAAGTCAAACATTTTCTTTTAGCCTTTGTTGAGTCAGCAATAGGTGACTTGTCATAGTATACTTAAACAATCTTGATTTTGAAGAATTTAATATTTCCTCATTTGATCTGTCCTGAATTTGAATGATAAACTATTTCCTAAAGTTGTTTTTTTGCTGTTATTGTTTTTTTGTTTGTTTTAAGATAAATTTGTCTTTTCAAACCATAAAGTTATTATTCAATACATTTGGTTCCCAAATATTGAAAATTTCTTGGTGTGGAAAATGAGTATAACTTCTTAAAATGTCAGCTCCCACCCAGAAAATCACTGCTTTGCTCAAATAATCTGGCTTATTATTACTAATTTCACTAGTTTACCAACAAGCAGGTTGGTGCTTATTTTGTTTGTAATTAAGAAATGGATCAGTGATTTCTAATTTTGTGTCCATTTTTATAATGATTAGATGACATAGTATGACAATTAAACTTCTCCTTCTTACTAAATTCCAGAGGCTGCAGGAGTGCATGTGATTCTCAGGTGCAAACCATTACAGGTGTTACACACCTGGGCCTGGCGCAGGTCCTAGCACATCGCATGTGTTCAATAAATGCCTGTAGGTGGCTTCGCTTGATGATATCAGAGGAACCTTCAACCTGACATATCTAAAACTGAACTCAAAGCTTCCCCTCCCCAGAGGAGGGCTTCTGTGAGTCCCATCTCAGTGAAGGGCTAACAATCCCCATAAGGGGCTAAACCAGAAGCTCCTCCCCTCCCTTAATCCATGTTCAATAGCCAAATCCTGTTGATTCCACCTCCTAAAAATCTCCCAGAGCCACTCCACTTCTTACAACCCCATTGCTGCTGCCTTGATCTGTTCACAGTCGCGTCTCCCCTGGCCTCCCTCCAAGAGCCTCCCCTTGCAGCTAGAGTCATTCTTTTAATGCCACTCTGCATCATTTACTAGCTCCATGTTATCCTTGGATGAAGTTCCCTACTACACAATGGCTTATGAAACCCATCACGACTCACCCTCTGTCTCTTTCTCCAGCTGTCCCCTTTCTCTTACCATGAATTAACTTGAACTCCCTAAATGCACCTGGCCATCCCTTACCTGTGGATCCCTCTGCCTGGAACATTCACCCTCTTCTATCTCCTTTGCCAGCCTATCTATTTTCCGAGCTTTTAAATATGTTACTTTATGGTTTTTAGGTTCATTTTCTCAAACATTGACCTGCAAACAGCCTTACATTTTTTTCTATGCATAGTCTAGTTTTTAGAAACCGCTGTGAGATGGTTGGTTTCATTTCTTTTCAGCAGATGGAGAAATTGAAGCATTATGTTTAAGAAACTTATGTCATGATTACTAAATTATAAACGTCTTAACAGGCAGTGATAGGGACTGGCTCTGTATTTTATATCCAGCCTTTGCATGGTGCCTAGGATGGAGCAGGCATTCAGTGCATTGAATGACTTATCAAATGAATCTCAGTTTGAGCCTGAGGTACCTCTCTCTTGATTCGATGGAGCTTCTGTTTCATCATTTATTTTCTAGGACAAATGAGGCCAGCTATCTCTGTGTGCCCTCCTCTTCTAGAAGGGAAATATGCTGGGTGAGAGAATGTGGAGGCCTGTATTGCTCTGAATTGTTCTGGTAGATTTCTTTAATATTGGCTGACATAAATGAGAAGGGCTTTTGTTCTTGTGGCAATTGATGATGATTTGCATATTTTAGTAATTTGCAAAACAGTAGCCACCCTGCACAACATAAGAAACACCCCTCTCTCTGGGATCATGGAATTTGGTGACCTGGCTATTGAAATATATGGCTCG
Organism: Macaca fascicularis; assembly: GCF_037993035.2. Classification (NCBI taxonomy): domain Eukaryota; kingdom Metazoa; phylum Chordata; class Mammalia; order Primates; family Cercopithecidae; genus Macaca; species Macaca fascicularis. The sequence goes on from NC_088380.1 coordinate 133,889,113, forward strand.
TTATGAGCCCCAGTGACAACTGGTACCTGGTGGTTGCTGTACTGAAAAGAATTCTGTGTGAGTCATTTCAATGCATTTCTAATTCGGATGTTTTTTTCTTGTAGGTTGTTCTGCAGAAAAAAAAATGGTTATTTCTTTGAACTCATGCCTGAGCTTTATTTGTTTATTATTATGCCAGTGGATTGGGACAGCATCACCTCTGAATCTCGAAGACCCTAATGTGTGTAGCCACTGGGAAAGGTAATGGTTCTGAAAGGAGCCTGACAAAAAATTGCTGAGAAGTTCCCTTATATACTATAATTATCAGTCAGATGTATAAAATTAGAATTTGCGAAGAGATTGTGAAATTACTTCTATGTAAAAATCATTAGTCATAGCTAGCAAATTAGGTAGTGTTAGTCCCCTTAGTCTTACAGTGTATATATTATGTGAAAAAAATCTTGACATATCTAATTCTAATGCAAGTGCAATTGTAAGATTCAGGGAAACCATTAATAGAGCAATTAAAAGATCTTCCTAAGGTCTTGTTTCTGATTTGAATTTGCATTAATTTTGGGGAGCTGGACTTATGCATGGGAACCCATGAGTAAGAAGTGGAAAGCAGCATGAGATAATGTACTAAAGTATTGAAATGTATGGGATTTAAAAGAATTTTGCTGTAGATGGCTTGAAAAGGGAGACCTGATTTTGGGGTAAACTGGCAAGGCTGCATAGAGGTAGTGTCCCCTGAGATGCTCTTGAAGAACTGAATAAGATGAGTGGGTTGCAATGGTTGGAAGGGGATCTCGGAAAGAGAGGCCATTTGAAATCAGTGCCATGTGGACCACCGAGAACTGTGCACAACCAGAACAGAGTTAGAACTGTATTTCGGGAGGGTATGATTATATGAAGGCAGATGATGTAATGTCCAGATATGAGCAATTTGCAGTAAAAAGTACAAAACAGTAGGTCATCCTCCAGGACCTTATAGTCCCTTTTGGAACACAAAAATAGTACAAACCCATCCAACGATATTGCAGTACAATCAAGTCCAGTGGGCTCTGCTCTAATGTGCTACTTGACTTTCCCAGAAATTATCTTTATCCAAAAAGTAAATGCAAGTGTTTTAAACAAAGAGAAGATGTTAAGTACTTGAGGGTAATATGTATTTTTAATAGCTGTAAGTACAATTATATCAGACTCTTGATCTTCAGCACCATGATTAGCAAACCACAGAGTACACATTCTAATCACCTTTGTCCCCCACTGTTAGGACGCACAAAGCCCAGAGCCTCTCAAGCACAGCAGTGGTATTATTCTGGGGACACGCTGGTTTCTCACTTAGCATTATTTTTGGTGAGGGCTTATCCCTACCTCCATTGGTAGTGTTACAAGCAGGGTAATTAAAACATAATTACCTGATTAGTCAATGGAGATATATATTATTATGAAACTTTAAGCTGTACAGAGAATATATGTATATAATAAAGTTCTATATATTTGTGGTATTAACTACATTATACAGAATTTAAGCAGAAGGACTTCCTATTAGTTCTCTTTATAAGATTTACAGCACTTCCCATAAACCATTTCATCAAGAAAATATATAATAAATACTTATTAAAGTCATAAAAATGAATCAGCGGCTACATGAATGGGTACACATCAAATTTCGTAAAGGAAGAGACCATTGGTGGTTGAACTTCTTGGAGGGATGATAGATTTGGGATGGGAGGAAAAGTCAAATTTGTGAGATGCTGTGAAACAAGAATCAACAGATCTTGATAATACATTGAGGAAGTGAAGGAAGCAGAGAAGATTAGGATTTAGCACTTGCTGCGTGAAGTAATCCAGATGTCATTGCACATATGGAAAAATAAAAGAGAGAGCTGATTTGAAAGGGAAGGGGTTAGTGTGGGTTTGCCATGTTGGGTTTATAAAATCAATGTAAAATATGGGCCTAGAAGTATTTGGGAATATAGATTTGGGACTATCCAGCATGATGAGATGGGAGATGTGAATAGATGAACTCATGTGAGATGTGAACAGATGAACTCTCTGAGGGAAATATTATAAGAGAAAAAAAGGCTGGGTGTGTGGTGGCTCACACCTGTAATCCCAGCACCTTGGGAGGCCGAGGTAGGTAGATCACTTGAGGCCAGGATTTCGAGACCAGCCTGGCCAACATGGCAAAGCCCCGTCTCTACTAAAAATACAAAAAGCCGAGCATGATGGTACATGCCTGTAATCCCAGCTACTAGAGAGGCTGAGGCACAAGAGTCACTTGAACTCAGGAGGTGGAGGCTGTAGTCAGCTGAGATCATGCCACTGCACTCCAGCCTGGGTGACAGAGCAAGACCCTGTCTCCCCCATCCCCCCCAAAAAAAAAGAGAGAGAGAGAAAACAACTTCAAGGCTTCAAATAATCCAGCACCCACTTATAAATACACATTTTTTCCTGCTTCCTTGGTCAGCAGTTGATCAGAGCTGCCAATGCATAATTGCATTGTTTGGCTCACCACTGATAATTCTCACTGTCTAAAACACTGCCTTGCATGTGGCATGTGTTCAATAAATAATTGTTGAATGAGTGAGTTCATCTTCTGATAGGAAATGAAATGACTAAATACAACAATGTGGGAGGGGCATGGAGAGTGAGAAAGACAGATAGACAAGGGGCACATTAATCTCTAAACCTAATAGAACCCAACAACTGTACAAGTGATTAGTGCAAACTCTAAAATGCTCACTAAGGGGGAGGGAAATTGAATGTGAACAAACAGGAAAATGATGAACAAATTTTCCAGTTTTTTAAAAATGTACTACCAGGAAGAAGGGTTGACAGCTGTAATCTTTTTGATACATTTTCTGTTGTAAGACTAGATAATGATTTCTAGAAGAAAGGTAAAAGAAAGTAGAATTGTTTTGGCAAGAATTGGGACTGGTGTAGAAGATAAATTAAATTGATCAAATAAAGGCACAGGTGACAGGTTTGTCTAGTATTTTCAAAAATGGAAATGGGCTTGAACTGAAATGGGGAGAGGAAGGTGAGTTCCAAGGGCATAATTCTGGTAGTAGGGCTCATTTTAAGCTCTTCTTATGCTAAAAACCACCTGTACCCAATGGCTCAGAATCATGCAATCACCTGGAGGTTACCTCTGAGTGTGGTTTGCAGAGCTGAGGCATGAACTTGTTAGAAATGCAGACTCTCAAGTCCCACCCCAGACCTACTAAATTGAAATCTGCATTTTAACAAGATCCCAGGGAGATTTCTCTGCATATTCAAGTTTGAGAAGCATTAAACAAAAATACTTCCATCAATGACTTCTAGCTGCATCCCAATTGATATCTGAATATTTTGAAATAGAGATGTGCCTTGTTTTAATGCAGCAATTGTGATTCTAAGAAATTGTACATAAAATGAAATGAGAGAAAATGAAATCATTTAAATACTCAAGGGGTGTTTATGATTAAAGGAACTCTGTACAGCATCTTTTTGGAAAATGAATTACTCTAGAAATCATCTATTCCTTCTCCTAACCTTCTTTCTGTAGTCTGTGAATTTGAGCTTTTCCATTCAGTGGGGTTTCTTCTAAAGAAGGTACAAGTGAAGAGAAACCACACTTTGCCCAAACCTTCAATTACTAACACAGAAGGGAGAGTAATTGAATCAGCAGTCCTGAAGCAAGCAGAGATAAGAAATGAAGATTATTACCATATCTGATTAAAGTAACAAGATAATTTAGGCAGGTAAAATGTAATTAACCACTTTGGAATGTGCCCAAGTGATAATGGCTTCCTCCCCTTATTCTCCATCTCCTCCCCCACTCACCGGTTCTTTGACCTTAAATTAAATCTTGCTGGGGTTTTCCCCAGATAACACTTAATAGATTAAAATCACGGCGATGATATGTTTTCAGTATGTTTGAGAAGATTAAACAAACAAACAGGAAAAAAAGAGTTTTGCTTCTGAAGGCTGAAAGTTGTGTAGAATTAGGATCAGATTGTTAAAATTCCACTTTCCCACTCTTTGTCTGTTTTAGAAGCTTTAAATGTTCTATAGTGATGTTTGAGAGACGATGGGGCAGGACAGTGTCTGAGGGTCTCGGTGTTACTGCTGACTCTATGTGGAAGCTCAGTGTTGCTCCCTGTCAATTAAAGTGGGATTGGACCAGATAATAGAGGAGGTACCCTCATACTCTGTGACTTCAGGAGCAGCTGCTGGTGAATATGGCAGTATGGAGTGTTAGCAGAGAAGCTAATTAAGTTCCAGCAGCAGCCTAAGCACTGGCCAAAGCGGCAGTGATAAAGACCAGAGGAGGCAGGCCCATTCTTGCAGACACTTGCCTTCATGATTCAAACACATCGCTTCCAGAAAATGGACCCCTTGAAGAGTGACAACTTAATTGCCTAATGATTGGTGGGTATTGAGCAAATTAGGTGTAGTCACTTAAAAGTATTTGGCAGTCATAATTTGAAGACTGTACTAACATGGAAAAATGCTTATGATATACTCGTTAAAAAAGAATGTTTTAGAAATATGTGCATGGCATGATTATTGTAATGTAAGAATTTAGAAATACCTTCATCCAAAAACTAAAACCTCCTGGAAATTGTAAAGAAGCACAACAACATGCTATTGGTGGTTATGTGAGAGCTGTGGAATTCTCTCCCCTGCTCTCTTTTTTAAAAATGTGTTTTCCATATTCCATAGTGTGATTATAATACCTTTACAAATGAAAAAAATGAAAAAAGTATATAGAAGGAAAAATAGTGTGTAAGAAACAACAGAAAAGAAATTCATGTTGAAAAGGCTTGGTACCTTTCTCCTAAAAGCTTAAGTGGAAGCTTCAGTTTCTGACCGATGATAATTAGGCAGGTAATTTAACTATAGTTAAATTAGTTGAACTGTAGTTTAAAATAGTTAAATTAGTAGAACTATAGTTTAATATAGTTCAAAATAATTTATATGCAGTCAGTTCTGTGTTGGGTTTGAGTGTCAAAATAATTTTAATGAGTAGAGCCAAGATTGAGGACAAATACTCAAAACATAATGAATTTTATACTCCTATTTCCCCCAAGCTATATATATTTCTCCATGGAAAGCTCTATCGTATTACATTCAGCATTTAAATATTGGCCTCTCATTAGGCTGAGAGCTCCTTGAGGGCAGGAATTGCTCAATAAATGTTTGTTGAATTGGAACCCTAAATACTTTGATTGTCCTTTTAATAAAAGAGCTATTGGTGAGCAGCAAGTGACAAGAAGAGGAAATTCATGTACTCCAACATTCCCTGTCATTTAAAAACTCTTTTTGGTTCCTAGAAATCAGTGAAAACATTTTACATGTTGGCTTATGGAATTGGTTCTTCCCTCCACATCAAATAGAACTGGCCAGGATGCATTTATTGATAACTTTTGCACTCCGAGGCACACAGACTTGAATATCATAACATGGCCTTTGAAATTTTCTGGAAACTCTGTATTAGCTCTAGTTCCAACAAATGAATTTAGTTCAGCTAAATTAGTACTGTAGAGACTGGTTGAATAAGTGTTTTCTCCCAACTGGCATTAATTTAGAGTGGTTTCTTTTTTGTTCTTACAGCACATGTGGGAAGTTGCTCTATTTTGCTCATAGGTGATGTAGGACTGTACCTATACACCAGTTGTATACACAGAGGACATTCATTCACTTTGTTCTCCACTAGAAATGGAACAGAGATATAATGCTGTAGGCCTTAAGATTCAGCTCTTTACAAGCAGCTGGATTGAAAGTGTCAACTTTAAACAATGAGAGTTAGAAAATAGGATGAAGTATTGAGTTTATTCAGCACACAATTTGAGGACAGCCATACAGAAAACAGACTTCAAAGGAATGGGCTCAGTTTTCCCAAGTGGGGAAGTTAAAGTTTCACCTATATAGGCAGAAACAGAGAAGTTTAATAAGGTTCAACATTTTCTATAGAAAGCCAGTACATATGTTACAGTGATTTGATTGATTACAGTTTGCTACATTTCAAGGAAGATTGCTTTAACATTTCATGAGGAAGGGTAATGATCTGAGGGGGTCTATCGCTGATGCCATTTGGTTATTTCTAATCATTTATAGGAAAAAGAAGTTGCAGCTACTTGCTGCATGACTCAGGCCACATAGTTATATTCCTCTCAAGGCTCAAAATTAAAATTTAAAGTTCCAACAGCTTTAAATTTGAATTATTTAATTTCACAGGAGGAAGAAATATTGGTAAGGAAGTCTTAGAACCTCAGGACACTGCTAGGGGTCTGAAGAAAATACTGATAGTTTAATGTGATATGTCATTCCAAGAATATTAATATTTTAGCAGGGGCCTCTTGCTTTACCCAAAAGGAGTTACATCATAGCATGCAGGCATTTGCACACCACACTGTATCCTCATCTGAACTTATTTTTGCAGGTAGCAATGGGTAACATCTGTTGGAGGGAGAAAGAAACAGTCATCGAAGTATATGTTAGAAATTCAGGATGCTAAATAAGAGGGGATCTTCAACACCTTCTCTGACTCCTTTTATTTTAAAATGTGATCATGAGGACCCGGGGAAGTGAGGCTATCCGCTGAACATCTCCCAGTTTCTGTACTCAGTGTCAGTACAGAGTTATAACCCTGCCTTCTTCTAGTCCAGTGCTCTTTTCAATAGAGCCTGTTTTTTTTGCCCAACATTTATGGAGGGTCACTAAATTTACCTAGAAATAAATTGCAATATCGCAAAGAATGAAATATACAAAACTATGAATAGTACGATTACTTCATGACTGTCCTATTGAAGCCTAATATATAATGACTACCAGAGACCAGCTGCAGAAAGAAAACCCATTGTTTGTGAGGCTAGCACCACACAGCTTTTCAAATCAGAAGGTTCTGTCTAACCTGAATTCTTCATGCTGACATTTTGACTTCCTTCCTTCCTATTACTGAACTTGGGCTGTTGATTTGCAGCAAGTGAATCGGTGATTATGGCCCATTTTGTTTGTTTGTGTGAATTAAAGATTTTAGTGAAAATCTTTAAGAGAATAAATTGTTTGGAGAAGATTATCCACATTTTCTTATAGGCAGACGCTAAGCTCTTTAGCATGTAATAGACTGTTTAAAACGAAGAAGTCTGCAGTTGAACAGTGAGAATTCTTCATATTTCATGGATGTTTTCCACCCACGTTCTTAGGCCCGTAGGCTTGTATGTTTTCACTCTAACAGGAACCTGTTAGTGAAAATGTATTGGAAAACAGACTATTTAAGTAGTAGCAAACTGTTGGTATGATTATTTTAGGCTAATTGTCTCAGCCATATGTTTAGAACCAAGTTTAAAGACTACTTTATAGTATTTATTCAGTTGTTATGTACTGTATGGTCTTCCATTGCCTGAAAGCAAATTATTCTGAGTTCCAACTAGAGAAAAATATGTTCTTTCTGATATTTTAAGAATCAGTAGCAAAATGTACCTTATTACTTTACTTGAATTGTTTCTTTGCTGAGTAACATAACCTTCTGTGAATGATCTTTGTTATCCTTTGAGCCCTGGGATAAAAGGAGGAATTAAAGGCAGAAAAACAGAGTGGTGTTTTTAAATTTGGGAATATTAGGGTTTATAGTGAATAGTAAAATAGGATTTTCTTTAAAATTTACAGCATGAATCATTGTCTTTTAAATATATTGTTAAAATTGATCCTTTTGGGGTTCTAGTTTAAATAAAAACCCATAAAAGCATGGAAATTCTCTGTTAAAAGTCATTATGGAGTTGCAAATGGAGATAATTTAGCTTACAAACTTTTAAATACATAGTATATTATTAATTTAAAAAAGAGAAATACTGATTTCTTATTTTTCCATTTCTTTTCAGCTACTCAGTGACTGTGCAAGAGTCATACCCACATCCCTTTGATCAAATTTACTACACGAGCTGCACTGACATTCTAAACTGGTTTAAATGCACACGGCACAGGTAATAGAAGCTCAGACATGTTTATGAGTTTGGCTAACTAGGAATAGATTCTAGTACAGAGATACTAATGACAGCAGAAAGTGCATCCATTAATTCAGTGAATAGGTATTGAGGGCTTGCTACTGTCTTATCTTTGTGCCAAATCACAGGGGATATAGAAAAGCAGAAAGGTAGCCCATGCCCTAAAGGAGCTTACAGCCTAACTGAAGAGAAAGTGTCTGCTGTTTATCATCATTTGTTAACAAGAATTCATCTAGCCTCCGTGTTGCACATAACTGGGGGAGACACTGTTACCTATGGACAGCAGCAGATGTCAAGCAATTCGTATCTTAGCATATGTTTCCAATTAAACATCTGACTCAATTTAGGCTAACTTAAATTTGACCCTTAAGTAAAACAAGACATTTTTTTTCTATAAACGTGAACACAGAAACAAAACTAAAATATAATTAAATATTAATGTTAATATAGAATGGAACTCGGATGCCCTAATTTTATTAGTAGTATACTAACATTTATAGTGTATGAGTTATGTGTTGAGTGTAGCATCTGCTGATTTGTACTGCACTAAATGATGTTATGCTCAATGTCATTTCTTCACACAAGCTGGCCTTGGCCACGCTGTGTAAATTAGCATTTCCCACCTGTCACATTCTATTCCCTGACTGAGGCTTTATTTTTCTTCACAGCATGTAATCATTACCTGCCATTATATGATCTAATCATTTGTTTAATGCATGTCCTTACTTTAACAAATTCAGCCAGATCTGTCTTCCCCAGTAAAATGTAAGTTCCTTGAGAGCAAGGGATTTGTATTTGTTTTGCTCTCTGCTCATTCCCAATGTCTAGAACAGTGCCCAGGATATAGTAAGTGCTCAACAAACACATGCTGTGTAAATGAATCTGTGAATAAATGGCACTTTAGTTAAATGGAGAGATCTTATGTCTCTTAGCCTTCTATATTATAGTGGGATGAGACTGCCCTAAGGTTTTTAAGAGAATTCTCTGAATTCTTCCTTTAAAACATACATAAGTGAATGATGCTTAGGTGGGTATCATATATGAATTAATCAATACTTTTCAACATATTTTAGGATAAGTGAAAGAGGGAAATCATGAACCTACTGACCCCTTCAAATAAAGCATAGATTAGCTTCAATTGGGCATCTTAATATCTTCTTAGCAAATTGATGAGTTAGTATTATATTGGTCTAGACGTGTATTCCATATTTCTTCATAACTAGTTTGAAAGACTTTGCTTTTCAGATCTTTATTATGTTTAATAGCTAGTATTTCCCTCTCTATAGAGTCAGTTATCGGACAGCCTATCGACATGGGGAGAAGACTATGTATAGGCGCAAATCTCAATGTTGTCCTGGATTTTATGAAAGCGGGGAAATGTGTGTCCGTAAGTAAGACTTTCACCCCTTTGAGATTCGCTTGTTTTTCCCAGTGCTGGTTTGGTTCCGTTAATGGCAGCTGAGACGGAGGCCTGGGGAGGTGGGTGTCTTGGAACATTCGTTTTTTCTCTGGTTGCTACTTTTCCTTGGCTTGTGTAATGAAGGAAGCGTTAACTCTGTCCTCCTGTCCTATCCAAAGTCTCCAAATGAATATTGCTTAAGGAGAAAAGAGCTGTTACAGAAAGCTGATTCAAGGCTGGAGGTGGTGATGTAAATTACAATTCTTCAATGAATGTCTCATTGGAAATTGGTCAGGACTCACTGGACTTGGGTCACAGAAGAGAACAGAGACCTAACTTTCCTGCAGCTGACCCAAGTCAACTTCCGAGAGGCCAGCATATTCTTTTCTGGTGCATAGAATGATGAGTCTTATTAAATGTAGAGGAGTTTTCATATTAAAAAATGACAGTAAGTCTGCATCACAAAATAGAACTTCTTTTCATTGTCATTTTCCCTCTTCTCTCCCCTCCTCACTGCACCAATTCATTCTGAGATGTCTTGAGAGAAGTTTGGTATCTTATGACACACTTCAGAGAATCCTAGAATATGAGATGCATGTGAGATGCAGTTTGCAATTGAGATTTCCTACTATTGTGTATAGGTCACTTAGAAGAGAGATCATTAAAGACTATTTTATTCGACTATTCTGGCTCAACACACGGCTAGAGGGACAACTCTGCTTTCTGAGTTGAGACGCTGATGTTGAGTAGCATAGAGACAAGGTTCTGCTGTAATTTGGAGGCACCAGGAGTGACTGGATAGATCTCAGCTTAAGAATCTGGAGAGCTTAGTGATATCACTGGTTCTACCATCACTTGGCTGGGTGGCCTCAGATAAACCATTTATACCTCTTTGAGTTTCCTTTGCTGTCTCAGAGATAGTGCTTGGGATAGTACATGTCTCACCTTCCTTCCAACCCCTGGATTCTATTCTGTATGCAGACAGGGGCAGCTCCTTAGCTTGGATTCAGAGTCAGGGCTATATTTAATAATACATGTTCATAGAAAGAAAAATTAGAATATGTAACTAAGAAAAAAAGAAGAAAATAAAAATACATTGTGATTATCTTTCCTGGTCAGTAATTATACTTCTGTAACATATTGCAAATGTCAGTATATTATTGTATCATAAATATTTGTTCAATCAATCTCAGCTGTTGAATATTCACACAATTTCCAAGTTTTACCCATAGTAAACTACTCTAAAGGACATCACTGTGGTTAAATAATTGTTCATATCCTTCATTAAGTAAAGATAAATTCCTAGCAGTAGTATTGCTGGATTAGAAGTGTACATATTTTAAAACTTTTGGTATGTTTCTAATTTAAATACCCACCAGCGGTAAACGAGAATGTATTTTTGCTTATACCCTGCGCCAATTTTCCTTTCACTAATTTTTTCTTAATTTGCATGTCTTTGATTAATAATGATGCTGAATAAGAAAAATTATGTGTTTATAATCAAACATCTTAGAGAATAATCATGAGCAGATCTCAGTGGCCCAGGCTGATAGGAAATTTTCAAAAGAAAGCAGCGTGGAGTGCACACAGTGGTGGGTATTGGGAAGGCCTGGCCACTCAGGCTGGCCACTGCCCAGAGGCCTTCAGTGACATTATCTTGATGCCTTTTCCTGGGTTCAACCTTACAAGCAAGCACAACCATCGACATACCGAGAGAGTACTTCTGTCTCCCAGCACACATTTCTATTAACCCAGGTCATAGAATTTGTATATGAAGCCAGGATGCTATTTTCCTAAGTCATACAGAACTTGGAAAGGTCCTTGTGCCTGTCTTCTGGCCATCCCTTCTCTCCTTGAAGACCTGGCATGTGGGATGCTAGACTTTACTGGCAAGCTGGTGGGTGAGTGTAGATCCAAGCAAGCTCAGTTAGAGAGATAGCTTCAGTGTTTCCTGGCATCAGCCGCATAATTCAACACCTCTGTTTCTTAACTCAGTAGTACAGTCCTTCTTAGAAAGTTAGGCAATTCCACTAGCACTATCACGCCTGAAATTACATGGGTAAAAGTAAGTTTTCTTTCCTGCTAGACAGCTTGCAAAGCATTCCCCAAATTGCTTGAATGGACACCTCTAGCATTTGCCTCAAAAATTCTCCTTTTTTCTAGGCCTCTTGTTGACCAACTACCCCTGAGACTGCAGCATTTTTTCCTTTAGATATGCTAATATATTTAATCAATTTACAGTCTAGTCTCACTGGCCTGGGAGCTGTTGGTCTCTGGTCTCTAAAATATTTCGTGTCTCTCCACTCTGACGTCTTGATTTCATTGCTTCACCCCGCCTAACAATTGTTAACACTTTCTTGTTCTTGGGGGTGCCTCCCAGTGACTTTTCCGTACTATTCACAGCTGGCACAAGTGAGGCAACCTTGTGGATAAGGGAACAAAGAATACAATATTCTTGGTTGTGTTTTCATAGTCTCTTTTTCTACCAAGTTTTGCTGCCAGGCGGGTAACACGGTCACCTTTTTTAACTGTTTCCAGTTACCAAAATAAACACAGGAATCAGTCATAATTTTAAGTTAATTCTTGGTACTTTACCTAGAAGGCAAACAGGATGATTTAATACAAATACCTGTATTTGAAACAAGTTTCTTTTATGTACTCAAGTAGCACCTTCAGGAGAGCAAATCCTGTCTTCCCCTCCCTCCTCACCTCTGTTTCATCCTGCCTCACCCTCTCCTCCATGATAGATCCCACTGTAGACGGTCACTCTGGAGGCTTGACATGGAACGGCCAGCTGCCCCACCCTCTTTCCACAGCTTTCTGAGGTTTCCTGTGGGGACCTGGCCAGCTGTCTTCACTATCATGTGTTAGTGCCATGTCCTTTTGGTTCTCATCTTCCCCTCACCCACCCCTCCCACTTTCAGAGATCAGAATACTTCACAATGAAGTAGCTCTTCATTAGAAAATTGTCAGGGATATGTATGCTAAAGAGTCATCTTCTCAGGGCCGGGCATGGTGGCTCATGCCTGTAATCCTAGCACTTTGGGAAGCTAAGGTGGGAGGATCCGTTGAGCCCAGGCATTTGAGACCAGCATGGGCAACATAGGGAGACTCCGTCTCTTAAAAAAAAAAAAAAAAAAGTCATCTTCTCTAGGCTCCAGAGAGTTTGCTGGAGAGTGGGCTGCCAGTTCAGAGTCAGCTGTGGTTGAGGAAGGGGAGCTGAGTGGCCTCCAGGAGCCAGGCTCACCTTGTGAAGGAGTCCATGGAATAGTGTCTGTCTCAGAACCATAAGGATAGCTTGTAGATGTCACCAGGATGATGGTAGGACCATACAGCTTAGTTTAACTTGTTTTGGGAGGAAAGCAGGTTTCTATTCTACTTGTCCATATAAAGGAAGTCATTGTTCCTTTATCGTAGTCATTTCCTCTTTCACAGGAGAAATCAGACTCAACACAGTGGATTCTATTCAATTGAATAAAACATGCATTGATTGACCTACAGTGTAAAAACCGGTGGGCTAGACTCTAAAGATTATGTGTATGTGTGTATATATATGTGTATATATGTATATATGTGTGTATAATATATATATTATGTGTGTGTATATATATAATATATATGAGCCAGACATACTTTCTACCATCAAAGAGTTTTGCAGTTTAAGTATCTTTTTTAATGGATTTCAGACAACAACAAAGTCATAGTTAACTTTATTGTGTGCTTACTATGTACCAGGCACATACATTATCTTATAAAATTTCTAAAACATTATGAGGCAGATATAATCATACCCCTGTTAAAGATGAGGAAAATGAGGCTTTGACAAATTAAATAACATTTTTAGTCTGATCAATTGGTGGTGGATGGTAGAGGATGATGCAGATATTTCTGATAAATAGAGAATAAGATACTTTACCTAAATAAAAGAAATGAAATTGGCAGAGTAGCTTATGAACCAAGGACTATCCAACTCCTGTCCATGCCACATGTCAAGAAATTCTCAGCTGCATCTCATTACATGACTTCAAAGATTAAAAAAAAAATGTGTTAAATAATTTTGCCTTGAAAAAAAAAGTCAAGAATATTCTCTGTTCTCTATGTTCAATTCTCTCTCTCTTTTTAAGGTGACTAAAATCAATAACAATCTTTTTTCTTTTGAAATTGGATTTTTAAAAGGTTCTTGAAAACAAAGAACTTTGGAGAAATTAAGTAAATAGATCTTACAAATGCGGTGATTCTGTCTACATCAACCAGAGGACTGATCGCTGAACTTACAGGCATCGTTGGTGGATATTCAAGATTGTTGTTACTGCTGCAGTTTCTTCACTTTTGGGAAATATAGAAGGCAGCCTAGTCAGGTGCTCCTGCCTTCTCTGTACTGTCAAGGTTCCAGGGAAAAGGACAGTAGCTCAGAAAGATCCTGAAGATTTTAAGTTTCACATGAATACATGGGTGGCATCCTGGAGTTAGTCCTTCATGTAAATTCACATGGAAACTGTCCCAGGATGAGGCTCTCATTTCATGTTTATGTGCAATAGAAGCAGCAGGTGGTCACTGAATGGCTCTTCATTCTGTCAGCTGTGGAGATTCTTGGAGAAAAAAAAACCCTAGTTTTCTTGTGTATAGAGCATGATGAAGAGACTGGCTCTGCTTCTGATTGGAATGAGCACACAAAACTTTTGGAGAGGCTGTTAAAATACAGATTCTGATTCCATGGGTCCAGAGTGGGGCCCAAAGGTACACATTTCTACTGAACCCTCAGGCTGTGTGGAAGCTGCTGGTCCACAGAGCAGACTTTGAGTAACAAGGCTGTCTGTCCGAAAGACCAATGCATGTCATCAGGCAGGAAAGACCACGGTAGACAGTGTGGGCAACAGTGTGGTTAGGAGCCTTTTCTTAGAATGTGTTTAGAAAAAAAGAAAGGATTGGACATTTTTAAATTAAAATATTACTAGGGGCAAACGACTCTGTCTGACAGCTTTGAAGAGAGCAGTGGATCTCCCAACATGGAGGTTGAGATCTGAGAAGGGACAGACTCCCTGCTCAAGTGGGTCCCTGACCCCTGAGTAGCCTAACTGGGAGACATCCCCCAATAGGGACAGTCTGACACACCACACCTCACAGGGTGGAGTACACCCCTGAGAGGAAGCTTCCAAAGCAAGAATCAGACAGGTACACTCGCTGTTCAGAAATATTCTATCTTCTGCAGCCTCTGCTGCTGATACCCAGGCAAACAGGGTCTGGAGTGGACCTCAAGCAATCTCCAACAGACCTACAGCTGAGGGTCCTGACTGTTAGAAGGAAAACTATCAAACAGGAAGGACACCTACACCAAAACCCCATCAGTACATCACCATCATCAAAGACCAGAGGCAGATAAAACCACAAAGATGGGGAAAAAGCAGGGCAGAAAAGCTGGAAATTCAAAAAATAAGAGCGCATCTCCCCCGGCAAAGGAGCACAGCTCATCGCCAGCAACGGATCAAAGCTGGACGGAGAATGACTTTGACGAGATGAGAGAAGAAGGCTTCAGTCCATCAAATTTCTCAGAGCTAAAGGAGGAATTACGTACCCAGCGCAAAGAAACTAAAAATCTTGAAAAAAAAGTGGAAGAATTGATGGCTAGAGTAATTAATGCAGAGAAGGTCATAAACAAAATGAAAGAGATGAAAACCATGACACGAGAAATACGTGACAAATGCACAAGCTTCAGTAACCGACTCGATCAACTGGAAGAAAGAGTATCTGCGATTGAGGATCAAATGAATGAAATGAAGCGAGAAGAGAAACCAAAAGAAAAAAGAAGAAAAAGAAATGAACAAAGCCTGCAAGAAGTATGGGATTATGTAAAAAGACCAAATCTACGTCTGATTGGGGTGCCTGAAAGTGAGGGGGAAAATGGAACCAAGTTGGAAAACACTCTTCAGGATATCATCCAGGAGAACTTCCCCAACCTAGTAGGGCAGGCCAACATTCAAATCCAGGAAATACAGAGAACGCCACAAAGATACTCCTCGAGAAGAGCAACTCCAAGACACATAATTGCCAGATTCACCAAAGTTGAAATGAAGGAAAAATTCTTAAGGGCAGCCAGAGAGAAAGGTCGGGTTACCCACAAAGGGAAGCCCATCAGACTAACAGCAGATCTCTCGGCAGAAGCTCTCCAAGCCAGAAGAGAGTGGGGGCCAATATTCAACATTCTTAAAGAAAAGAATTTTAAACCCAGAATTTCATATCCAGCCAAACTAAGTTTCATAAGTGAAGGAGAAATAAAATCCTTTACAGATAAGCAAATGCTTAGAGATTTTGTCACCACTAGGCCTGCCTTACAAGAGACCCGGAAGGAAGCACTAAACATGGAAAGGAACAACCGGTACCAGCCATTGCAAAAACATGCCAAAATGTAAAGACCATCGAGGCTAGGAAGAAACTGCATCAACTAACGAGCAAAATAACCAGTTAATATCATAATGGCAGGATCAAGTTCACACATAACAATCTTAACCTTAAATGTAAATGGACTAAATGCTCCAATTAAAAGACACAGACTGGCAAACTGGATAAAGAGTCAAGACCCATCAGTCTGCTGTATTCAGGAGACCCATCTCACACACAGAGACATACATAGGCTCAAAATAAAGGGATGGAGGAAGATTTACCAAGCAAATGGAGAACATAAAAAAGCGGGGGTTGCAATACTAGTCTCTGATAAAACAGACTTTAAACCATCAAAGATCAAAAGAGACAAAGAAGGCCATTACATAATGGTAAAGGGATCAATTCAACAGGAAGAGCTAACTATCCTAAATATATATGCACCCAATACAGGAGCACCCAGATTCATAAAGCAAGTCCTTAGAGACTTACAAAGAGACTTAGACTCCCATACAATAATAATGGGAGACTTCAACACTCCACTGTCAACATTAGACAGATCAACGAGACAGAAAGTTAACAAGGATATCCAGGAATTGAACTCATCTCTGCAGCAAGCAGACCTAATAGACATCTATAGAACTCTCCACCCCAAATCAACAGAATATACATTCTTCTCAGCACCACATCGTACTTACTCCAAAATTGACCACGTAATTGGAAGTAAAGCACTCCTCAGCAAATGTACAAGAACAGAAATTATAACAAACTGTCTCTCAGACCACAGTGCAATCAAACTAGAACTCAGGACTAAGAAACTCAATCAAAACCGCTCAGCTACATGGAAACTGAACAACCTGCTCCTGAATGACTACTGGGTACATCACGAAATGAAGGCAGAAATAAAGATGTTCTTTGAAACCAATGAGAACAAAGATACAACATACCAGAATCTCTGGGACACATTTAAAGCAGTGTGTAGAGGGAAATTTATAGCACTAAATGCCCACAAGAGAAAGCAGGAAAGATCTAAAATTGACACTCTAACATTGCAATTAAAAGAACTAGAGAAGCAAGAGCAAACACATTCGAAAGCTAGCAGAAGGCTAGAAATAACTAAGATCAGAGCAGAACTGAAGGAGATAGGGACACAAAAAACTCTACAAAAAATCAATGAATCCAGGAGTTGGTTTTTTGAAAAGATCAACAAAATTGACAGACCACTAGCAAGACTAATAAAGAAGAAAAGAGAGAAGAATCAAATCGACGCAATTAAAAATGATAAAGGGGATATCACCACCGACCCCACAGAAATACAAACTACCATCAGAGAATACTATAAACACCTCTAAGCAAATAAACTGGAAAATCTAGAAGAAATGGATAATTTCCTGGACACTTACACTCTTCCAAGACTAAACCAGGAAGAAGTTGAATCCCTGAATAGACCAATAGCAGGCTCTGAAATTGAGGCAATAATTAATAGCCTACCAACAAAAAAAGTCCAGGACCAGATGGATTCACAGCTGAATTCTACCAGAGGTACAAGGAGGAGTTGCTACCATTCCTTCTGAAACTATTCCAATCAATAGAAAAAGAGGGAATCCTCCCTAACTCATTTTATGAGGCCAACATCATCCTGATACCAAAGCCTGGCAGAGACACAACAAAAAAAGAGAATTTTAGACCAATATCCCTGATGAACATCGATGCAAAAATCCTCAATAAAATACTAGCAAACCGGATTCAGCAGCACATCAAAAAGGTTATCCACCATGATCAAGTTGGCTTCATCCCTGGGATGCAAGGCTGGTTCAACATTCGCAAATCAATAAACATAATCCAGCATATAAACAGAACCAAAGACAAGAACCACATGATTATCTCAATAGATGCAGAAAAGGCTTTTGACAAAATTCAACAGCCCTTCATGCTAAAAACGCTCAATAAATTCGGTATTGATGGAACGTACCTCAAAATAATAAGAGCTATTTATGACAAACCCACAGCCAATATCATACTGAATGGGCAAAAACTGGAAACATTCCCTTTGAAAACTGGCACAAGACAGGGATGCCCTCTCTCACCACTCCTATTCAACATAGTGTTGGAAGTTCTGGCTAGGGCAATTAGGCAAGAGAAAGAAATCAAGGGTATTCAGTTAGGAAAAGAAGAAGTCAAACTGTCCCTGTTTGCAGATGACATGATTGTATATTTAGAAAACCCCATTGTCTCAGCCCAAAATCTCCTTAAGCTGATAAGCAACTTCAGCAAAGTCTCAGGATACAAAATTAATGTGCAAAAATCACAAGCATTCTTATACACCAGTAACAGACAAACAGAGAGCCAAATCAGGAATGAACTTCCATTCACAATTGCTTCAAAGAGAATCAAATACCTAGGAATCCAACTGACAAGGGATGTAAAGGACCTCTTCAAGGAGAACTACAAACCACTGCTCAGTGAAATAAAAGAGGACACAAACAAATGGAAGAACATACCATGCTCATGGATAGGAAGAATCAATATCGTGAAAATGGCCATACTGCCCAAGGTAATTTATAGGTTCAATGCCATCCCCATCAAGCTACCAATGAGTTTCTTCACAGAATTGGAAAAAACTGCTTTAAAGTTCATATGGAACCAAAAAAGAGCCCGCATCTCCAAGACAATCCTAAGTCAAAAGAACAAAGCTGGAGGCATCACGCTACCTGACTTCAAACTATACTACAAGGCTACAGTAACCAAAACAGCATGGTACTGGTACCAAAACAGAGATATAGACCAATGGAACAGAACAGAGTCCTCAGAAATAATACCACACATCTACAGCCATCTGATCTTTGACAAACCTGAGAGAAACAAGAAATGGGGAAAGGATTCCCTATTTAATAAATGCTGCTGGGAAAATTGGCTAGCCATAAGTAGAAAGCTGAAACTGGATCCTTTCCTACTCCTTATACGAAAATTAATTCAAGATGGATTAGAGACTTAAATGTGAGACCTAATACCATAAAAACCCTAGAGGAAAACCTAGGTAGTACCATTCAGGACATAGGCATGGGCAAAGACTTCATGTCTAAAACACCAAAAGCAACGGCAGCAAAAGCCAAAATTGACAAATGGGATCTCATTAAACTAAAGAGCTTCTGCACAGCAAAAGAAACTACCATCAGAGTGAACAGGCAACCTACAGAATGGGAGACAATTTTTGCAATCTACTCATCTGACAAAGGGCTAATATCCAGAACCTACAAAGAACTCAAACAAACTTACAAGAAAAAAACAAACAACCCCATCAAAAAGTGGGCAAAGGATATGAACAGACATTTCTCAAAAGAAGACATTCATACAGCCAACAGACACATGAAAAAATGCTCATCATCACTGGCCATCAGAGAAATGCAAATCAAAACCACAATGAGATACCATCTCACACCAGTTAGAATGGCGACCATTAAAAAGTCAGGAAACAACAGGTGCTGGAGAGGATGTGGAGAAATAGGAACACTTTTACACTGTTGGTGGGATTGTAAACTAGTTCAACCATTATGGAAAACAGTATGGCGATTCCTCAAGGATCTAGAACTAGAAGTACCATATGACCCAGCCATCCCATTACTGGGTATATACCCAAAGGATTATAAATTATGCTGCTATAAAGACACATGCACACGTATGTTTATTGCAGCACTATTCACAATAGCAAAGACTTGGAATCAACCCAAATGTCCATCAGTGACAGATTGGATTAAGAAAATGTGGCACATATACACCATGGAATACTATGCAGCCATCAAAAAGGATGAGTTTGCGTCCTTTGTAGGGACATGGATGCAGCTGGAAACCATCATTCTTAGCAATCTATCACAAGAACAGAAAACCAAACACCGCATGTTCTCACTCATAGGTGGGAACTGAACAATGAGATCAGTTGGACTCAGGAAGGGGAACATCACACACAGGGGCCTGTCATGGGGAGGGGGGAGGGGGGAGGGTTTGCATTGGGAGTTATACCTGATGTAAATGATGAGTTGATGGGTGCAGCACACCAACATGGCACAAGTATACATATGTAACAAACCTGCACGTTATGCACATGTACCCTACAACTTAAAGTATAATAATAATAAATAAATTTAAAAAAAAAAAGAAATACATATTTAAGTTTTGAATTAAAAAAAAAACATTATGAGAAAAAAAAATATTACTAGGACAGGAAGAAATCTGTGATTCCTTGATGTGGTTTTACTCTGTTTATAAATTTAATTAAACTCTAAATTTGTTCATCCTTCAAGATTAATATTCTTGCCTCTAATCTGTGTTAAGAATTTAGACGCGTTTCATTATTTTTAATTTGGAGATTTTTCTTTTATTTCAAGTGTTTTTTAAGGAACACCTAGTGTTTGGTTATATGAATAAGTTATTTAGTGGTGAATTCTGAGATTTTGGTGCACCCATCACCCAAGTAATGTACACTGTACCCAATGTCCAGTCTTTTATCCTTTACCCCCTCCCACGCTTTCCCTTAAGTCCCCAAAGCCTATTTTATCATTCATATGCCTTTGCATCCTCATGGCTTAGCTCCTACTTGTAAGAAAGAATATACAATGTTTGGTTTTCCATTCCTGAGTTACTTCACTTAGAATAATGGTCCCCAATTCCGTCCAGGTTGCTGCAAATGTCATTATTTAATTCCTTTTTATGGGTGAGTAGCATTCCATGGTATATATGTATGTATGTACTTATGTATGTATATATGTATGTATGTATGTATGTATGTATCTATCTATCTATCTATCTATCTATCTATCTATCTATCTATCTATTCTTTATCTATCTATCACATTTTCTTTACTTGTTGATTGATGGGCATTTGGGCTTGTTCCATATTTTTGCATTTGTGAATTGTGTTGCTATAAACATGCATGTGCGAGTATCTTTTTCGTACAATGACTTCTTTTCCTCTGGTAGATACCCAAGAGTGAGATTACTGAATCAAATGGTAGATCTACTTTTAGTTTTTTAAGGAATCTCCACACCATTTTCCCTAGTGGTTGTACTAGTTTATGTTCCTACCAGCAGTGTAGAAGCACTCCCTTTTCAGCACATCCACACCGACATCTATTATTTTTGAAGTT